>NC_031986.2:24596560-24904997 GCF_001858045.2 Oreochromis niloticus
TGATTGATGAATACTGTATGTGCAGCAGAGCCATTCCCAACCCTGATGTGTGGGGATAAATTTCAACCTTTGTGTGAAGCGAGAGCAGAGGCCTGTGAGAATGGGGGGCCTGATTAATAATGTTTGTGAAGGACACTCTAAAGAAGGGCCAGTCAGGTCCCCATGCATGCTAGCAGGGACATTTAACAGCTTGAATTATACATAAATTATGTACACCCACTGAGGTTTGGTCCCCCTAACAGTCCATGCATAAACAATCCTCTCTGTTTTTTAGGAAAAGCCATATACTTCAAAAGAACAATTTATAGCCAAAATTCACCAAAAAGTTTTCATATTTTACTTTTTCACTTTGTCAAACTCGATTACAGTTCAGCAAAAAGACAAAGAAAACAGCAGTGAGTAAAAACATGTGGAGGGCTGTGTTCATAATCATTTTTTCCTGCAGCAAACTAAAACATTCAGGCTTAAACTTTATGGTCTAAATTCCCAGAAACACAGAATAGAAATCGTTTTTGAAGGATTTGGCAAGCCTGGTCTCACAGCATCCCATCACAGAGAGACATTTGGTTTGGATCCCTTTGCATCACATTTTAGCACTGAGAATCATTTAGTATCTTTTTTTTTAACTTAAGAGTTTAATAATAATAATAATAATAATAATAAACTTTATTTATAAAGCACACTAAAAAACTAAGGGTATACCAAGGTGCTTGACAAAATAAGATAGGAAAAAGGAGATGGGAGGGAAAAGAGAAAGAACCTGGCACGTTTCAATTATAAAACAATGACAATCATAATACATAAAAGTAGTTACCAAAGCATAACGGATAAAAATGTATCAACACACACCAAATATTAGCTAGTTGGAAAAGCAAGATAAATAAAAATAATAAATAAGTCTTTAGCCGTGATTTAAACAATGGCATAGATTCAGACGCCCGGATAGCAAAAGGAAGATTGCTCTATAAGACTGGGGCAGCTACAGCAAACGCACGGTCGCCCCGAGACTTCAGCCGAGAACGAGGTTGCTCCAGAAGAAGTTGGGTAGCAGATCTAAGTGCTCTGACAGGAGTGTGTAACCTAAGAAGCTCATTGAGGTAGCTCGGCACCAAATTATTGATAATTTTGTACGTGAAGAGTAGTATTTTAAATTCAATACGGTACTTAACTGGCAGCCAGTGCAAGTCAGCAAGAACAGGAGTGATGGCGGAAAATTTCCTGCTACACGTCAAAAGGCGTGCCGCTGCATTCTGGACAGTCTGCAATCTAAGTAGAAGGGAGGAGGAAAGGCCAATGTAAAGAGAGTTGCAGTAGTCCAACCTGGAAGTCACGAATGCGTGAATAAGTTTTTCCAGGTCATTGTGCGGAATATAGCGCTTGGCCATAGAAATGAGGCGCAGCTGATGAAAACTAGACCTCACTACAGCAGACACTTGCTTGTCAAATTTAAACGAGCTATCCAGTAATATGCCCAAATTACTGGCATAATCAGAAGAGGAGCTAGCAAAGGGCATCAGAGCAGCACACAACTGGTCGCGGGGGATTTTACTATCGAACATCACGATCTCCGTTTTCTTTTCGTTCAGGACAAGAGAATTACTCTTGAACCAATCTTTAACCTCACGCATGCATTCATGAAAATAATGAAAAGACATAGCAAGTCAGTAATCTCCAAATAAATCTGTATATCATCGGCATAGCAATGAAAGGCAATACTACTCAAAAACGAGAACACTACAAACAGGTTAAGGAGCAAGCCCAAGGCCCAGTCCTTGGCGAATTTGTTTACTGCTCTGACCAGACTTTCAACTAAAATATGTGTGGCTAAGACTAACAAAATATTTGGGCACTGTTGTGGTAGAGAAGTTAAACTTGGATTCACAAACAGCGGCTCTACATAAAAAGTTTACTCAATCTGCTTTCAAAGGAAGATTTGATTTATAAATATGCCTCTTTGGTGATCTAAATCGTAAAAATGGGAGCAAATTGGAGAAAGTTGCAAAGTGGAGCTGACATATTTCTGGTGCATCTCTGTTAAATGAAGGTCATGTCTAAGGCACAGCTCAGCACTCGTTTGTTCCATCTGCTCATGATTTTTTAAACACATTTTTTTTACTCCACTCTACTCTGCATACACTCTGCAAACCAAGCTAAAACCAAAAACCCAATGTGCATAAACCAAAAACCAAAATGTAATCATCAAATGAAAAGTAAAAAGAAAACAGTAATTAGTTTTGTGCATTTGGGCACAAGCTGCATCATTTTAGGACGCTTACTGTGCACAAAACACCAATCAAGTTTCTCTATGGTTACATACAGATATAACAATTACAATTAAATGAGTCAAGTCGAGTTCAGGGCCTCCTGACCTGCTCCTGCAGCACAACAGCAGTCAACATTCAGTAAGCATCAAACACCAAAGAAGAGTGGGTGTTTTTCACTGAAAGAGTGAAACAGCAAAGGGCTGACCTCTGGTTTCTCCTCTAGCTGTCGTGCAACAAAACAAACGCCCACCTTTACGACACATTTGAAAGTTTCCGATGAACGTGTGCAGCTTTTTTTCTAAATGTCTTCGTAGTGCAGATGTTAGTCTTGTTTCAGGAATGAGCTGCTGCTGAAGATCACTGGCTTCTTGCAGGTAAACACAAAAACTTCCCCACGATTCCACATGTGGTGCAGCTTGAGTACTAAGATTATACAAAATTTAATAAGCTTTAAAAATAGTCACGAATACCTAGAGGGTACATTACTGATAAACAGTGCCAAACATTTGACAACATTCAGTGGATGAAAAACATTAAACAGTTGTAATGTGGCCTGATAGATGAAGTGCCAGCAGCTGTGACGGTGCTTTTGTCACATTTACAACAGCGGTGAGCATAAACCGTGTTTAACAAGTAGGGAACTTGGGATACTTGGGAAACGGCCTGCACGCCAAGTACTACTGTCTAATTAGAGTTCACAGCAATGAGATTTAGCTGAGGTTTTGCTCTGAAATTATTATTTCAGAGCAAACTTTCTTTATATTTGCTCTTTGAAATTTGTAGCAATTTTGAGCTGCCATTATAAAGTATTAGCTAAAAATTGCCACAAATACAGCCTACAGCTCCAGCAGTACTGTGTGCATGTAGCATAAGAAGGGGAGAACTTCAGGTACCTTGCAGTATAAATAAATATATGCAGCTATCTATGTTGCTTGGAAAGAGACCAGTAATGGGACTGTTTGATTGATACACGTTTCATTGTTAGCTAACTACTTTGAAATCCCCTCATAAGCTCCTGGGATACGTTGTATTTTCAGAAATATTTTCAGAAGTTCATTGCACCATATTAACTGCTTGTGTGTACTGCATCATTTCAATACCTAATATTTAGAAAATACCTTGTGTAGGTCTCCTTTCTTATATCATGTAGATGACCGGTATTTACTAGGTATAGCTTAGAGTAGACTTAGAACTTTTTATTGTTAATTTGTTTGTTGATTTTCTTACAAATTTGCAAATGCACAGTAGGTTCAGAAGACATACACTGCATATGTTGGAAAATAACCCCCTACTCCACAAAATTCAAATCCATCTCACATAAAATAATAATACAAAATAAAGAATAAGTAGTTATCATTTAAAGGAAATAGCATCCCTGCTATAACTGGATAATTGTCCTGGGACAATGGGAATATGTAGGGCCAAAGCTTTGTTGTGGAGGAAAAGGTGAAAGCCTTTAACGTAGTGTATGGTTAGATACACTTTATGCACACTGTTGAGTCCCAGGTATCATTTTTGTCTTCAGAGGGGACATAATTTGCACAACAAAGTAAATTCTAATGGTAAAACTGAATAAAAGCGATCTGTAAATTAGCAGTTGCATCCTAGCTGCTGCAGGTGGGTGAAAGAAAACCCCAAACACTCCCACAGCTGTGGTTTAAACCCCCAAATCTTCCACCTCGGAGAGCATCGGCACTGTCCAAACACTGAGATGATAAGCCGAGGATTAGCTATCTGACTTCATCGCCGCCCGGGTTTCGTTTGAAAAAGGCTTTCATTTCACACTTTTGTTTTCTCTGCTGCGTCGGTTAGAGCCAGGAGCCTCCTTTACGCCGAGACCACCTCGTCTAACCCCAACAGTGCATTCGTCACACAGAGTCATGTTGCATGCCAGTATAATCATATCTGAGGAAAAACACAAAGTCTCTTAGATCAGGAGTTCTGCTTTCTGGGCGGCTGAACTATCCAAGCGTGTTGGAGCAGAGTAACCCGAAAAAAGAAAGTCTTTCAAGATTCTATCTTCTGCTGCAGCTGTGATCAATCACGTCTATTAATGACACTCTGGACTGTTTAACTTTTACAGTGGTCAAACTTGAATGGTACCTGTTCTAGTTAGTTGTCTGAAGGACCCAAAAAAGTGTCTTCTGGTTTCACACCCCTATCATCAGCACATCATTTGTCAGGGAAAGCTCACAAGCTATAGTGACAAAAATAACACATTCTCACTTCAAAGTCATGACATGCTGGCGCCTGGTAAGGATCCTCGTCTCATCATATTTTAAGCCAAGGGGCGATTCTTAGCATCATTTTATGAAACACAGGCACACCTCTTAGTCATTTTCCAACAAAACTCCACCCAGCTGGGTTAGCAGATGGATCAGGTGACTTTTAATCAATCAACCTTTAATTCAAGCCATATCTAGAACAGCTTTCTGTACTTTGTTTCTCAGGTTGTTTTGACTTTTCTGACAGTGTTTGGTTATGTCTGGTATTAAATTACATGGTTGGTTTTAGGTGCTTAAACCTGTTTGGTGAGGTGCAACCATCAAAAATAACTTCTGTAGGTGTAGGCACTAAAAAAATATTTGGACTTTTGGGTGAAAATATATCCTTCCACTATCCTGTCACAACATCTGTAATAAGAGTCTCCAACTTTTCCTCTTCTCCTTCTTTTGGCTTCTCCCTTTAGGGGTCGCCACAGCGACTCATCAGCCTGCATCTCTGGAATCCTCCTTACACCAGCCCTCTGCATGTCCTCCTTCACTCCTGGTCACTCCCAATGAAAATCTTAGCGTCTTAAACTCTACGACCGCCTGTCTTTCTCTAAGCCCTACATACTTGCAGGTCTCACTGCCATCTTATAAAATTTTCTCTTTCCCTCTTGTTGCCATCCTTCTCGTCACAAATCATCCCCACTTTTCCATGGTAAGCATATTGCATGTGCTTCAATAGCACCGTTGTCAACATTTGCATTGTTGACCTTGGAGTCTTCATGGCTCAGAATGAGCCTCAGAGGGATGACCCATCTAAGCACCATCTCTCTAGGTCCTGCAGGTGTCTTTGATCCAACACAGCTGATTTTAATGGCTAAATTACCTCCTCAAAATGTCTTGAAGTTGTCCAGAGGCCTGGTAATGAACTGATCATTTGAAGTGTGTTGACCCAGGGTGATATCTAAAACCTGCAGGACACTGGCCTTTGAGGCCTGGAGTTGGACACCCCTGCTCTAGGTAAACCTTGGTAGTTATATCTCCTTATCAAACAGAAATTGTTATGTTTCTGCCATTTCATATACAAAAACACACCCTGTACTTACTAATGAATTCAAGAGCAATGATGCCTGAATCCTCCGTCAGGTGACCGTACAGTATTAAACCACTGATTTTGGCAGAAACTATAAAATGAAGATTTCATCAGTCTAAACTACAGCAGCTCTTTGCCTGAAATTAGAGTGTATGTTGGATCAGTGGTGAAGGAGATTCTTTCCTCTTAGTTTCTGACAAACGCTTCCACTTAAAGAGAGATTAACCCTGTCAGCCCTGATGTTAAGGATGAAAAGAGCTCCATTCAAAGCTTATTTGTGCTCTGCCATGTACCAAATCAATGGCAGAGATGGGATCAAAAGCTCTCCTTTAATGGGTGCTCACCTGTTTGCCAGACAACAGCTCCCAGATCAACAGCTTCCTCAGCTCTACAAAAATAAAGAGAAGACAGAAGCCTGGACCAGCATGTGAAACCCAGTGACTGTGTGTGCTGCTGTCAACACCCCAGGGCTTAGAAATGGGAACTGGACCAGAAAGGCAAAAACACAGGGAGGGCAGGATGGAGGATGGAAGACGGGGGGAGAAGGGAGGGGGGGAACCACCCAGAGATCATACGAGGGTTGATTTTTTTTTTTAAAAGGCCTGTTCCAAATGCAACACGGTGGGGAGCGTTCATGTTTGACAGTTGGATGATACCAAGTGGGGGGGTGGCTTCCTTTACTGAATGGAAGCTGTAATAATTTTGGTAAGATTCATGAGGAAAGAAACCTTTAGAGATGGATGACTGATGGGGTTTTGGGCAACTGCTCTGTTGCACCAGTACATCATTTGGGTAAATCCAACCTGTTTCCTCCAATTCAACTGGCTTGTTATCCCTAAGGTAGCATTTCTGCTCCACCGCCCCCTTAAAAATCCCAAAGTCGAACAGAAGATGAACTTTTGTCTTTCTGCTCCACAGGAGGTTTCTGCCTATCGATCTGCCAACCAAGCAGAATAAAAACCTCAGACACAGTAAAACATCTTATTCTAATAAAAGTCAGATTAGAGGCCTTTAGAGTTTCCTTACATGTACACTAGAGTAGCATTGTGCTGGTTTTAAACGATGTGAAGACATGATGACAACAAAAAAGATGTTTTAAAATCTTTTAGATGATTACAGCTTTTAATATTTCATAAGTTTCTCTTTATATGCAAGTTTGAATAAATATTCTATACTCTTGCTATACATTCATATCATTCAAGTGAATTCCCAGCTCAAAACCTGACTCATTAAAGACATTTACAAGCTTTATGACATCTACCCAGTTGATTTGTATCCCTGTCACACTGCACCTGATGGCCTCCATGCAGCATCCCTCCAGCCTGCTTCCTGTTCCTCTGTGGTTGAGTGTGATGCTCATTGGCTTGACGTGGATGGCGAGCTCCACCGGCCTGCCAGCCCCCAGGTCTCTCTCTCTCAATCAGGGAACAGAGTGGGGGGACGAACCCCATGCTGGGTGAAGGAGAAAGAGCCCCGAGGGTGCTGTCACCCTTCACAACTCCACCCACGTAATCTTCTTCCCCCATCCTACTGCCCCTATCCACCAACAAACACCCCCCCACACACCCAAGCTGAAAACCCTGAATTCAGGGGGAGGCTGGGGGTTTCCTCAGCATCTTCCAATGAGAGATAATCCAGTATTTTTTTTTTATGATAATTTATGAAAATCTCTCTCCCTGAAGTAATTTCACACACAAACACATTCAACCTGCTGTGTGAGTCATGGAGGTCACATTACATTGAAGAAGGGAAACTATTCTCACTGTGAATCGTTTTCTTTTCTAATAAAAAAGATAATTATAGATAACAGCAGGACTCCCCCTTAATGTCAGCGATGCAGACCGTTGGATGAGTTGTTTAACTTTGTAAAAGCATCCCTCAGATTATTGGTTTATTGCTAAATAAACCAAAATGCCTTTTAATTTTTGTGTGCAGAAAAGTTGCACACAAATACCCCTTCACTACTTCTTATGGTGATGAAAAAACGTCAGTGGAAATCAAGATCAAGATATGCAGTAGCAAATGATCAAAAATATATTTTTTGCTATCAAAGCCAAAATTTCATGGTATTATCTCAACATTTCTATTTTCTCATTCAAAATTCTGAGGGAAACAACTCAAAGTTAAGATAATAACCTGAAATTTTAGATTATGGATTAAAAAAAAAATGTTTGCTTTTTTTCAGTTATAGAAACAAGCTTTCATAGTGAGTTCATAAACAAATCAGCATCTTATAGCCACTTGTGTCTACATCTAGACCAGAAGTGATCCAAATAAGTGATCATATTTGGATCAGAGTGAAGTGCTAAGTTATCAGTTAATGACAAGCTAAAATCAAAAATGGTATATGTGCATCATGCAGTTAAATTGGTAAAGCTAAACATGTAGCAAGACATATTGTTTGTTGAGTAATTACGTTAAAATTCTCCAAACGGGATAGACTGAGCATGAACTATCACTATATGGTGATGACGGTCCAAAGGTCCAGTTCAGGCAATTGAATTAGCTGAAGTGACACCTAGAAGATAGCTAGCAGCTACAGACCTACGTTTTCATCCTTGAAAAAGTTATTTCAGTTGTAAATTTGAACATTTCAACATGTGGTCCATGGGGACTGACTTACTTTTGAGAATTGACTGCCTTTTGGGCATCAAGTGGACATTAAGCCCCGACTCGCCACAGATTGCCTCGATTCGACTTGGATCGACTGGTTCCATTACAATCCTTTACTACCTAACTTGTGTGGTTGTCATCATACCAATGCGTCAAAGTGTCCTGTGAAGTAATTAATATGCGACGCAATTAATGTTTTACCTGCTGCTCGGTCTGTGGCTTTTCGTCAGACTTGGGGATCACTGCGTTGTTTTTTGCAGCCATTTCCCCCATTGCCAGATTTCAAAAATGGCGGTTTTGATTTTCGTGAACAAGATGCTCTCATGACTCACTGAGTGACACTACTGACCAGCCAATTGGTGGCACGCAGTCTGATAACATCACAATTTAGTACCTTGTCAAATCGTTTGGAACCCTGGGCAAGCAGATACTGAAAAAGTACCTCGTATGACCTCGATCCAAGTAGGCACTAATGGAAAAGGGGCTTTTGAGGGATTGCAGCTTTTTTAATTTTTCACCCCTGGAGTTTACCAGAATAAACATTGAATCAAATTAATCTGAGAAACTCTTAGTCAAAAAGTTTTATCATTTTAAATTGTCACGTTAAAGGATGGGGTTGGTTCACCTGAGTTTAATACATCATCTACTATGACTATAAGGCTACGTTCACACTGCAGGCGAAAGCGCATCAAATCCGACTTTTTTGACCCTATGCGACCCATATCCAATCATGGTATGACAGTGTGAACAGCACAAATCCGATATTTTCAAATCCCATCTGGGTCACTTTCGTATGTGGTACTGAATCCGATACATATCCAATGTTTTCGAAAGCAACTGCTGTTTGAACAGTCATGTCGCATTAAATCCGTCTTTTACGTCACTGACACTAGACAGACGCCAATTATCAGCTCCGGAGAAGCGCCCGAGAAGACATCGCAAACGCTTCCCGGCCATCCAGTGTAGATGTCAGTGAAACTGTTGGGAAGACAACGTTGGAGAAACGTGAACATTTTATTTGTACTGTATAATCTGCAGATTCTGACAGAAGTCTGCAACTATCCTTTGAAGCACCGCTCCTCTCTAAAACTGCAATAAGGATCATTATTTTGTTATTTACATTATTATGTAAATAACAAAATAACTTAAAGCAAAAATTGGGAAACGTAAAATCCGAAGTCTTTATATTAAGGGCCATCAGTCAAACAATGTTGTTTGCTCTGGGTCTAAACAGAGCGCGTTGTGTGTGATGTCTTCTTTTGTGCATGCGGGCCGCTTTGAGGGTTCACACTAGAGCGCGTTTGCTGTCGCATTTTATTTGTAGTACACAACGGTAGACTGGTACGTAATAAGCAAGCCAATAATGCAGAAAACAGAGATTTTTTTCTCGATGTTTATCAAACGTGAAACGTAGTTTTGATCTTCTTTTGCTGCTGTGCTTTGTGTTTACTGCTCTCATTTGCTGTTTTAGCTGTTTGGTGGTTGTTTAAATAGTTTTGTGAGCTTTAACCTGAGATTCTGGCATTTCTGGAAAAATACATTTACATTTAAAAATCGATTCAAGATTTAATGAATCGATATCGCTTTATTCAACCTACAATTGATTTGAATTGGAAAATTGATTTTTTAAACCCACCCTACTTCTCAGTATAAATGATGTGGCAGGTAGTTGGGGTAATGCTGCAGTAAGCTGGTGTAGTTAAGGCAAGACTGTGAAACACTATATCCAGAAATCTACAAACTTGACCTGAATATTCAGATTTGTGTCCTAATTTGGGGACCCAAAGAAGTTTCAAGGCCTTATATCTTGATAAAACCACAACTGAAAAAAACGCAGGAATACTGTAAGTATCAACATAATTCCAAACTGTAATGAAAGTTATTGAATATATTGAGGTTTTTACATTATTGGAAGTTTTTGAGCTTCCCAACCTTTATGACCTTTAACTATGTTGAACAAAGTTAAAGATATTTCTTCGATCACTTCCATGAACTTATGTGTATGTTTCCTTTCCTTTAATGTTTCCTTTTAGTGTCCTTCTATTTCTCCACTTTCTCACACTGATCCCTGAGAATGAAAAAAATGCAGAAACAGCTCCAGACCTAAGCTGTTTGTTGACTTTAAAGGATCGAAGTTCAGATTTAAAGGGGGTATTTACACCACCAAACATCTCTCTTAAACCTTTTCTCAGGCGTAACGTCTTCAGAGCTGAATTGACTCATTACATCTGCCCTCAGTCGAGAAGACTGGTAGTGGCGGGGATGGGGGCGGAGCTTGCAGTTAGTGGCACTTCATTCATCTGGCTTGAGGCTTGCCTTTGTTTTGCTGGCAGGTGCTTCTAATCCCGCTGTCAGAATAGATGTTTGAACAAGCCCATGCTCAGAAGCCCCTGTTTCACGTAATGCAGCCACCCCCACCTCCCAAACATGTGATATGATCCATACCGCATGGTAGTGTCATGGCTGATTATCCTGTGAAAGAGGCTGAATGAGTATACGCCACGTCAGTCATCGCTCCATGAGCTGTATTCACGTTCACTGAATTTAAAGAAAGGAGACATGCAGGAAAGCTGTGGAGTCCAAATTCAGTTTAAGATGCTTAGAAATCAGCTGTCTGATGTTTTATTGCTTTCACAATTATATTCTTTAGATTTAAATCACTTTTGTTTCAACTGGCTCAATTTTGGAGCTTAAAGTTAAATAAATTATCCAGATTGTTTCTCTTTTCAAGTCAGGACAGTGTTTTTCAGATTTTTAAAGGATTTACCATGAACGGTGCCCACAGGATGAATCCTTCTGACTTCCAAATCCTGAATTGTCACCACAACACTGATATTTTTGGCTTTGACTGAAATATTTTTACATTTTTGGATGGGTTGCCATGAATGTCATTTGATACCTTCGTGTTTGGCGATCAGGCACTTTATTTATAGAACATCTTTCTGTGAAGCTCAAAGAGTGTCACAGATGACTGACCAGGGAGTGGCTCAGAGGTCCACGTGGAATCACCCTTAAAACATAGATCAGCTGAATTTTCTTATTTAGGCACGTACCCACTCATCCCGAGGACCTGCCTCATAGAGCAAGCTGCTAGCATCACTGTAGCTTCTATAGCAATGACATGTTGACATTAAACCAAAAATGCTAATTTTTTCATTGCAGGCTTACACCAGTGGCTGTCTCCAGTATTACATCTTCAGAAATTTTAGCCTATTAGCTTCCCTACTGCACACATATCTAACAGTAAGTCTAGATTATCTAATGCTGAATGCAAAACTCCAGCTGTTAGATTAATGAACACTAATAATTATGTATAGATATAGATGGAGTTATATAAATAGATACACAGATTTATAGAGATGGACATATAGATAGATATAGATGTATATACAGTTAAGCCCAAAATTATTCATACCCCTGCCAAATTTTGACTTAAAGTTACTTTTATTCAACTAGCAAGTTATTTTTTGACTGGAAATGACACAGGCATCTCACAAAAGATTATAAGACGATGTACAAGAGGCATCATTGTGGAAAAAAATATTTCCCAGGTTTTATTTATATTTTAGCAAAAAGTATCATGTCCAGAATTATTCATACCCTTCTCAATAATCAATAGAAAAAAGCCTTTATTGGCTATTACAGCAATCAAACGCTTCCTATAATTGCAGACCAGCTTGTTGCATGTCTCCACAGGCATTTTTGCCCATTCATCTTTAGCAATGAGCTCCAAATCTTTCAGGTTGGAGGGTCTTCTTGCCATCACCCTCATCTTTAGCTCCCTCCACAGATTCTCAATTGGATTCAAGTCAGGACTCTGGCTTGGCCACTGCAAAACCTTAATGTTGGTGTCTGCTAACCATTCCTTCACCACGTTTGCTGTATGTTTTGGGTCATTGTCGTGCTAAAATGTCCACTGGTTCCCAAGGCCAAGTTTTTCTGCAGACTGCCTGATGTTGTTGTTGAGAATCTTCATGTATTGCTCTTTTTTCATGGTGCTGTTTACTGTGATTAGGTTCCCTGGTCCATTGGCTGAAAAACACCCCCAAAGCATTAGGTTCCCACCACCATGTTTGACAGTGGGGATGGTGTTCTTTGGGTTGAAGGCTTCTCCATTTTTATGCGAAATGAAGGCAACATCATTGTGACCAAATAATTCAATTTTTGTTTCATCTGACCATAACACTGAAGACCAGAAATCTTCTTCTTTGTCCAGATGAGCATTTGCAAAGGCCAAATGAGCTTTTGCATGCCTTAGAAGTGCCTGGAGAAGTGGCGTTTTCCTTGGTCTGCATCCGTGGAACCCAACAGTGTCCGTTGGACTGTCTGCCTTGAGACATTGCCACCAGCAGAGCCCAGATTCACCAGGGTGGCCTTGGTGGTGATCCTTGGATTCTTTTTCACCTCTCTCACTATTCTCCTGGCCACCACAGGTTTCACTTTTGGCTTCCAACAACGTCCTCTGAGATTTTCCACAGTGCGGAACATCTTGTATTTTTTAATAATACTTTGCACTGTAGCCACTGGAACTTGAAAACATTTGGATATGGCCTTGTAGCCCATTCCTCACTTGTGAGCAGCCACAATGCACAGCTGCAGGTCCTCACTGAGTTCCTTTGTCTTAGCCATGACTGTCCACAGACCACCTGCAGAGAGCTGCTGTTTTTCACCTGTTGAGTTGATTAAAACAGCCATTTCCAATTAATCAGGGTAATTAGGATGCTTTAGAACAGCTTTGACTATTTGGAATGGTATGGAACTTTGGATTTTCCCAGAGACTGTGACAGTTTGTAAAGGGTATGAATAATTCTGGACATGATACTTTTTGCTCAAATGTAAATAAAAGCTGAGAAATATTTTTTTTCCACAATGATGCCTCTTGTACATCATCTTATTATCTTTTGTGAGACACCTGTGTCATTTCTGCTCAAAAAAGAACTTGCTTGTTGAACAAAAGTAACTTTAAGTCAAAATTTGGCAGGGGTATGAATAATTATGGGCTTAACTGTAAATATATATTTCACTTTCTTTATCATATATATTTCTTGGAGCGTGCTCTGAGAGGAAACATCTTTGAGATAAAGCCTTTTTTGTCTGCAGGGCAGACGACATGAAGTACCAAAGAAATAACTGACACAACCTGTTTTTGGTAAAACGGGTTTCACATTTAGTGGCTTTGAATGAAAGAAAGATCCTTTCAGTCTGTCTTGAACTTCCCTCAGGCTTCATATCTAGAAGCTTCTCCATCCAATAAGCATCACGGTCTCGGACTTTTCTATTGATGACCGGAAACTTTATTGTTCGGGTTTGAGATGGAGTGAAAAGGCCGACTTTCTTTAAATCTCTCTGATTTAATGTAATCTTGTTGTTCACAGTTATAATAAAGCCATTGATTTTGCCCTCAGGGGTCAAACCCTGACCTCTAAATGGGCCTCCTTTGTTTAGTCCGTGAGGTTGAGGAGCACGGTAGAAGCTCGCCTTTTAATCTCAGGGGTGAACTTTGGGCTCGTGGAGGTCAGGAGGACACGTGGAGGATACAAGCTTGCTAAAAATCCTTGGGAAGTTTTCTCTCAGCAGTAACCTGGTTTCTGCCTGCCAATGGTGGTCTATTTTTGGGGGGAGAAGGGGCCGCTGCTTTATTTTGGATTCCTGGTGGCCCGGCTGCTCAGCCCGAGGTCTCCGATAACCCAATTTG
Organism: Oreochromis niloticus; assembly: GCF_001858045.2. Taxonomy (NCBI): domain Eukaryota; kingdom Metazoa; phylum Chordata; class Actinopteri; order Cichliformes; family Cichlidae; genus Oreochromis; species Oreochromis niloticus. Next base: position 24,610,436 of record NC_031986.2, read on the forward strand.
AGTTGACTTTGCCCGTTCAGGGAGAGCCAGGGCCCCGGGCTACGCGCTGTTATAATTCAAGTAATACAATGAAGTGAAACATGACAGAAACCACCCACACATGCACGCACATCTGCACACGAACACACACGATCACACTAATTCAGTTCATCTCTGAAAGGCTCTGCCAGGAGGATCCAGATCGATAGAGGAGAGGAACTTCCCCTCTCTCCACAGACATCACTCTTTATTGAATATTTGAATGTTTTAGGAGGCCAGAGCTCTGTTCTTCGAGCATTGTATCAAATATCCTTTTATTTTTTCTTATGTTCACTAATTTCATTGTCTGAATAAAAGCCCCTTTTTTTGATGATTCAAAAGGTAAGGAGGTTATACAGGAACAAGACAAGTCATCCATTAAAAATAGCAGTGGCATTGTATTATTATCAGACAGCTATTAAATATGGAAAAACCTCAAATTTATTGGTATTATTGCATGACTTCCAACAATCAAAGGCTTGTCTGACCCGAAAAAGAGTAGAAATCTTTAGCAGCTATCAAATATATTAGATTTTAGAGGATATGATAATTTTCTATGTAAAGGCTGCAAAACAATTTTGATTATTATTGGTTATTTTAGTTACCAATTAATCTGTTTCAATAGCTGTTAAGTTACTGAAAAATATGTATTGTTTCTTGCGGCCAAGATTTTTAAGAAAATGAAAAATGTTTATTACAATTCCAGTTAGAGAGTCTGATTAAAACCCAAATTTTTTAATTTTTTTAATCAGTTGGTTTTTACAGTTTTTCTCCTCTAACTGAAGCAAAATCGTCTTTAACTGAGTTAAACACAGTTTAAAAACCTGACGAGTCACTCATTTACACTCAAAGGAGTCAGAGGATATTGATGGAAGAAGAAAAGCTTTCGTGTATTTGGTTGTAACATTATTGTCTAACAGCCCGCTGTTTGCTGAGTCTGATCCTGGTTGTTCAGGCATATATTTGGAGATAAGAGAAAGCAAAGTGACCTATATTTGATGAATGTAAAGACAACACTGAGGTTTGCAATACAGCAAAGCATAAACTAACAAAATGGGAAATAGGTGCAGTGATTTATTGAAACGTGCAAACATACATGAATATAAGTATGTCAGGCAGTTTGTACAATATAACGAGCTTGATAGTCAATATTTCTTAAGACCACCTTTATTCTTCAACACAGCCTGAAGAGTCTTTCTGTAATGGCTGTTAAAATTTGTGTTTTTCTATCGAGGTATGCTTTACTACATAGAACGGTCTGTTTTGGATCATTGTTGTGCTGAAAAATGAATCAGATCCTTCCCACCTGGTGTTTCATGGTGGATCAAAGTCTGATGGTACTTTTCTGTGTTCATAAGTCATCAATTTTCACAAGATCTTCCACACCACTAGTACTGAGTAGTACTGATGTTTCAGTGCCTGACATAACAGTTCATTCAGATCAGTCCATTGATAATTAAGCAAATCATTCACTAACATAGCATCATTAGGTATAAATAACACTAAGTAATCATAATTATCTGTTGTTATGTGTTTCTGAAGCTTAAACTCAGCATATTTAAATAAAATATTTGACACATATGGTTTGTGTGACTGTCATTATGTCACTATAGGAATGAGTAATAATGAGGAGATATTAGAACAGGATATTTTAATAGAAAACAGATGAAATATGTTTTCAGGGGAACGCTCTGCGGCTTACCACAAATGCATGATAATAAACTACAGTCATCATTATTTTAGTAGAAAACAAAGCACAAGCTGGGTTCTGTTTCCTTTAAAACATATTAGCTGTTGCAAATTATTTTCAGGCCAGGCTGAAACAATAACTCAGGCTGGGAATCTGACCCCATGCAGGACCACCCTGTTCATGGAAACTACCAGATTGCTTGACCAACAGCAACGGCGTGACTGAAAAATGAAACTGCAGTTCATCCGATGGCCACTGGAGGTTGGATCCAAAACTTAGAGAGTGATGAAACTAGAACCAAGTGAAGGACTTGGAGGCGACATACAGAAATCATTTCCAACTTTTATTTATTGTAGATAGATCTATTTGACCAAAAGTATTCTTTCAGTCATTGTGGTTATTTTTATAACTATATGACTTATTTATCCCAGTTTTCTGGGTTTCAAACTCTTTGGAAGCTTAGCTACTAATGGAGAGTCCTGCCAGAAGAAAAAAAGTGGATGTTCTCACATTTCTAAACTCCCTGTTCGGATGACTGAAAGCTGATGTCGGTCTCTAGCTCAAAGTTTCCTGACAATCAGGTACTTCGACGAAGCTGCTACTTCCGGAGCAATATGTGCGGTTTAACCCGCTCTCGCTGTTTGCTGTTTAACAATCGATTTCAATGCATGTCCCAGTCAATATTCATTAATATCTTGATTAATTGCCAACCGGCCCCGGGGACCAGGTTCAGAGTGTGTGTTTGTGGACGAGCCGGCCGGGGCTGCAGTGTGCTGGGAACTTAATGGTGCATTGAAGGGCTGAGATGTGCTTGCTCAGAGCAAGAAGCCATTGTTTGACTTGGCACGGCTCACGGCACCCCGGGGTCCATGCCATGAAAGGCTTTCTGTTCGATGCCCAAGTGCGTATTGTTGGAAAAATTGTCCCCCCAAAAAAATTAGCATAGAAGAATCCAAAATGCATAATGTTCTGCAAATGACAGCTGCTTAGCTGAAACAAAGGAAGCAAAATGGCTTTTGGTTGCACTGCACTTGTTATGCTAATGAACACCGCCACCCCCCCCCCCCGCCGCCGCCTGCCTTTATGGGCCACACCATACAAATCATGGATCCTTTTTTTTTATATAATTTTACATTGTTCTGCTTCACTTTCTTTATCAGGATGTGAAAGTAGGCCCGTGCTGCAGCCTGTTTGATTCATCACTGCTCATAAAAAAGCTATTTTAGACGTTTAAACTCCTATTTGTGACCTCTTGTTGTGAATTAATGCTGGTGTGCAGCAGCTAAACAAAAGGCAAAAGGTTTATTTTGAAAGAAACACACATAATGACCCCAAAATTGTTAGCAAAGTACGTTAAAAATCAAGCAAAGACTTATAAAAACAGACACCTTCTCATTATCTTTGATGTGCTGTCAGATGTAAACCTGACTTCCTGAGAAAAGGTCCTAGCTTCTCTCTCTCTGGTATTTAGTATGCTAATGTATTCTCGCTTCTAATTCACCACCGAGGCTGAGAAACAACAAAAAGTGAGCAGTGAAAAGGAGGATTGGGTTTCAGCACAGCCTAATGACCAGTAGATTAATCACGGGACACGTGGAGCAGAGACGGTGACGGCGTCAATGCCGCTGTCAGGGCGAAAAGCTTCACCTGGTGAAAAAGTCAACGGGGGGGGGGCGATTGGGGAAGCTTTGGTTTCCAAACAGTTTTTTACTTTATGAAAAAAAATTGATGGGCGGGATTAAAAGTCATCAAACGCCAGAATCTCGATTTTTTTCTTTTCTTGTTTAGAGACATCAGAACGTTGATATTGATGATCTTGATTTCACTTATTTATCACTGCGCACTTTTTCTGCAAAAATGTGACGTGCCTAGTGTGCAACGGCTTGTATATCACAGTCAGATGGCGTTAGTTGTGCATTTGGTGCATCAGCAGTTGCAAGCAGTAAACAGAGAAGAAGGTTCAGCCTATCAGGATTCAACCTACATACAGCATCATCAATATGAAGCTACATGCTTTTGGTTTATTGGCGGATTGCAAGTTGATATATGTTGCAAACACCTCTGTAAAGGCTCTGCATAGGCAAATACCCATGCAAATTGACCAATAGGTTCCCATTTTTAAATGTGCAGCTTTACAGTAGAAATAAACCCGTTTACAGCCTGAGAAAAACAAAGTGTCGCTCTCACAGCTAAATTATCCCCCTTCTGTAACAGCTGTTTAGATCTTAAATGATCCAGAAATCATGCTGGACAGAAATTCTGGCATCAAACAATCGACTGTGTTTTTAATTTGTTTTCTTTCTGTGACAGTTTATTACAGCTACAGTTTCTCTTGTTAAATTATGTAAGTGCTGTTGAGTTTTATGATTCTGCGGGTTTTGCACAAACGTGAACATTTTTTAAGAGACAAACATCATTTTCTCAGAATTTGTTTTGTTCTGGGGTTTTCTTGTTAGGACATTATGTGTGCCTGTTTTATGTCTCACACACAACACAAGCATTGGATGAAATGGTATCCAAATCAATTCTTTTTCACTTGTGTTACGGCCCTAGCAGGACTTCCTTTGAAACTGACCTTGTGTGGGTGTGTCCTGCCAGCTCTCCTGCCTTTTTTGTACAGCTGACTCCCATCAGCAATTAAGAATACTTAAGGCCAGAAAAAGGTGAGTTCTAGTGCCAGAGAGCCTTGTTGGGTTGCAGCTAGTGAGCTGTGTGTGTATGGTGGTTGATTGCTGCTGCTCCTGCTCTGTGGAGAGGAGTATGTTTCAGTGATGAACCCTTAGTGACTTTTTTTCAGTTTATTGACCAACACCTGAGTTTTGTTGTTTTCTTTCCTTAAAAGGTGATAGCATCTTGTCCGTCTCTTTTAGTTTAGTTATTAATTTAACCATTTAGCCTCTCTGTCTCCTTTTTTCAACCTGGACACCTTTTGTTACTTTTCCTTCATCCCCTGGACCTTTTTAGGGGGAACGTAACAACTTGATTTAAAATGGAAAGTCAATTCTGCCACAAGTTTTGTGAAAATCACAGATTTTGCTTTTGATACTTAGTGAAACAGACAAAATAGACCATTCAACTGCTTTGTATGTTTTCAGCCATCTAAATGACTGTTTTCAGTTATTAAGACTACATTACTTATGATCCTCCTCCATCATAGTTGGCTTAGTCGATCATATAGTTGGTTCAGTAGGGTGTTATTTTTATATAGTGGCAGCTATATAATGTGTCAGGTATATAAATGGCATAAATGGTCTACAAAAATTATCCAGCTAACGCAGATCCTGTAATGATCATTTTAGTTTTTTTCAAACAACAACACGTGTTGTAATCTTTGTAGCGGCTCTGTTTGCGCTCCTTGAAGTCTAATATTGTATTTTTTTTCAATAGATACCATAGAAACAATTGCTGTAATGCTGACACCATTATGTCACCCACTTGGTTGTGAAGTTCTCTTTAAAGTCTTGCGATTAGCATTTTAGCTGCCACCGTGATTTCCGTTGAGCCAGAAGACATCATGTTTTTACAGCAGCGTAAGGTTTTGCAGACATGTGACCACTAACCATGTGATGTTAACTTGTTGGCCATTTTGACTATATAGATTCAAATGAATAAGGCCCCAATCACAGCAACATAAAGACCTTCATTTTTCCCTAGAAACCCACCTGAAATAGGGAAAAACGTGTATTTCCCAAGTGGTGCCAAAACCTCCCTGTGATTGCATATTGCTATAGTCGTAGTTTGAGTCAAACTCACTGCCTTGTCTAGCATGTTTTGGTGCAGCAACTTCTTTGCAACTGATTTCACTCAGCCAGAGCCGGCAACCTCCAGGAACTACTGCCAACCATTTGAAAAATATCAATCATCTGTAGTAACTGGTAGTTGTATTACATCCAATATGGGAGACATCTCTGATACAAATACACAAAGCATGATGAAACCTCATAATAGTGCTAAGTTAGCAGGTACCATTAGCCAGTGTGTTTAGCAAGCTGCATCTATAGACTGTATCGCTGCATCACAACATGGATACCTGCCTAGTTGTGTTATTTCACCGATAATTGCATTAAAGATGCTCCAAATAGAACAGGCTGGAAACGATCACTTTATGCTGATGATGTGATTCTGTTTATTACCAAATTAGACAAATCAGTTGAAACACGAACAAAAGTTGAGCCTAGCAAAGAGCTAGCCGCTGTAACTGCCTGTCAGTCAAAGAGGCCATGCCACTGCAAACTTTAAGCCTTAATACTATTTAACTGGGTGAGTTTTATAAATAAATCGCCACCTGCACAGTTGTTATAAAGCAGTAGATTAAGCTACAGAGGCCAAAAGGTTTTTGTTTTGTTTTGGGGGGGGGTTTCTAATCAGACTGTGAGCAGTGTTTATTTCTGCTGTAAAGTCAGACAATTTAATATCGAAGTCGAAATATTGGAGGCAGCCACTAGTGGGCATTTGAGGAATTGCAGGTTATGGGACTTCATTCTAGATCGAGATGTATAGAACAGCTTTTAATACTCTTAACTTCTAGAGATCCGACCTCTGAGATATCAGACTATGATGTGACAAACAGTGTTGGGAAGATTACTTTTAAAATGTATTCCACTACAGATTATAGAATACATGCCCCTGTATTTTGTAACATACTGTATATTCTGTGTATTTATTATCTCATTCTTATTGCCTGTTCATGTCCTGTCCTTATCTTCAACGTCATGCTGCTCTGTTGTATCTTAATTGCCCCTTGGGGATACATAAAGTCTTTCTGATTCTGATATTCCATTATATTACTCAATGACAGTAACGTATTCTGAATACTTTGGATTACTTAATATATTATCATGCTTTTTACAACTACATGAATGTACTATTGCTGTGTGAGTTATTACTTTTACTGAAGAAATCTAGTTGCTATTGGTATGGCCAATAGGCCATACCAATAGCAACTAGATTTTTAATTCTTAATATAAAATGAGTAACAGTAGGTGGACATTAGGTAAGGCTGCACTTTTTGCAGCGATCTCCTATAGGAAACTATTCTATGTATATATAAAACAGGTCTGCGGCTCCGAACTGTAGTAAAGGGACCTCTGGCTAATACGTCGGGTTTGTGTCGGGCTCGTAGCCAAAAACTAGCTTTACTTTGTTGTCTGGGTCAACTTTGCTAGCGGGAGACAGAGAGAGGCGTTGAAAGGCTGCTCCAACGGAACTTATTGTTTCGGAGGAAAACACGAACACAGTGTACAGTCGAGTCTTAATAGCTTACTTACAGCTGGGCTCGTCAGGCATTCTTTTTGGCTGCAGTGGTTATTATTATATTTATATGCTTCCATCTCCCGTTTCTGCTCACTGACAACTCGTACTTTTCGACTCTCCTTTTTCTCCCTCCCTCGCACTCAGACACATAACGGGTATGGCAGTCTATTCTCCCTGCAGCACGGACTACACTGCCCATGAAGCTACATTCTTTAGGGCTATGCGTGTAACACTCTGCCTCCCACCTTCATATTAAACTAGGGGTGACATGGGCCGCGAGATTGAGACACAGGCATTTGAGCCTCTTAATGCGTGTTTTGTTTGGGTTTCCACCGGCATGGAATTACCAAAAAGAAACGGCAAAGCCTAACACAGGGGTAGGGAACGTTGGTCCTCGAGAGCCGGTCTCCTGCAGGTTTTAGATCTCACCCTGGGTCGCCACACCTGAATCAAATGATTAGTTCATTACCAGGCCTCTGGAGAACTTCAAGACATGTTGAGGAGGTAATTTAGCCATTTAAATCAGCTGTGTTGGATCAAGGACACATCTAAAACCTGCAGGACACCGGCTCTCGAGGCCTGGAGTTCCCTACCCCTGGCCTAACATATGAAACAGGAAAAGACCGCCGGGTAATCCATTTATTTCAACAAAGTAACTGTATTCTGAATACCACCTTTTTAAACATTAACTGTAACAGAATGCAGTTACTCATATTTTGTATTTTAAATACGTAACGCCAGTACATGTATTGTGTTACTCCCCAGCACTGGTGACAAGGGAAAAAAAAACACTTTAAGTTGTAGTTTGTTTGGGTTTTTTTTTTTTTTTTTTCAAAAACAGTCAGTTTGATTTTTCTGGTTTTCTGTGTATTTTTAAATCTTTCTTACCTTACACCATGATGTGCTGTTATAAAAATGTAATTAAATTTAATCTGCATTAGTGAAAACATACTAAGAGGGGACTTGTTTTTTTTAGCATTATTATTATTATTAATACTACGTAGGTCGTGAAAACAGTCCTCTGATGGCTTTTGCACATTTAAAGATGAAAACAACCCTCTTGACATAACAGCAATATCGTCAAATTTATAAGTGAAAGCCTGGATGCTTGGACATAAGACATAACCATGGGATCTACTGTGCCATCATGGAGTGTTTCTGGAGACTGAGCTACGGCAGCTCTAAAAAATAGGTTTAGTGTAATACTAAATGTTTGGACTTCCCTTTCAGATTAAAACGAAAGACCTGCCAAAAATAAAAATATTTCAACATGTTCCTAATTAGAAGCAGCTTTTAGCTTCTGCAGAAGTGACTTTATGTCAGACTCTGGCATGTTTAGAGCAGAAAGCATTCCAAAGTGGCTGGTAAAGGCTCCAGACTTGCATTGAGCTGCTGGCTGGTGGTGATTTCCCACCCCGCCATAAATCGTGCCTGGGCTTGGAAGACGTTTGAGAGTTGGTAGAGGTTTAATTCCCTGACTTCAGATCTTGAAGAACGTTTCTGTGAAAGCACGGATGGCTCAGTTTCTGCCACGTCCACAGTATGTCTTTATGCCACTTGGTTCTGTTGCTCAGCGCTGAAAGAGATGGGCAGCGCTCGCCTCTCGCTCTTTGAGAATTAAGCTGCCATAGCACGCCCATTGGCCCATTGTCCGCCGAGCAGGAGGCCAGGCGCTTGGTATTCCCGGCACAGAGCAGCTCTAAACTTTGGCCTTCGTTGTGTGCATTAGGAACCCGGCCCACTGCCATTCCAATTCTCCCCCTCGCCTTTCCAACTCAATCTCGCACCGTGCCCTCGCCACCCGCCCCCTCCTTCATTTGCCTTTTTACTGGCGATCCCCCCCGGAGGACATCTTGTTCTTGTTATTCTGAGATATGGGAATGTTCCAGCATCCTGAAACATCTCAACTACTGTACATGTGACCCCAGAGCTGCTGCTGCTTATCCTGATGCACCGCTGCAAGCTCAGAGTCACCACCGGGGGAAAAAAGACATTTGTATTGTAGTCATCAAAGACGGCAGAGAGGCGTCTCACCTGTTTTCTCATGAAACGCTCCCTTTCATATCAGCGGTGCAGCTGGTTTCTGTCCCTGCTCTCAGGCTTGATTAGAAGGCTGCAGAGGAGAGGCCCGCTCCTGCAATGTGATTGGGAGAGTCACCTCTGATGGTGATTTATTTCCACAGCTTGACATCTTGTCCAAAGTGTTTGCACTTGAGGTTTAGGAAGCTCTCAGCCTCGTGTTGGGTTCTCTTTTGTCTTGATCAGAGTCAGCTCTGTGGTGTTTCTAACTGTTTCCGATCTTTTTTATCTTACAGGTTTTGTAAAGACAAATGTCTCTTCTGATCAGGTAGACATAAAAATAGTCTAAAAACAAGGTATTTAACTTCTTATCAAACATGTAATATCAAGAGATGAGGTATGGATTTGTCAATTATTGGGGGGTGGCTGGCCTTAACATCTTTTTTTTTTTTTAATATTGCAGCTACTTTACCTTACAATATAAACTGGATTGGTGCTAAATATTATAGTCAATAAAAAATAAATTGAACTGAATAGATGCATCCCAACACCACATGCATCTCTACGTGTGTAATAATTTCATTTCCGGGCTTGCCCTGAACGCATCACCTGCAGCTCCAGTGGGTGTGAAGGTGTGGTGCAGAGGGGGGGAAAGCAAGGAAAAAACTCCATGCTGGCGTGAAACACGTTTTTTTTTTTTTTTTCCAGTTAACAGGAAAAGAGAGTTCCATGAACATTCGTGGGAGAGCTGCTGTTAGCTGTGAACCACAAACGAGTACATAACTCAAAGGAGTCGGAGTGTTCCTCCAACTTTTCGAACTATTCTGGTGAGCTTAGCTCAATTAGCACTATCATTGCGGTTCAGTGCGTTGGGAAATTAAATAACCAGTCAGAATAGTAGTAAATGTTGTTTAATGATGCTTGAGATGTGCTTCATAGTTTTGTAATGATGAGACTGTTTCATATTGGTTGTTATAGCACTTCTGTTTCCTTCCTGGCCTGCTAATTCAGCCGCAGCTATGCGCCGTTTGCATAGAGTGGCTGTTGCTGTAATTGCAACTCCGAGTGATGCGGAGTAATGCCATTCAATGTATTTATGTCCAATGTGTTACAAAATGCTGTGTATTTTTCATGGTTGAAGCTTATAATTCATATGTTTAAAGCTAGATATGCCTATGTTAATTCAGTTTATTTCATCCGTTAAAACAAGGGAATCATTTAATTCATGTACAGACTAACTAGCTAAAATGCAAATGTATTTTTTTTATTTTTTTTTAAAAAAAAAGGCATTAGGGAAAAGAGACATTTAAGAAGTGTGGCAATCTAACGTTTCTGCATGCATGTGTGCAGACGGTTTTTTGTTTTTTTGAGGGACAGTTCTGTCTGTGCTGTGTGAGGAACTGCCTCATCGTGGTCCAGGATGCCATTGCTGTTGTGGATGCTTTCTGCATGTCAGGACATCGACATGTGGATGTTTGCCATACTGGTGGGGTGGTAGGAACACCAAAAACAAAAGGGATTCCACCTGAGAGTCACCTTATTATTTTCTTTGCTACTTTTCTCCACCTGAGACTCATTTTGTTCTTTGTTCTTGGACCAAGATAAACTGATAACTGAATAAACTGACATCATAAGGAAACTGGAGGTTGACAACCAGTAAACAGTGAAGTGGTACCACATTTCCTTGTTTTTCCTTTTCTTTGGGGGTGTTGAAATATTGTATTTTCTTTCCTTGTTTTACATCCATTTTGGCTGTTTAAATTTATTTTTGTGGTATATTTGAGTTATTTATTTTACTTTAAGGCAGGGGTCTCGAGCTCCAGGCCTCGAGGGCCGGTGTCCTGCAGATTTTAGATGTGTCTTTGATCCAACACAGCTAATTTAAATGGCTAAATTACCTCCTCAACATGTCTTGAAGTTCTCCAGAGGCCTGGTAATGAACTAATCATTTTTCCAGGTGTGTTGACCCAGGGTGAGATCTAAAACCTGCAGGACACCGGCCCTCGAGGCCTGGAGTTCGAGACCCCTGCTTAAAGGTATTCCAAATTTAACAAAAACGGAAATGGAACTGAACAAGATATTTGCATGAAGCTAATTTTCTGTTTCACAAATCTGTGGTCCTGTGTGTTGCATGAATCTGAGCAAACCTGTGATAATTCTGTACTGGAAGGCCCTAAGTCTAAGATTTTTGATGCAAGCCCTAGATTTCAGTTATTGTACATGTTATACTTGGGGTCAGCAGTATACAAGTCCAGGTTACACATACTATTGTCTTCTGATGTTTAGAAAACATGTTTCGCTGAAATACGACATCTTTTTGTGTCACATGGTTGGTGTTGGTAAATAGATCAGGCCCTGGTATGAATGGATGTATGGATGGTGGAGGGGCAAAACTGCACATTTACCTGCAGTTGGAATAATATTACAGTCACACTAGGGACATCAGTGGTTGAAGACTGAGCCGCAAACAAAATCATCGAAACAATGTCCAGTGAACCAATCTTGTTGCGTTTGTAATTGTGCCTTTGAAGACAGGGACCACTCACAATCAGATACCATCTTCAGCACAACTGTGGTGCATCAAAAAATGAAATTAATAAATATAAAGTCAGTCTAATATTAGTTTGATATTGAATGAGGTCAAGTTGGCAGTTACATTCAACAGATGATAAACTGGCAAAAACTAAAAATCAGTTGCCATCTACAAACTGCAAAATTCAAAATCATAACTAGTTCAATTAAGAGTCCAGCCAGAAACTCACAGACCAGAAATAGAAATTCTGAAATTTCTCCTCAAGTAGTGACGTAGCAAGTTTTGCTTTTATATAGGAATATAACCAGAAATCAACCATTTTGCAACCACCTGTTGCAAAGAGGCGCTCAAGTTGTGCTCATCAGCATAGGCTCAGATTGATTGGAACATGTTGGCAATTTATCTGCATTTATAAATAAGATTATTTGCGATTATTTCGAAACCTGCGCTAATTTATCTGATATTACAGTCTGAGTTATATCACGATTGGCTGGATTTTATATCCGGAATTTCTTGGGTTCTTCCTTCGGTTCTGCTCCACTGTGACACAGAACATTTCAGAACATTTGGTAGTTTCTGTATAATTTAACTGACTGCTTTGGTTGGTGTTTTCTCATGATGGCAGAAAATTCCAGGTAAATCAGTTGTACTATGTTTAAATATTACTCAATTGTACTTTTACAGTTTCCGTGTAAGTTGTAAGAAAAAGTCACACTCGAGCCAGGCCTCCTGACATGACTTCATTTGATGTTTAGTGATTGATAGTTCGCTAGCTGCTAAAACAACACCGTAGGCATAACAAAGTTGCTGCTGTTCAGATGTTGTGATTCCTCTGAAGACCTGACAAAGCTCCTCTGTGCTAGTCGGTAATCTGGGCTCGTCTCTGGCTGATGGACTGACACGCTCAGGTCTCCACACGCCGACAACTTTTCTGTGAAAAAATAAATCATACCTGGATGAAAACAGGAGGCAGTCTCCACATGTGGTGGCACAAACTGGGGTTATTTAAAGAAATAAAGACAGTAAAAGAGTCTTCTTCTTTTTTCCACTTTTCCAGCCTGAACCTCGTCTGAGCCTGAGTTCGTCTTTGTATGTATTTTTGTATTTTTTTGTATTTTTACCACATTTAATGTGGTAAAAAGGCAACAGGTGGCAGGAGAGGAAAAAAGCTCATATTGATTGCTTTCACGGATTGTTTTTAAAGCTTTTGGAGGACGTCTGCACAAGCAATCACACGTCTTCTGTGCAGAGTTTCATCCAGATAACACAGCTCTGCCTACGGAAATGTTGATCGATTCAGTTTCATCTGTCTGCTTTATTACCCTGCAGTCCTCTCCAGCTGTCATAACAGGAGGAAAACTGCTCTGGTAATATTAAAACAAACCTGCTGCAGCTTAAAAATGGATCTTTTGACAGCAGCCCACGACTGCAAAAGCTCACAACAGGCCAACGAAAACTTCAGGCCTGCCAGCACCTCCATGAAAAGGCCGATCAGTCTCCTGTACCCGAAAACCGGACCATCTCTTTAAGAGTTTTACTCGCACCGAGATGGATAAATGAATTGCTGAATAAAAAGCAAAAGACTTCGCCCAAGTTCAGATCTCAAACAGCTGAGAGAAGCTGACGAATCACGTGTGAGGATGAACCCTCTCGTTCATTCATTCATTCGTTCACCCGGGGGACTCGGTGCTCTGATGGACGGCCTTTGAGTGATGGACGGGGCCCGAGGCGGAGACACTGCCTCAGTGTTCAGGCCCCACGGGGGGTCAGCGGGGGCCTCCAGAGCCCCGCAACAAATCTCCCAATTGTGTTCCCCAACGCTCACCAGAAACATGCCACATGATCCTTATCAGGCTGCCTTTAAAGTAAATATACACCCCGACCATATATTACCATAAATTATGGCTGCGCGTTCGGCTGTGATGGTGATTGGAGCCAAACAGGGTGTGTGTGTGTGTGTGTGTGTGTGTGTGTGTGTGTGTGTGTGTGTGTGTGTGTGAGGAAAGCTGCGAGTTAAAGCTCCGTCCTCGCTGCCAATATTTGTTCAAGCTGCCTCCAGTGAGATCTGGAGATTTGTATGAACACAAGCTGCGAGTGATGTCACTCATTGAGCGCTGCTTCACATTCAGAAAGGAGTAAGCTCTCTTAATAGCTGCCTTCTTGAATGGTTGCCACCTCTCTTGGAGAATACAGCGACTCTGTGTATGTGTGTGTGTGTGTCTTTATTTTCACACATGTTCACACGTGCTATTATCGGGTCAGCCAGTAATCAAAAATACCCCCGAAACAAAGAGAGGTTAAATTAGTTCACTTGCAAGTTGGCTCAGATGCTTTTTTGGCGATGATTCTTTATGCAAATACGTCGACGGAGCCCTGCTTGGTGCGTTTTTTGCTTTGTCACTCTGATTATGTAAGTTAGATCCTGCTCTGAACTTCATTTTGTGGGTTTCATGAAGCCATAACCTGTCATGTCATCATCAAGATGTGAAACTGACAGCTGTACTGAGGGAAGCTATTTTGGCACTGCTCGCCATGGAAATCGCCAGCACTCTATGATGAAATAATTATCTCTTTAGCTAATTTTCTTAAAGTTAATTTCCTTTACCCAGCAGGTCAGCCACAAACAGCCAAAAGCTGTGCAGTATCCCCGCAAAATTCTGTCTGTAACCTGCCGTCCTGTGAAAAAAAACAAGATACGCAGCTTTGAAGATTAGCACTGACTTTATTTCCAGTTACGGACACTAAAGAAAAGTGTTACAATTACCAGCTGTTTCACTTTACCCTGTAAGGCTTTTTCATACACACATAAATTTTAAGTAAAACAGTAACAATTTGGTTGTTTAAAATCTGTAACACTGAAAACAAGAACACACTAATAAGTTAAAGTTCGATCAATATCAATTTATTTGTTCTTTTAAAATCATGTATGTTAAACCTGACATTTATAACTGAGTTAAACATTTAGTTTCTCATTTATACATATTAATGTGGTTTATGTCATTTACAGTCTGCATCATGCAGCACACAACTTTTCCCACAATCCTAGAACAAAACTTATCATATAAAAAAGAAACACAGAAGTTATAAACACAGCAATTTCTTCTTCTTCACACACAGCATAAAGAAAATGTTAACACACGTATCCTCTAAATAACATTTCCTCAGTAATTACAAACCATATATTTATAAAGAAATACATGAATCATCAAAAAATTCTGGGAAAAAAACTAGATAGTGTCGATTTGTGGAAAAATGGCTGCAGATTGTGTAAATCTTGTCACACTCCAGTGTGCAGACACAGTACAAATATCAATATTAAAATTTTATCTCATTTGAAGATAAAAACTGAAAAAGCATTAAAGACCTACCGTTTAAAAACTGATATCACAGGAAAAGCTAATGTGCTACATTGTAATTTGGACGATATGTGCATGTCATGCTTGAAGTAAACAACAATTTCAGGATTTAGAACCAAAACCAGCTTCACCGACATCTCCTCATGTAAACTTATATTATTTTCTTGTGTGACACAGCTAAACCCAGTTTTACCATTTTATTAACCAGCTAGCCACAGTGGACATTTTTATATGTGAGAATGTCAGAAAAAAGACAATTCGTTCATGATGTTGTACGACAGATTGCACTAACTCCCAGATACAGGAACCAGGAAAACCTCAAGTTTATTTTGCCGATGGTGTTTGTTATATGCAAAACATATAATTCACATCTTAGCAAGAGCTTAATTGCACACCAGTCAGAGGCCACACCCCTAATAATGAAAATGCAGTTCAAAAGGGTCAATTATAAATAAATTCAACCCCAGTTCAGTTTTTTTTTTTCATTGAAATTAAGACCAGACTCTGATAAAAGTCTAATTAAGGACGTTTAAGTCTCAGTTAATTCTCTTAAATCGTCGTTGGGAGTGTTTTCCGTCCAATCAGAGCTGCAGCCTCACTGATCTTTCCAGTATGTGCTAATAACCAGCTCCTGGTAAGTATTCGGTCTTGTGGATTCAAACCTCTAAACCCCTGCAGCTGTTATTTCATTGTAAGGACATAATCTCTGAGTTTTGGGTAAACTCGACCACGAGCGGCGCAGCCAGTCCGCTTCATGTATTTTGCACATCTAAACATCACGACTCTTGTGATTCCTGGAAAAACAACTGTGCTCATTAATCTTTCAGCTCTTGTTCTTACAGCCCAGAGCTCTGAGGCGAGCTCACACATCCACCGCGCGGCCTCACAGCTATTCAGAAAAATAATCTTCCAAGTGTGCGGCCGTGAGGAAAATAATTCTGCACCAAAATCCCCGTTAAGACGATAATGGCGTTTTGTACTCCCGCACAAATTCATCTAAGCCTCTTAATTACATGAGTTGTACATTCTTTTGGCAAGCGCCTTCTTAACTGATGAAGTCACTCATACCAGGAGATTAGCCGGCTGGGAGGCCTCGACCTCCAGCGGGCAGGGCTGCTGCTGACCCATGATGTGAGGTAGGTGAAGTGGGCCCAAATCCACATCAGGTGTTGGGCAGAAAAACAAAGAGGAGCTCGGCAAAATGAGCAAAGTAATGATTAAAAATGCAGAAAGTACATGGTGTGCACGGAGCAGCGGCAGAGTTATGTTTCCCCGGTTTGACAGGCTGACAGGAGGAGGACTGACGAGAAACAAGTGGGACTCAGAGCAGCGAGGGAAGGCAGCGGGTGGGCCCAAAGATTCACCTTGAACTCCAGAGTCTTCGGCTTCAGGGGGTCAGTGAGGGCGTGAGCTCAAGTATCAGTGTTTTTGCACATTCAGCTACCTCTGGTAGCTCTATGTTATTCCACAGCTGTCAGGTTGTGACAGACAATCATAGAAATATGAGAAATTACCTCTTTTCCTTCTGTCTGTGCCTAAAACTCAGACTAGATTTGGAAAAAAAAGCACTCTAATCGCTTAAATATGAGAGAGCTGGTCTCACTTGGTGAGTTTGGGTGATCTGGACAAATTTACTTCAGGCTGCAGATGCTGTCCATGAACATTACAGCCTCTGTTTGGCCTAAAATAACTGTGACACTGATTTAATCTGATTTTTAAAAATTTTCTTACCTTTGAAGTTCATCATTTTGGAGGTTTTTGTTTCAGTAGCAGCTCCTGACTCAAACATGAACCAGTTTGAAGAAAAATGAACTCACCATGTAGTGTTATTTTACATTATTTGCCTGCTTCTGTCCACTTTGTTATGGACAGAGTAAACTTAAACAGCAGCATTGTTTCCTGTATTTTAAACTCCTTTGTGTCTCTCAAAAATTAGACGAGGAGCAACCTCCTCTACCTCAGTGGACCAGCTGCCATTGGTGTATACTTATCTTAGTGTGTATTTGTGGTAGAGATGGCACGATACCACTTTTTTATGTCCGATACCGATACCGATATCATAAATTTGGATATCTGCCGATACCGATATGAATCCGATATAGTGTTTTTTAATCAATAAAACTGTTTTTTTTAATATCTTGCTGCATTTTGTATAAGTTCATACTCAAGTTTAAATAAACAACAACACTAAAGCTATTCTGTTATACCTGTGTGTAAAAAATACACTGCACCCAAAATATTTCATAGTTCAGCAACACTGATCAATCTAATAAACTTAAACCTACTCCAGCCTCCCTATTCTGGTATTTTAAAGAGTACTTAGCAGAAATATTAAGCAACCTAACTAATAGGGTTGCAAACTCCCAGCAAAAAAAAAAAAAAATAGGGAACCACCCCCCACCCTCCACCTCATGATGCTTAATCGATGTAATCAACTTTAATTTGATGCAGGGTGAAAAAAAAATGCACAGAAACAAATTATTTTTCAAGAATAATTAAATAGATTCAACATCTTTCTTCAACAGAATTGCAGAATTCACAGACGGTACCTTCCCAAAGGAAAAAGTACTATAGCTTACTAGGGTATATAGACTTAAGAGTTACTATATATAGTAATGGACTTCTATACATTTTACATCAGATTAAAACTTTGGGTGTAAGATTCAGATAATTATTTATTAAAAGCTAGGCATTTTAAATGAGAATAAGAAAGAAAAGTATGTCTTTGTGCCCCCTTTTCCCTGTTAATGCCCTATCGGCCCCCCTGGCTGCACTTTGCTAGATCCGCCCCTGCACAGTTACCAGCCGTCAGCTACGTAGAAAAGGATCCTGGTGTAGAAAGTAATATTAAATAAATTCTAACAACAGCTTATCAAGCTTAAACGTGCTGCTGTTGTTCAGCCGCTGGTTTCCTCTTTCTGGTGCAAAGTGGACCAAAAACAAAGAAGAGAGACGGACTCGCAACAGAAAAGCCGATCAGCTGATCGTTAAGCAGTTTCACGATTGAAGTAGCCGCAGGAAGGTGAGGGAGAGAGAGGCAGTCGCTCCATATATCGGTTGTTAAGCTTAATATGGGAACGCTTTACAAACATTCAGAGATGAATTTACACACTTGCTTTACTTCTCTCTGGGATAACTTCCTCAGAGATGAAATGCTGGTTTGGTAGCGAGGCTACAAATACACACAGCCGCTCTATCACATGAGGCATACTGCTGCAACGTGCTACGGTTATGAGCCGAGTTACGCCGTGTTGCAAGTTTTGTGAGATGCTTTTTTTGATATTTAATGGATCGGAGTACATTTTTTATTTCTCGCCGATATCCGATCCAGTAATTTAGGTCAGTATCGGACCAATACCGATACGTAATATCGGATCGGTCCATCTCTAATTTGTGGGTGGACTAATTGTCTGTCTCAGCCAGGACACTCTTGCAAAAGAGACTGCTGTTCTCAGGAGTCATGTTCTCCATGTTGAATTAACATTTCCTGGGTCAAAGGTCAAAGCCAAAACAGCGATCCTATCTTCACTTTGGTATAAACTTTGTTCGACAAAGTAATCTGACAGGAAATGTAACTACACGTCAGGTCAGCGCAGCCCGCAATGACTCTGGTTGGCATGGAAGGTGTAGAAGGTTACGGTGCAGGGTTAAGAGGGGTTACTGGTAACCCAACATAGATATCATCTAGACATGTGGACACGAACGGATGAAGACTCAGTGGTTCCTGAAGTCTACTTGAAGTTCACCACCTAGGGTTCATAGTTGGTATATTATAAATTCTGACACCAAAAAGGCAGGCGTGCAGACATCCACACAGATCTTTGCACTCATCGTGTGATCATAAAGTTTATGTCATGTATAATCAAAAGTTAACACTACACTTACTTGTTGTTTTTTCCCCAAAACAGAACTAAAACAATGGTACTACACGTGAAACAAACCCCAGTCCTGAGATTTAAACCAGCTTCCTAACTGACAGCATCTGTTGGCTCTGAACAAACCTACTACTCAACCACATCTGCTTGTGATGGTGCTGACATTCATGAGGTTCATTCTAAGTAGTTTTTTCCTAATTATTTTACTCATCCCTGCAACATTTATCACCCACTCCTTATCCTCCATCTGCCCAGGCCATTAATCTGCACAACTCCCACAATAATAATATCTGTTATTGCGATTAAGAGTAACATGCAATCGGTTAATCATAGCCTCATGTACCCGGATAGGCTGTCCTCATACAGTCTGTTTTGTGAATGATAAAGCTAGGCTTAGCTTTGGATCTTAATTTCAAGCCTTTAAAGTGTCTTTTTTAGTGGATCCATCCTGGTTGATACAATCACCAAACACACAAAGGCCGTCTGGTGGAAAGAAACTCTTGCAAATCAAGCAGCCTGCTGTGGCTGAAAGTAGCTTTAAACTTTCAGTTCAAGTCCAGCCTGCACTCAGTTTGGTGTTTGACATCATTTTATTGACCCTAGGGTTTAATTCTTGTATTTAATCACTTTATTGATGTCTAATAACGATTGTCTTGGCATATCAAGTATTGTCTGCTTCCCACGCTTACTTAGAACCCCGTCCTACCCACAGCTTGTCTGAGGTCATATACATTTACCCATACTTAAATACAAAACCACAAAGACAGGCTTGCATGCATCTACAAACCAACTAAAATGTCAAACAATGTCTAAAATTTCACTTTTAAACCAAATTTATTCCACAAAAAATGAAGTGTTTGGATGTTTTTTGGAGCTCTGATCAAAAAAAGTTCTCTGTGGATGAATTTGTGGTTCAAATGAAGTTAAATGCCTGCCTGAAACCACACTCTTTCCTCTCACTTTTCAGGCAAATTTAGACATAAAGGGACATTGGAAAGTCATGGCCTTTAAGAGGGATGTCTGTTTTCAGACCCACCAGATTTAGGCCAGAAAAAACAGTCTGTGGACATCTGGTGCTTGGCAAGAATAATCAGTGTCATATTCTACACTTTATTAATGATCTTTTGATTGGACGGGCTCTTTGGCATAAGATGGAGATGATTATTAACATTTCTGAAGGATTTGTAGCTAGAAGATGAGCCTCGCATTGAAAAAGGACACTTTTCAGATACGGTGACTTGCTTCGAAGAGCCATCTATCCCACACAGTTATATGACCCTTTAAAGTTTACCCAAAAAGTGCAGTTTTGGAAGTTTTCTTTAGTGAAGAATCAGACAACAGATCAAACATCCAGGATACCGATGCTTCTGCTCCTCATATTTATTCATACTCATGATACTGATCCTCACAGTTGGCTTTGAATTGTGACACTTGGAGAGGATTTAGAGCTAATATTTCTTCTATTCTATTCATGAAGGTGTTGTGGAAAAATAAATTAAAAAGGACCAAATCTGAAAATATTGGAAAGCATTCAGAGCATATAGGCTAAAATTTTGCACGGTTTTCTTAAGTTACCTTTGAGGATGGTTAGAAAAAAGGAATAGATGGTTAACTGAAGAAATAAAACTCAAAAGCTGCCTCGCAGCGGCACATATCCGCCTCTTCGGTCTGGCTGATGAGTGCTGATCACGATCTCGTGGCCTTCTCCCATCAGGTGTTGGACAGAAAAATTCCTTCAGTCACTCAGGGGGCTGGCGAACAGCGGCCGGCGAGATCGACAACAACAGCTCAGTGTGCCGCGACCCCCACCTCCCCCTTGCCTCCCCTTCCTGCACCGCCAATTCATCAGGCCGGGCACGACACAAGAATTGCAGCCCCCTTAATGTGGAGGCAATCAGGGACTCAATCAGAGCCGCGGAGCACAGTGGGAACCGCACTCCTAGCACATGTGCACAGGAGTACCCCGAGGGCCCCAAAGCTGCAGAACTAATGAGAGAGAATATATGTGCCCCACAAGTATGCACCCTAGAGAGCGCGAGCGGCAGCACAGGGACCCAGCACCCTTAGAGAGAAGGAGGAGGAAGAAGGAACAAGAAAAAGTAAATCAAGGCAAAAGCCGCTGCCGTAACGCCTTTAACCCTTTAACTCAGAGACCCTTTAACTGGACACTACGTTTACAAAAATACCAGTCGAGGGCACCGAGGGAGAGCTCGGGAGAGACACACGGCCTGATTTAGATGTAGCTTTTCTTTCTTTCTTTTTTTTAGTTAAATTACTGTCAATTATTCAAACGAAACATTTGGAGTGAGAACAATGCCTAATTGGGAGTTACCAAGAAAAGCAAACTGTCCCCCATTGTGCCTTTTGCAACTTGCTCTGTCCTACTTTCTCCGGTGCTGGGTGCAACAATGAAAATACCAAAAAAGAAAAAGAGACAGAGGCTGTGTGTGTGTGTGTGTGTGTGTGTGTGTGTGTGTGTGTGTGTGTGTGTGTGTGTGTGTGTGTGTGTGTGTGTGTGTGTGTGTGTGTGTGTGTGTGTGTGTGTTTTAACCCTGAAAACAAACAGGTATGAATCCTGGAAGCTTGCATTTGCAGGAAGCTGCTCGGCTTAAATAAAGCCCCGGCGTGTTTTCTTAACTGAACCATCCGCCTGATTCTTGATGCTCTAATGCTTTTGGTATGCCTCTCCCTGACCTAGAAACAGGGATAAGCATCAGGCTTAATCAGGCAACAAAAATGGCAGCTTGCTCACTGTACACTTATGAATGAGGCTCTCATTACTGGAGGTGGGGGCTGGAAACCCTTCGTGACCATTAGATTAGAGCCATCTCATGAATAGTCATAAGGCCGGCACATCATTCTGGTGAACCTGCTCTCTGTGGTATGAATATTCTAATGAGGCCCGGCCCATTTTCTCTCCACAGCCAGCTTCTTCTTCTTCTTCTTTTTCTGTAGCCCATGAATATTCATGATGGGAGGGAGGATGCTCGCACCGCGCGGGTTAGTCGGACGCAGTGATCCAGCAGCAGCTCCGGCTTAACCAACCATCTGGAGCGTTTAGGGAGCACAATGTTACCGCACCCCAGCAAGCCACCGGCATAAAATAAAGTACAACATGAATTACATCACTGAGAAGCAGCGTGCTTAAACTCCCGTGAAAGGACGCCGTCGCTCAATTTCTCCTCAATGGAAGCTGAGTCAGCTGATCAAAGCGGCCCCTTCCCAGGCATTAGCTCCATCTTTACACACCGGCTTCCTCAGAGTACGGGGCCCAAAGAGTGTCTGAATGTTCCCAATCAAAAAATGTGGCGTTTAGTGATGCAGCACTTTCAGTTTTTGATCAATCAGGAGTTTTAGAATCTTCAATGCAGATGTTGAGTTGGCTGTTTGACTCTAACAAGGTGAGGCAGCTGTGCTGCTGCCACCAAAGGAATAGCACAAGAATACAATCAAAGCAGTTTTAGTGACACTCCCACCATCATTCATGCTCTCGTTTCCTCTTGATTAGTTTACTGTAATCATCTTTTTAACAACTATCAATCAGAAAACAGTAAATCGACTTCAGGTGTTGCAAAAGGCAGCGGCCAGACCAAGAAAATTGATCATATTTCTCCTGCCTTAATGATGCCGCACTGGCTTTTAAGATTTTACTTATTACCTTTAAAGCCTTTCACTGCTGTTCTCGTAGCGACTGGAGCGAGAATCCTGAGGGCAGAAACCTGTTAGCTGTTCCTGCCTCACACCTAAAGGCAAAAAGGCATCAAGCATTTTCTATCAGAGCTCCTCAGTTTGTGGAATGACCTTCCCAGCTCAACTCATTGATTTCTTCTTTTAAAACAACACTAAATATTGGTTGACCTTCATCGTTAGTGCTCAAGGTCAAAGTTGACCTTGAAAAAAAATTTAAGAAACCATATCAAGTAATAGATCATTTGAAAGGGCATGGAGAGAGCTGTACAACACACTTTAAATTTTCTTAATGTGACTTATATAACTTTACACCGATGCCATAAACCTCACACTGTATGTTAAAATTTCAAGATTTTACACCTTATAAAAGCCAAAGATTTCAGCCAATTCTGCTCCAGTCATATGCGTAATTATAATAAATAATATGTAATGCTTCAAGGTCATAGGTCAAAGGTCAGGGTCATGTGAATAAGGAAAAAGCTTTAGATTCATTGGATCATCTCCAAATTTTAAAGCAATGTATTAGTCATTGGGGATATGAGCACTTTCTTTGTTTGAGCTCTTTAAACATTATTTTTTCAATATATCATATGACTTTACACTGACACAAAAAGATTGATACATTACACTAGACAAGGCTGACATCAGCACAAATGATCTGTGAAAACTTTGCAGATGTCATTATTGGGTATTTCCAAATTACCAATGCTGACATCAGCATAAAACATCAAGGTTTTACCATCACGCTTGCCCTTCAGGAGGAGTCGTGCTCTCTGAGTGCTCTTGTAATTAATTTGTAAATTCTATTATAATTTCCTACTATTGTGTTATTGAATTTCTGTGTTTCTGAGAAACACTTTTGTAACATCGCTTTTGATAACTGTTATACAAATCAACTTTATTTTTATTATTGTCATTACAAATTTGAGAGAATTTAACTACACCCCCCACCACTCCAAAAAAACAGAAGATCACTGTTTTCGGGTTGTTGTTTTTTTAAACAAATAGGTGTTCAATTAATTCATGCTCATGTTTGTTCCCATTTTGTGGTCACAGTCCGTTAGTGAGCTAGCATCCGCTAAATTAGTCATGACAAAACACAAAACTTTCCTGTACTGATGTATGGAAGCACTGTATATAATGCTTACCTGAGTATCAGCATAATGACAATACAGCTGACTTGGGCATGTTGTAGCTACCAATATAGCTAGGTTACAGAAAGCTAGCTGACTGTAAAATCAAGGACACTCCGTCCGTCCACTTTCTGACACTTGTCCAGGTCCTTATCATAGAGTCAGCAGTTTAAGCAGAGATGTCCAGACCTCTGTCTCTCCAACTTCCTCCAACTTTTATTGGTAGGTGCACACCAAGCTAGCCAAGAAACAGATCTTTCTGTTATGTTCTGGGCCTTCTCCCAGTAGGGCATGCTCAAAACACCTCATCTAGGAGGCATTCAAGAGGCATCCTGCTCATATTCAGAGCCATACTGATTTAAGATTCAATTTTCAAATTCATTTAATATTCAACTGGCTGTTTGCAATGTGATCACTCCACTCTGAATTCCTCTTAAATGACGAACCTCTTCATCCTCTGAGAATGATCCCAATCACTTTTATTAGGAATCGCATTTTCACTGATTGTTTCCTCTGAAGGGTGTCTGTGCTCAGCCTTTGCATTTACTCCACTTTCATTGGTTCATGTCCTGCGATAAGTTGTTTATCTGCTTTATTCTCCTTTCTGACTGTAATAATGACCATAATTTACAAAGAAACTACTAACTGAGATCATAAACTCATCAGGAGTGCAGTGCCATTGCAGGGGGGGGGGCGCGGTATGAATTAAAAAAATTAAAAAAGAATGCCTGGACACTGTGAGCATAATGAACAGGTTTTTTTGATGGGGCTCACACACAAATGCAAAGCAAAGGTTGAAGCATCGCCAAATATGCTTCCAAGCCCAGAACATATGATGAAGCATATCTTGCCTCTGGCTTCACCTGCACAGCAGCTGTCGTGCCAGGTAGGTCTCCCCGACAGAATTTGTTTCCCCTGCATCAGGAGCACACGCTGGCCTGTCCAAATCACAGATGAACAGTATCCCACTTTCTTGACTTTTAGTTCACAAACACTTCTTATAACAACGATTATTTTTATCCTCCTGAAACTTTGGAGGTTTTAGCTCTTTACACAGTAAAGTTACAGGAGGATAAAAATAATGATCGGCCAAAATGTCCTTCGTTTGTTAAAATAAACCCATCCGATACCACGTGAGAAGTAACCCTCAAACTGAATGGTAATGTAACGACACTCACTTTTCACTTTTTCACTACGTCACTACTTCCACATCTAATTGTAATGGAGGCGGTGTAAACTGGATCAGCACTCTGTGCCCAGCGAATGCTCGCGATGCAGGGGGAACAGATTTTGTCGGTGATACCTGCCTTGGCACAACACTGATCCTGCCACAGTTTGTTCCCCCGGTTCAAATCATGGACAAACAGTTGTTTATGTTTTTAAACCTATTTTGCACAGAGAGGCATTTAAAAATGTATTGATAGCAATGTTGAATATTATTGCACAGTAAGAAAAAAAACAAAGAACAGAAACAACTATACGTAAATTAATTACACCATAAAGATGGTCTGTTTTTCAGTTATTTAAAAGAAGTTTGTTTATTTACAACCTGTAATTTATTGCAGTTAACTTTAATTTGTTTAATTGTTTACAAAAGGTTTGAGGTGTGGAATAAACTGCAATGGAATTTGAAGACAAAATATGGGTGTGTGTGGTTGGAGGATGTGTTTGTGCCGGGGGGGGGTAAGCTGTACTGTAAATGGGGGTTTAGTTGATTAACCATGAGTTCCCGCTAAAATCTCAACCGCTTCACTGGAAAAATGCCTGCAGGAAATAAAGACACTTTCTTCACGCCTCATTAACATTTCAATGCAGCTGTCAGAGCAAAATAAACCTTGAAATGCCATTATCGCGGTCACATAACCTTTTCTGTCAAGGACTGTATGTGCTAAGCTTATAGTCCGGCTTGGAAAGAGTGTCGGTGATGGAAATGGAAGGAGTCCTGAGAAAACAAATCAGGTGGAAGAGAAACATGTCAAAGATCACCTGTTTGCTCCTCAAACCAAATCTTCTTCTGAGACACAAAAATAAAAAACACTAAGAAATCAGAGCCTGTGTATATCTTAAGGACAGACACTGTTCTTCTGCTGTAGGTAGTTTTTTAGGCATGAAACTTCTTTGTCCTCGACTAGTCCAACTTCCTCAAATTTTTTAACTACACACTCCACACCATGCTGAGATATGCCAAGTTTTCAGCTAATGGCTCATTGGGAAACATCTTGTTGATACAAAAATACTATTTTATTAGTCTTTGTGAGTTTTGCTGACTTGGAAAAAATAACTGCACAAGGAAATAACATCTTTTGTCCAGTAAGTCAACCATTTTCCTGAAGCCTTCATTCTTTATCTCTCTTTGGCCAACTGGAACGTGACTGACGACGTCTGAGTGACCAATAAATCTAAAGTTTTACTTTTCACATTCAGCTCTGTCTTCATCCCAACCAGGGGCCTGTTCTTCGTACCTCGCTTACTACATCCAAGATCAAATGACACATCCAAGATCAAATCATCGCGCTAACTTTGAGCTCGCTAATCCGGTTCTCCGAACACACCTGTTGTTGACGATTAGTATAGCTGGATGAAGTAATCTGAGATCACTGGGTGGCTTAAAAGGGGCTACGCATCGATAGTAGAAACATTGATCGGCAACCCTGTGATTGGTCGGCGAAGATGTCGAAGGAGTGCGCACAGTATTTCACGGCAGCAGACCAAGAACTCTTGATTGAGGGATATCAGGAGTTTCAGAGTTTAATTAAAACGCAGGGGAACACTGCAAAGGCTGCAAAAGCAAGGAGAGAGGGCTGGCAGAAAGTTGCTGACAAATTAAACTCGTAAGTGATCCATGATATTACATTATATCATGTGATATTATTTTATTCCACATTATATTATATTACATCATATCCTCTTTCACATTAGAGCCACAACAGGACCCACTAGAACATGGGAAAAAGTAAAAGTGAAATATAAAAATATTCCACAGAATGGTAATATTTATCACTTATATTGCTTTTAGTCTATGACAAGAGACCCTGGGAATAATCTGTTTGTTTGTTTATAACAGCAACCAAGAAAAGGGCAGAGCAAATAAAGACAGGTGGTGGTCCTGCACCCCCTCGTCACACCCCTTTTTGTACTGTGACATTTATTGACATTGTGGGTTTTTTGTGTGTAGTTTGACATAACACTCCATCACTTTTACCTGTTCCCATGCAAGGGGTGACTGAAGCATGCACAGTAAGTCGGGAGTAAGTATATACAGTACAGTAAGTATATATATATAGAGAGAGAGAGAGAGAGAGAGAGAGAGAGAGAGAGAAAGTAAATAATACCCTCACGGGAGAATCGATATCTCTCTATGAGCACACCGTCGCGCCGAGCTAAAGGATCCTGTCTATCCCGCAATATACGCTAAATTCTGTAAACTCTCCTTATCAATCTTGCACCTTCCGCAATGGGTTGCTCGCGTACAAACGGACAGGACATGGCTGCGACAGACTTCCCAAATCCACCTTCGCTTTTTTAGCCGTGGTCTGTCATCTTGATTGCACGTAGTAATTTACTATTACTACTCTAAAATATGAATTACATCTGACATGATCTACTACATGTAATAGAATGATTAATAGTACATTTCCCTTTTTTTCGGAAATGACCTGTATGTATCTGTATGCAATCAATAAAAGAATCAAATGCTGCATTATCTTTAGTTACATTGATAATATTTATTTATGGTAAAACAGTGGCGACATATCGCTCTTGCTTTCATATAACTGCAGCGGACATACCTGAGTGGCCGCGATCTAATCCTGTTTACATAAAGTAAACCTGCTCCCGAGCAGGTTTACGCTTACGGATCTGTTGCTATGACAGCAAGTCCCAGATGAGCTTCGGAGAACCGAACGATCCAAGATCACGCGAAATCGTCAACATTCAAATCCGGCTAACTTACTTAGCGAGGTACGAAGAACAGGCCCCAGGTCCAGTTCAGCGTCCACATGTTTGCAAACACTCCACCAACCCATCTGTCAATCTCCGGCTCCACTCTCATCTCATTCATAAACAAAACTCCTTTATTCCTGAACTCAATGTGGGGCAGCAACTCCACAATTTTCCATCTAAGATCCAAGGTGTCTGACTTAGAGGAGCTGAAACTGCTTTGCACTTGGCTGCGAATTTAATTACCAAAATTATCAATTTACTGTTATTGTGGATCTA
This sequence comes from Oreochromis niloticus, assembly GCF_001858045.2. NCBI lineage: Eukaryota > Metazoa > Chordata > Actinopteri > Cichliformes > Cichlidae > Oreochromis > Oreochromis niloticus. The sequence goes on from NC_031986.2 coordinate 24,638,221, forward strand.
CAGAGGAGGACAAGCCCAGATGATGAGCCCCTCCTGTGCTAGGTGAGGTGTTTTGGGAGCAGACCCCAGGACAGACTGGAGAGATCATGTCTCTCAGCTCGGGAACACCTAGAAGTGCTTGAGGATGGTCTCAAAGTGGATCGATAGCCGGAACAAAATTGGTTAAAGAAAATTGCTCTTTCCCATATTTTACATGTAGGTCAAAATTTAAGGACAGGGTAGACCTACAAAGCCAAAGACGTTCAGAAAAAAAACACCAGAAGTATTTAGATTGTTTATAATCCTTTGTTTGAAATCAGTCATTTGAATTTGTATATATTTTCAGTCTTATGTGGAGAAGGTAAGTAACACATGCCCACAGCAGGAATGATAAAACTGGATATGTTTAAGACTTTGTGGCTTTGGTGCCAGTTTAGGGTTAAAATGACTTTGTTTACCATCTGTTTGTGATAATTGCCATTACACCTTGTTAGGGGTCAGCAGGAGTCTTGTGTGCCCTCTTGACTAATCAGGGAGGAGCTGCTGCTGTTGTTGTGATTGTGGTTTCTTTTGCCACATGCAGCCCGTGAGTCACGAAAGCATCCATGAGTGTTCAGGGTCTCAGAGACCTGAGACGCTGTGGCTGAAGTGGAAGGCCTGAGGCGTGAGTCGGAAACCAGCCACTGGCCACGAGTCACAGTCCACAGAACACACTCAGAGGCGTGAAGTCACACCTGAATCCCTCCTAAAGAGGATGCAACACTCGGGTGAACCTAAAAATGACCCGATTAGCATGCCGGCTGAGGATTTTAGGCCAAACAAAAGCCAGTTGTGCTTTTAATTTGGTTTCTTTTCATGTTGATTTATACTTCTTGCTTTTATGTTTTCATTTCCTTCCTTAGATTCTGTTGTTATTTGTGGGCTTTATAGTCCTCGCTACATCTAAATTAAAGCCTGAAAACATTCCTTTTCTCCAAATTTGATTAAGTTTTCTTCTGTTGTTTTTTTTCCATCGTGTTTTGCTCGTTTGTTAGGGCATTAGGGGGGCCTGTGTTTTGTCTGAGGCATCATTTTATTAAATGTGCTGTCATTTTTCGCTCAATGCAGTTTATGGAAAGCCAATTATGCCACATGTCACAAATTGATGATGTAAAAAGTATAGGAAATTGAGTAAAAATCACAATAGTTGTATTGAAAATTAAATTAAGATATAAGTTAAACTGTTTTGAATGTCCTTTACAATTTAAATGTTTTTCCTCAGCTGTTATCACTCCCACAGATGTGGCTGATAGAGGCCCTTATTTGCCTTTTTCTAGCAGATACATCCTTCCTTGCAGTGAGAGTCTCACTTTGTTTATTTCGGTGGTTGCCATCACGAGATCTTATTTCACCTGGAGCTCCATGTCATAAAACGATCACTCGGTTTAAAAGCACTCAAAAAGCTATTTTACCTGTAGAGGTATCAGCATGTGAAAGTGCTACTGCCCCTCATTTCTGATGAGTCTTAGCTCAATCAATCATTGTACCATCCCCTCGAGGACTGCTTGTATCAGCGGTGAGTTGTCGGCTCCAACCTCCACTTTAATTTTACAGCGTGTTAAAGAAACCGCAGACGGCTGATAAGCTGAGGAAGAAGCTGCTGAAGCCCCGGGTGAAAGAAAACCTGAAGATGTACGGTGCATATTTTTGATAAGTGCAGTGGAACATTCCAGTCATTCTCCACCATAAACTCCTGAGAGCGAGCAGCAGCGACGCCCTTCACAGAGAGACCCTCTTCTTCTCTTCCCCTGCAGCTCTCTCTATCACAGCTTCTCATTCAGACCTGCTGTCTTATCATTTCTCCCTCCTACTCACTGAAGGTCACCATAAAGGGCCTCGATGGAGAAAGTTTCCACTTGTCTGAAATGTTGAGAGGCACTTTAATGTGTTTGTGTTTCTGTTTAGTGGCTCAGCGAGCTGTTTTTCACCCACATTACAACAAACCAGCAGTGGAAAAACAACCCAAATATTTGGTCTAAATTTAGCAACACTGCAATGGAAAAATACTAAATTACAAAGTAAAGTCCTGCAATTAGATGGTGAGCTTATTTTAAGAGTGCATCATCCTCTGAGCGTCTTTAAAGTCTTCACAAGTTTATCCAACAAACCAGCAGATGCCAAATTGTTTTGGTATGGACCAATCAGTTGGACCGCCAGAAACCAACCAGCTATCAAACCACCCAACTATTAATCCAAAGATTGAGCCACCCAACAAAACAACCAATCAATGACCCAACTTTATATAGTAAAGTGAAGACCCTACAGTAATAAAGAAAAAACGATCAGATGATCCCCTACGAGCAACCACTTGGCAAGACTAGAGTCCAGAACTCCCTGTGCTAAGAATCTGGGGGTGTTCTTTGATAGCAGCTTTTCATTTGAGAAACTAATAAATTCTGTTGTAAAAGCCAGCTTCTTCCAGCTCAGGGCCCGTGCAAAAACTAAGAACATTTTGTCATTTGCTGACTTTGAAAGTGATACATGCATTTATTTCATCCAGGCTTGACTACTGTAACAGGCTTTATTTTGGTATCAGTCAGGCTCTGCTCTCTCGTCTTCAGCTAGCTCAGAATGCTGCAGCCCGACTCTTGACAGGCACTCGTAAATATGACCATATTTCCCCAGTCTTGGCTCGTTTACACTGGCTTCCAGTATGTTGTAGAATTGATTTTAAGATTTTATTGCTTGTTTTTAAATCTCTAAATGGATTAGCTCTGTCATACCTCTCTGATCTGTTAACTAAAAATAATCCTAATAGAACTCTCAGGTCAGCTGATCAGTCGCTTCTAGTTGTCCCTAGAAACAGGCTAAAAAACAGCGGAGATTAGGCCTTTGTGATTGCTGCGCCCAAACTTTGGAACAGTCTGCCTCTTGAAATTAGGATCTTTCCAACACTTGACATTTTTGAAAGCCCTTTGAAAACACATTTTTACTCTCTAGCTTTTAATTGTCACTGAATTTTGTTCTGTTTTTTGTGTGTGTTTGATCTACGTTTTTACTATGGACAGCACTTTGGTCAACCTGTGTTGTTTTTAAATGTGCTTATAAATAAATTGATTGATTGAATTGATTGATTGATCTTACCCAAATGGAGGGTAAGATGGATGTAGATGTCACAGAGTGACGTTTTCTCAGCAACTAAATGCAATGGAGAAAATACGGACTTTGCCCAAACAGAAGCTCAGACACATAGTGCCTGTTTGTACAGAAACACCTTGGCACAGGCCTGTAAGTCTGTATGACTCCATATCTGTTCCTGTTCACCTTGAGAAAAAACACCTACAAAGAACAGTGGTGAGAAGAATTCACTGCCACTGACTTTTTAATATGACTGTGCATGTTTTCTACCTCCTGTACTGCAGAGTGCCCTGGACTGGAGTACTTCAGTGTAAACTTCTTCATTTGAGGATACCTGGTCAAGAAGTCTGCTGTGGCAAAGACATTGTGGAGTATCGATTCTGTGGCACACGGGTGTCGGTCCATGTTGCAATCTCAATGCCTTCTGGGTGATCATGCACAACAAGTATTTTCATCACTGCGCTTGCAATGTCGTTAGCTGACATTGCCTCTGTCCACAAAGCACAATAGCCCTTCTTAGTTTGTGACCTGTGAGCAGTAAGATTATAACTTTATGTCTGTAGAAAATGAGCTGATTTAATCTCATGGACATGAAATGGCTTTCTGTAAGTGAAAACAGACTGCTGGGGTATCTTTATTCTCTCTGGTAGTGTCATATGCTTCAGCTTTTTCACAGGCATGAAAGCTTATCTCTTTTAAATATGCATCTGTAATAAGATTCTTTAACAGGTCTGTAGACATCGTACAGTCTTGAAACACTGAGTTTTGGCTCAAGGCGCTGCCTGTTTGTTGTGGCACAATAATAACGAGACTCAACAACTGCAAAAGAACTGATGTGTGCCTTGACGTGCTCCTCCTGAGAATCATCTATATGTCTGTTTGTATGTTTTCCCCTTGCTTCTGGTTTCGGCATGCAAGTTGTTCTTGCTCTTCTCGTGTATAGTTTCTGGCTTTATCTTCCATATCTGCTCAGATAAAACTGCTCACAGACACTCACTTTGTAACCTACTATGATACTGAAATGAGTAAATACACTTTTTGTTAGTGATTCACAGCAAATTGTGAATCACTGTGTTATAGTCATATTTTCTGTACTGGTAGACCTCCTCAAAAAAGTAGTTTCTTGTCCTCCTGATATACTTTATTTCAGGTTCTGATGGATCTAAAACCTTTACTCTGTTATGTAGTTTGGCTGTGCTGGTGAGACCCGGTGCCTTTCGCAACCATGTTGGATAAAAACAACATCAAAGTTTTAACAGTTCTCACGTTAATGTAAAAAATAATAATTAAGCTATAAAGTAAATTAATAAAACATTTTTGGCTTACCACCACATAACAAAACAAACTCTTAAACAGTTTTGTTCCTCTCCCTTGAACTCTTTGCGCTGCTGTTTTCGCTCTGCCTTTGTCTGGTGCTTTTCTCCCTCACCCGACCTTCTGAGGTTTGATACTGGAAAACGAATTGGAATGAATTTCAAGCACTTATTGACTCACAGACAAAACTTTTTATTACAGAGTTTAAACATGATTTTTCTAAGGGTACTTGTTTGTTTTCTGAATAAAATGGCCAAAGTTTAATCAAACTACAAACATTTTTACATTTTGTTGTTTAGTCATCAGAGAAAAAGAATATAAGAACAGCTCAGTTTAGACAAAAATGTCAGATACAAACATCTTAACTGCTTATCCAACTCAGGGATGTAGGAAGGCTGGGGGTATATCTGTCATAGAGCAAATGGCAGAGTGCACCCTGAACTAATGTACCACACCTGAAGTTGTATATAGTATCCCTAAGGATACCCAGACCGCGTCCCAAAGGGGTGTAAAGACCAGATACAAAATGCCATAAAGCCATAATTTTACATGAAATATGAAATAATAATCAGCATTTATAGACTCCACTAGTATCCATGCAGGTACTCATACATATCCAGTACGAAGAACATTGTTACTAATTTAGTACGAGGACTAATGCAATAAAAATCTGTCTGTCACCACATAGTCTGGAGTCATGTGAATAAATAACACTTCCAAACAAAAGGTAATAACAGATTGGTGTACTAAGATCTCCACACCCATGTTAATGAAGCCTCCATGTGGAGGTCAGCGTGGGATGTTTTGTCTCTGTTATTACCCTGTGGCACTTTTAACCAACCACTAATGCACCTGTGAATACAAACACTTTGTTCAGGAAACACCGCACACCAGGGCTCAAATCCGTTAAACCACAGCACTTTTTTGACACCTGAGAAAGAAACAAAGTGATTTACTAAACAGGAAAAAAGTCTTTTAGAGATTAACTTCTAGGAATGCTTCTTTCCCATGCAGGCTTATTGGAAAATAAATTGAAACCCCTGCTTTTTCCACATCTTGAAATCTACTCAATGCATGAAAATGACTTTTTGATATCATCTACCTGCGCATGGCCTTGAAACACCACAGTTTCCTGTGAGAGTGCATCAGCTTCCCCCAGAATTTCTTTCTGATGGAAAACCCCGTCAATATTCTGATGGAACATCAACCCAAAATGGACCGAGAGGACTCATCTATTCAGCATGCAGCTGACAGTAAAGCATTGTTGTGCCCCGGCCAAAGGTTTTCTAAGAAGTTTTAGGTCACTGAAATGGTTTTTTCCACTGCCTCACAAAGCACCTTAGACTAAACTGCCCAGTAAAAATACATCCAAGTCCACATTACTGCAAAAGGAAGCCAAGCAGATAGTTAAGTCCTTAGTTTTCTGCTGCTTTATCCAACCCAAAGACAATGGCCTAGACAGCTGTTAGCAAGCCCCTGGTCACTAGGATAAAATGTTCCTTGACCAGTTCATGCAAACTACAGCTGATTGTGAAAATCTGCTAACAATCAAAGCAAGTTTACACCAACCAGCTGAGGAATACACATTTATACTTACCAACTGCAGGCTGCCAGGAGGTTCCCGGCAACTCTAGGCCTGCGTGACTGAGGCCTTTGGTGCTCATTTCTTCCTTGCAAAAGTTTGTTGTATGCCAGGTTATGTAACGGGAGTTGGCTGAGGTTCATTAAATGGCATTGTAACTTAATATTTGGGTATACTGTCTGGTGGTGGTCAGAGGGCCCGGTGGCGCCAGTGTCCGGCAGCCTCGCCTCTGTCAGTGCGCCCCAGGGCAGCTGTGGCTACAATGTAGCTTGCCATCACCAGTGTGTGAATGTGTGCGTGAATGGGTGAATGACTGAATGTAGTGTAAAGCGCTTTGGGGTCCTTAGGGACTGAGTAAAGCGCTATACAAATGCAGACCATTTACCATTTACCATATGCCACTCTACCAGCTCTTTGATCATCTGACTGTTCACATGGCACAGAATGTGTTTTTCTTTTTTATTTCTTTCATGTTCAGCCATTTCTGCTGAACGCGTGCAATGAAGACCTGATCTGAGATGTTGGAGTTACAGTTTGAAGAGACGTGAGCTCCCTTTTTATAGGCGACAGGTAATACCAACATGTCACATACTGTAAATGTATGACTGATGATTCATGACCTCGCCCTCTCCCAAAACAAATTACATCTGCTCCTCATTCATCATAAATCAGCAGAAAAAAAACACACTCAGCGCTGGTCGTGCCTATCAAAGCTCCTCACCTGTCAGACCTGCCAAATGTTACAGCAGCATATTTACCTGAGGTTAGTGCCTGCCGTGCAGCGCGCCCCGGGGCTCCATTCATTAACATTCCTGTGTTTTGTGGCGGACCAGCTAATGCTGCTCAACATGATAAAACAGCTCTCGCGTGTCACCTGACTAGGCCACAAACTGTACTCTATAATTGACTCGTCTTAATCCCTCCACACGCCGCCACCGTGGAGCTAAAAACATCCCATAAATGCCTCGTACCCCTCCTAGTCTGAAGAATCTCTGGACTTTGTGGCTGTTTTGATTCTGAAGAAGCCTTTAAATGTTTTTCATGAAACTACAACCTCAACTGAACCGTTTGGTGCTTCCAGCTACGTTTCCTCTACAGACCACTAGATGGGGCCTCCAGGAATACTCAGAAGTATGCGTCCAAAAATTACCTTGTTGGGTAGTTAATTCACATTTTATTTTTACAACACCAAATAAACAAATGTTTAAGTTTGTGATGTGTAGCGAATAAAAGTGTTAAAATATTTAAACTTTGGTAATCAAACTGTCAGCCCTACAAAGTCTGAGCCGCTGTTGTTGGGACACAAATCTCGTCATTGCGGCCACTTCTGTCCTTTTCAGGCCTAGCGAGGCAAACTTTAGCACTGTCATGATATATTTTAGTCATTAAATGCTTTGCAATTTCAGGTCATACAATCCTTAATATTAGTGGTACAAAAACAGCTGCTCATACTGATGTGAGTGAAGTGTTTGTCATAACAGTTATTGTCATTATTGATCAATGTTTGGCTTTATTAACTTCTACATTGGATTAAATGTTCACATTTTCTTTACGTCCTAAGTGTAGAGCCAAAACATGTTGAGTTTACTGTGATATCCATCAGAGAAATGCAGATAATCATTAACAGGAGAGACAGTGAGCGACAATCCGACATTATCTGACTCATTACCCTCTTTTTTCTGTTTCCCAGAGTTTCAGTTTGAAGCCTCTGACAGGCATCTCCCTGACTTTCTGGTTTTCTTTGCCTCATGCCTTTCCGTTTTTGTTTTTGTCTCGCTTTTCTCATGGCTGAGTAGCGGTGGTAGATAATATCAGAGTCGACTCGTCAGTTCATCACCTGTCAAAGTAAGAGTCAACTGTGTTCCCACTGAAACATATCATTTCACACCACTTAACAAAAACATTTCTCATTTAAGCATCTTCAGCTGACACTTTGCAGATTATTTTTAGGGGTAGTTACACCATGATTGATACCTGCGTGTCACGCTGTTTACCTCTATGTGGTTCTTATTCTTCCTGATGTTTACCTCTTCTGTATGCAAGTGCCTTCGGAGGCACAGAAAGTGCATAAGATCATGTTTTTACCGTCAATCCAACACCAGCAGTAGGTGATTGTGTGCCTCCTCCCAGTCATGTAGTATGTGACCCTAAAGGTCAAACACTTAACCCCTGAAGTCCTGCTGAGATTTGCTTCGATATAATTAGGGTTGTTTGGAGCCTTTGTACGCCTGGGTGGGTGCAGAGAGCTCTGCAGTGGTCTGTTCTTACTCCCAGTGCTAGAGAGCATTTTCAAGGACAACCAGCACTGTATATACTGTGTTGGTCCTAGTGGTGAAACTCACACACACACACACACACACACACACAGAGAAGGTTTAAAAAGCTGCAGTTCCATGAGCATCCACTTGAGGCTGGCTCCAAAAACTAGTCTATCCAAATTAGAGACAGTGTGGTGACTTTGAGGTCCAGGCGGATGCTACTTCATCTTGTTCAGAAGTAAGGTCTTAGTTTATCTGGTATATAAATTATGCCTTAAGCTTATTTTTTGCATTCCAATAAATTATAGAGGTGCCAAGAACAATGCTAGCTAGGCTCTAACTAGTGTTAGCTAGTTCACTACAATCAGTGTCTAAAGAGGGGTCCACACAAGAATAGATTGCAAAGATGGAACAATAAAAAGCGACAGACAGAATAACTTTTAAGAGCACAAAGACTTTCAAGTGCCTTTATTTATTATTTCCAGGTAAGAAAACGTTAGTTTCCTACTTTTGACATGGATGTTTGTGCTGGTTTCAGCCTAAATGGACTGCTCGCTGCGTTGCTAACTGATAAGTTTAGTTAGCAAAGTCAGTGATGCTAACATAACAGATAGGATTAGCTAACAAATGCCTTAAAACGAAGTTTACCTGTTAGGAAAGAAAATTACAACATGGGGTAGCCCAGTGCCATTATCTGTGGCAAGATTTTGGAGGCTGTTTTGTTTTGGAGGTTTTTTACTTGCAATAAACAACTTAGCCAAGTGCATAAAACGTTCAGTCACATGGCCCAGAGACCAGTCGGTGATTTCATGGTAACCATCAGCTGAGACCCTAACTACTCTACAGTAACTCATCAACTCTCTGAGAGGTACTAAAACATTAAAAAGTGCAATGCAACCTAGAAACAGAGTCTGCAACAACACATTTCAAAGTCTAAGTACTTGCACAATGTTTATAACTTTAAAATATCAACTATTTGCAGAAAAGTCAGCGTCTTCCATACCAAACAGAGTAGGCCACAATAACCTGAACAAAACAATCACAAGTAGATTTTTGATTCAGCACTGTGTACCTCTATGTAACTGATTTCAGCAACCACTCATACACATTTAGACTTTACCACATCTTTAGGGCTGTGTGACTGAGGCTTTCTAGCTTTAGGAAGTCTTAAAATCAATTTAAGAAGTTTGTATTTGTTTTTTGTTTTTAATTAAGTGTAATAATGTATTTGTTTTCCCAAAGTGGAGCCTTATATACTTATAAATATTAATACACTATTGGATGTCTGGATATTGGATGTTTTTGTTCTCATTTTAGTCAAAAGTTTCATGTCAAAACATACTAGCAGCATGTAAAATATCAAAACTGGCAAATTTGACCAAGAAAACATGATGTTGACTCAATGTTAGAATCCATAACTGTGTTAGAGTAGGTGGGGATTAATAATTTGTAGCTTTAAATTGAATAATCTTAATATCCTTCTACATTTTATAAAAATTACTGTTTTTTAAATAAAAAATGTAAGTGTAACTCAATCTAAAAGACTAAGAGGAAACTTACTCTAAATTATAGCCCAGTTTTTTCCTATTTTTTAATTTAAGTTAATTACATCTATCCATTATAGATCATTATATAAGGAAGTTTGGCACATTACTCCAACAAATAGCTGAAACTCTCTCATACAGGTCATATTTGCGATGGGTAAATATTTAGGTAAGAACAGTTTCACCTTGTGCCCAACAACGGTTTAATATTTATTAAGTATTACATGAGATGATTGGCAGTCAGCTGGGAAAACCCCTCAGGCATCATCATCTCTCCTTATAATGACAAGTATGGGAATTTTTGTGAGACATTTAGGGGCACCTCCCACATCACGGAAGGCAGATATGTGTCATTACATAGGGGCAAACATGGCAACCATCCAACTTAATTGCACCTTGAGGTTTTTCAGAAGAAGATGTCACGTCAGCCGTCAATGTTAAATACCTGGAAGTGCTCACAACAACAAACCCAAACAATCTGTAATAAGAACTTTATTTTTCAACAATAACAAAGAACGAAATATTTCAAAAGCATATTCATATGTTACATCGACTGTACAGAGACTGGATGGTGTGGGCTTTACTCTAAATGGAAGGATGCTAACAAAACGAGGAAACTAGGAATATTTAAGTCATCTGATGAAAAAATATGAAATATTCCATGTCTAGGTACAAAATAGAAAAAGGATTAAGCAGATTATGGACTGATACTATACCCTGATACAGTGTTTAGGCCTCTTAACTGTCACAACATCATTTACAAACAAAACATGACAACATTGCCATCTTTCAATAGCTAAACCTCTTGGCCTCTTTGGTTCCATGATTAGGTATAATACATTTGAACAGAATTCAATTTTGCTTCTATAAAAATAACTTTTATTTTTTCAATGTCAGTTACTATTCATTTTTTTATGACTAGTCACACAACTCCTCAGTGCAAATACTCTAAGAACCATTCGCTTTGAAGAATAAGCAAAAGATTACAGTGGCAGGTGAGCCTGGGGTTGGGCATCAGGCAGGAGGCTGGAGAAAACACGAGATAATGAGCAGTATCAAGTCTCAGGTATTTCTCTTTACCCAGCGAATAAGAGAAAAATGTGTAACGAGCTTGTGAAATAACAGGTCGCTGAAGCATTTAACCTGAAAATATCAAAGTGACTGAGGCCTGAAAGTGTGTCTCAAAGTGTGTTATGGTGCCAAACAGGCCGCGATGGGAACTCCGCTGGGATGCATTCATTTAAAAATCACTATTCGTGCATCGCATTTGGGTCAAAGTTAGCCCCAGTTAGCCTCTTTTTACATTTCAGATGATTATTTTTCTAATGCAAGTAAAACCTTTTTAGATTAAAGAGAAGAAAAAACTCCAACAGATTATTGAATTGAGCTGGTATAGCAATGTACGGATGACATTGAAACAAACTTGTACATTATATGTGCAGTTGTAGAACGAATGTTGGTGCTGTTTGGAACCACTGATTCATATTTTACATGCAAAATAAACAGTGTGCTGTATCAGTAAAACCTGCATCTATGCAGAAGTGGACCTTTTACGTCAATACAACAAGATTAATGTGCCCATTACTCCCTTCCAATATTATTTTTGAGCCAACAGCAACACATCAATTGACACCAAACTCTAAAAAGTTATATTGGTGGAAGGAGTACCAGGGGGTCCTTGGACAGTTTTCTCCATCGTAAGAACCCCTGGACTTGAAGATATATTAGCTTAAGCTGCTGTGTTGGTTCAATTTTACTGTGCAACATATTCAATATTTAGCCAACCAAATCTCAAAAAATTGCAAGAGTAAATACATTTATTAAAATAAAATTCCAAACATTGGTTTTACTCGATACACACACCACAAAGCAGTCAGCAACAGCTGACTAGTGCCCATGCTACATTATTGTTTGGTCTGTTCTTGCTGTTGGCAAAGTGATACACTTCATCACTCTGAGAAAATGTATTAACATACAGTAATTAGCCTATTTTTGTGGGTACTCTGTAACGCTCAGGTCCTTCGCTGCTATATAAGTGTCATTTTAGGTAGGTGGTTGCCGGGCAGCATGACAGAGTCATTAAAATGTTGAAGTTTTGTGGCTACAAATTATGTTAATGTTGAGAAATAAAAATATGCAATGCTTTTAAAAGCATTTATAGGTGCATATATTCTAAAAATTGGGCATTTTCACATGTTGATAGGTTGTTGCTAGGCAACATAATAACATCATAATATCTGTGTATATATATATACATATATGGACCTTCAGGCATCTAAGCTATATCAGTGTACAAAGTTTGGTTGCTCACCTCCCGGTCATGTTGAAGGAGTTTCCAGACAAAAACAAATACACAGAGATTTGGTGTGTGCATTTTTAGGTTTGAGTATACTGAATAAGTCAAACTGTTGCCCTGCTTTTGTTGTTGTTGTTGTTGTTTCTTTAACTATAAATCAAAGAAAAATAAATAGTGTTTCCTTCTCAAAAGAGAAGGAATTTTTTTTCATCAGAGCCTCCCACCTGAAGCCCAACTGCCTGCCACGCTTACTTCAAGTATTGGTGATAGTTTGTCACTAGAGCTTAAGTTCATCTTGTCTGATATATGGGTAAATACTATACATTGCATAGCTCATGCGGCACTTATTTATTTTAGAAGGACTGTGGGCGTTGATGTGCCACGTAGGGCTCATTAAAGGCATTTGAATCTGCAAGTGCTATCAAAGTGTGCGTCAGGAAGTGCAAAGTTGCACCTTCTCTTAACTGAGCAATATGGCAACTTTTCACTTTCACTGACGTAAATAAGAGTTACATTAAATGTATTTTAATAAGGAAGGGGTCAAACCTTCCATTTCAAGGAGAAGCTGCAGGAAAGTGAAGGAAATATCTTGCTTGTGAGGTCATTCCTGATATTCATCCCATCATCTTCATTGTTGATTATATGCTGGAAAGGAATATTTGTTTGACTGGCACCTTAATGAGAAGGTTGGTTAGTCAACTAAAAGGATTTTCTTTTACTTCAGTGATACAAATACCAAGAAGAAAGGGTCGACGTTTTCACCCTAACAGGAATATCTTGAATAGGTCACAAAACAAACTAACGTGGAATTTCTGAAGCTTCAGATGGTAAATCAAAGCTCATAGTTACTGACCTTCTGATCGACAGATTTCTCTGGAGGCAATAGTTTGGCACATTCCTGAGTGCAAAAGTAAGATAGTCTCCTTAAAGATGGGTTTATTACTTTCAGTAGTACAAATTTTAAGAAGGAAGCATAGAAGCTTGGTTGACTAAGCCAAAACCTCTGGGAAAACCAAATATTATATCATAGAATCTCTGGAACTTTAGTTGGTAAATGGGATCTCATTATACATTGACTGGATGGGCTATTGCCCAAGTGTCAGATATAAATATTTTTATTGGGGCAAAATGTGACCCATACTTTGATGAGAATTTAAGGTGGATTCCTGAAAGATGGGGTTTATTACCTTTAACGGTACATATTCCCCCAAAAAAGAGTAGAATTTGGTTGAGCTGCTAGTTTATGTTGTACAGATTCTGCTGGTGATGAAAATTTCAACTACAGAATGTATTTTTTAAGTTCAGAGCTTCAAAACCCAAAAAGAAAGGGAAGGCATTTGGTTGACTCAATCAAAGTCTTTAGAAGAGGTCAAAAATTAAGTTTGCATAAACGTATGACACTTTGAGTGTTACTTAAGTGCTAATTAAGTATAAACATTAATTAGACAAGCTACTAACCCATTTCTTTTTTATCTACAGATTCTACTGGGTAAAATAATTTTCAAATCAAAATGTTTGATCAGCACTAAAGATGATGGAAAACTGCGAAGAAATGCATATCAGAAACATGGCCTCTAAACAGATATTCCATTGAATATCAGTTGTGACATCTCACAAGAGTTCTACCTTTATTTTGGATAATTATTGAATGGTTTTGGAGTAATAAAAACTTTGTTAAAAAGGTTACTGGAATATAGAATATGTTTCCATTCATTTCAAAAATCTGTTTCTGGAATTTGCGAGTCTTATTGTGGAACAAACTTTTATCAAGGCCAGAAGTGCCAGAAGTGCTGTACGGTCCAAGCCAGAAGTGCTGTATGTTGGTGTAGCTTGAGTGGTGTGAAGACATTTTCAGTGTTTGTCCAAAGTATTCTTGAAAGAGGCATAGCAGAATCACCCCCCAACCTTCATTGTTACTCATGTAAAGCTCCTTTTACCTCCTCTGGAGACAGCATTTTAACATTCAAGGTTGGGTTTATGTTCTACTCATGAAGAGTTTCAAGTGGCACCTACGCTAAATACTTGAGTGATAGCAGAAAATGACATCAGATGATGCTGCTTTGTAAAGGCTAGTAGGTTAAGTAAGTCTTGCACAATTTAGCAAACCAGATCCTCATTATCTTAGAGATAATTAATGAAGAACTTCCGATATTGATTGTTTTCCAAGTGGATTTTTAAAGATTTGGAAGAGAACTCTTCATTTCTGTCTGCAGGAGACTAAGTCTTCAACCACATATTATGAATATATCAACAAACATAAATATATATACAAGTTTTTGTGCAGGAATATATGAGGGTGTGTAGATATGTGTGGATGAGGTTGTGCGTGCACGTTTTTTCCGTCGTCCATAAATATTCTTATATTTAATTTTTTTGTAATATTGTGAATCTGTTTAGTTCTTCAGTTCCACTTTAAGTAAACAGGAAAAAACATACTCAAGCACAGCCACACTCGTCCACGATCATGTTTGGAACGTCGCGCTTGACGATGTTGTATTCGTCGTCAAAGTAGAGCATGGACATGGTACTAAGCTTTGTGGGGATGCAGCAGGAATTCATGGAGCCCGGACTCATCCCCCGCAAGCGGTACTGGTTCACCACTGCTGTGTGAAAGGATGAAGCTGAACCGGGGACACCGGCCATGTAAGCCGGACAATTCCCCTCACAGTAGTTCCCGTAGTAGCCTGACGGTGCAATGATCCAGTCGCTCCAACCGATGAGTCGGAAGTCTATGTAGAATTGCTGCCGGCAGCACAGGTTGCTGCTGCCGTCACACTCCAGACCTCGCTTCCGGATCCGGTGTTTGCTGTCAGCCTGCCTCGCCTGTACCACCAGGAAGGGCCGGTGGGACTCATCATTGACATTGAGCAAAATGGGCAAGACACCCTCTGCCTCACAGCCCTCACAGCGGATATCCAGGTTCTGTCGCCTGTCACCTTTCTCGAACACCAACCGGACAGCATCAGTCAGCATAAAGGTGTGCCAGCCACTGCGTTTCAGCTCCACTCGTTTTTCCACCAGGTTCCATTTGCTGCCAAGGCCAGGCTCCTGGTAGTACACCTTCACCGTAACCTTCCGCCTGGCACGCACCTCCAAAGGTGCCGGCAGCACCTTAAAGTAGAGCCATAGGGTGGCTTGCGCCACATACAGGTTCTGGTTCCCCTCGCTGGAGATCAGGAAAAACAGGCTGGACTGGGATGTCACCAGATCATCTAAGGAGCAAAAACACATCAGAGGTATTAACAATGATGTCAAGTAACTGTTCAGAATACGCCATCTGGAAAGACCACTGACGACTGAAAATAAAGTGACAACCAGCTCATGGGTAAATGTTTATATTAAGATATAACTCTTTTGCCCCATAAAGGCAACATCTGATGACCTCCCTTGTACCCTTAATGATCAGTTTTGACACTTCAGTATATATCAATAAAGAAGCACGAGAATAGGTTCTGGGTTTTTCCAAGGTTAGCCCTAGTAAGCTGTATAGGCAGATAACTTCTGATAAACTTCTGAAGCAGTCCTGAAGATGACAGAAGCTGCTCAGTTCAGAAAAGAGAAACAAGTGTTTCCCCTGGATAACAAGTATTATCCAAGGGGAAAAGAGTTAGGGTAAGTAGCACAGATAATTCGGACTGTGACTGGAATGGTCTAGATATAGAAAGGAGAGGGATAAGTTAGTTTGGGACCTAAAAAAGCACCTCACAAAAGCAAAGGCTGAAAATAAAATCATATGTTACTAATTTAGAAAATAAAATCATATGAAGCCTGACTGTCCTTACAATGAGGCCTGAGAGAGCAATACACGTCTATGAAGCCTCAGGAGACACAAGAAAGACTATCTCCATGGCATTAGCTTATTCTCAGAGACTGTGCAGACACTGCACATGGACACAGGTTTAAGGACTATTAGCTCATTTGAAGAACTGCGACTGAGAAATACAAATCCTCAAATCCCCTCAAACCCAGTGATACCTCTAGACAGATTAATACCACCGTGTTGCCCTTAGAAGTATTCCAAGTACTTAAACTACAACAAAATGCCAAGATTGTTTGGTCTGGGCTGCTTTGTATGGATTGCAATCCATCTCATTTATTTCTCTTGTGGGATTTATTCTGCAAGCAAGTTTGCCCATTAACGAAGGATAAAGTTTTGATCTGGAGCAGAGACGTGTAAATATCCTTTAAGTACTCTTGAGTAATTGATGGTGGAGTGAAACAGTACTCCACACTCTCACGACTAGAAGAAACGGTCTAATCAATCTACTGTGTTTTACATTTTTGGGTCATTTATCTTGAGATGCTTATGAAGCTTTCAGTGGCTGTTTCAAACCTAGAACTTGCAGCTTTGCTTTTATTTTAAATGCCCCAATGAGAAGCTGATTGACGGATGTCAGGTGAAGAAGCTTAGTGCCATTAATCAGGTCTGAACCTCCTGAACTCTGAGTGCAGCTGACCAGGATGAATTGAGACTGACAGCATTTAGGAGGCCACAGACTTCAGTGAATGAACCTCGAGAGCTTTAACCAGAAAAAAATAGAAGACCAACCAAATACCATGAAAGCTTCCCTGAACTGGATACAAGGCTTGTGGGTACACAAAACATAAATCTGAAACAGTGTCAAAGATGTTCTAACTCTACAAGCTTCGCCTCATCCATCTTGAGGCAAGGATATCTCTGAGTCAGCAACTTGGCTGTTACATCAAACACTGCCCACAGATTAGACTGCTGCTGTCACCATAAAAATCAAGGATGATAAAAGTGAAGTTTCTACAAAAGGATAACAAAGGTTAAGTTGAGCTCCAGGCGCAGATTTCACAGGTGGTGCATGTTCGTCTGTCACCACATATTCTATCAAGATGCTAAAACCCTCGGCTTGCTCACTTATTCTAAACTGTAGAGATCAAAGCGACAGCTAAAATGCCTGTGATGCAGATATAAACAAGCACTCAGTGGCAGGAGGGGTCTGAAGGGGCTGGCGTTGGTTTGGGGATGAGATCTACAAGCATTGTTAGATGAGCCAGCTGCGTTGTCTTTGATGGGACCGAGGAAGTCGTGGATTCTTCTGGACAAGATAAACCCAGAGATTAAAGGACTCTGGTATCAATACCAAGCTCGGCTTGATGGTAAATGCTTTGAAAGTGTCCAAACAGACTTATTTTAATAAACTGCTCATCATGCGCTGGAAAAGAAAGACGGCAACTGGCTCGGTGTTACATCTGGCAAATATTTATCATTTATTTATCTTACTTTCTCTGTGGTCAGAGCCACAAATGTTTAGTCAGGATTAAGAGACAGATGAATAAACCATGCTGTGATGTGGCAGTGGCCCAACTGTGCAAATTTCCAAAAAGAATTTCTAATGCGGTAACTAAAACTTCAATTCAAGCTAAAATAAGCCGACGTGACGGCATGTAACCACTTTCATTTGAATTCACTTATCTGCTGTTTTCCTGTCAAACATTTGTTGACACTGGACATTTTCTGAATGGTCTTTCATTTGAAATCTGCGGCTACAAGAAATGCTGACCCGCTTGTGGTTATGAGATCAGTGGCGCCAAAATGAAAAGAGGAAGATAAGTAAATCATATTCTTGGCGTCAAAGTGGTCAAACAACAGAGGTCTGTTAAAACTCAGTTACTTCTCCTTTTTTTAAAACAATGAATGACCCTTTGTGATTTATTATATAAAAATACTAAATGATCCAGATCCTAAAGTAGAAATTTTGAGCTTGTGCTTTTTCTGGAAACTCGTGTGTTTCAGCAACATGAAGTTTGTGCTTTAACAAAATTACACAAAATAAGATGTTGAAGGTTGATTACAAAATATTTTACTCCAAATATGTAAAAATGAGAAAAACATGGGCAAAAATGCACCATCCAGTACAGCAATTTTATTCATGTTTGAGGGGAAAAACTGTCAAATAAACACTATTTTACACATTGCTATTTTATGGAGGTCATTTGATATGATCCTCAGGTCCTCATAATGTACTAAAATGACCATCAGGCAAGACTTTTTGGTGCTAAATGTGTCAGAATTGAATTGAGTAGATGGGAAGGTAACATCTTGTATTTTGTAGCATGTGGTTAGAAATGCAACTCTATGTCTGCCACCAGCCTGAGGACTAGAACCGGCCCACAGACCATCTAAATCTACTAACAATGTCCTGAAAACAACCCATGAAAAACCAACCACAGACAGCATTGTGCCAAAGAATCTTAAAGCAAATGACTGCAGAGTCTCAACTGCCATTTACTTCAGTTCAATTCAAACCAGATTTATTCATATAGAACAAAATCGCAGCAGCAGTCACTTTAAGGCATTTTATATTGTAAGGTAAAGGCTCTACAGTATTGTAGAGAAACCCCAACAATGTGACGACCCACAGAGAAGAAACACTTGGTGACAGTGGGAAGGAAAAACTCCCCTTATGGGATTTCCAGGCTCAGGGAGGGGCAGCCGTCTCCCACGACCAGGTGGAGGTGAGGGGAGGAAAACAGGACTTGATTCCAGTCCAGCCTGTTTTATCACTAACCTGTTCAGTCATGCACGTCATCCAAATGGCAATATGTGAGATAATTTAAATGCTCATGCAGCATTTTGGAGAATGTTTTTGTTAGCGTTATTTGCTTGTGCAGTGAACAACTATTTGGTCTTTTGCTTTTTCTAAGTCAATATGACCTTCTAGAGTCGCCAACCCCTCCTCTGGTTGGATGTTAAGAGGTTAACAGTGACTAGGTTGCAAGAGTAGGAGCTGAGTTTGTTTTTTATTTTATACACATGCAGAAGAAAAACTTTAAAACTTCCATAAAGTAGAAGATGTTGAACTTCAAACAAAGTCTTTTTGGTGTTTTTCTGTTAAAAGCTTTTTTATTTGGGTGAATATTAACCTTTACCTTTACCCCAGTGACCTGGTGGACATAAAGAAGTGCAAATCTGTACTACAAAGTTGCCCCGAGATCCAACCATCAAGCTTAAGAGGTACATTGGTGCACCTGCAGGGGCAGCTATTGATTTTTACAGGACCCCTTGTTTCTGAGAGTGACCCAAATGTCAGCAGTGAGCTCATAAATACAGCAGCAAGTGAAGGCATCGCCACTAACCGAGCTCACACTCACAGAAAGTTAGCCTGAAAGTCAGAATCCAAACTGTGTGTCACTGTGACGCAGCAGCTAACAAACCAGCACCATGCACTCGGGTCCCTGTGTTTTTAGAGGCTGCAGTTAGATCTCACACACACACACACACACACACGGAATGATTTTTAATGGGGTGCCAGGCTGCAGGATTCAGCCCGTCAATCTGCATTCAGGCTGCACGACAACCAGCACAAAAGCTCTGACCTTATACTGAGAAGACTGATTCAACACAGGCCTGCTGTGTCACACACACACACATATAAACACACAGTATCCTGGATGCAGACACATGTGCATGCAGGCACTCACAGAAAAGCTGGACAAAAGCTCAAATCCTCCAAAACAGGCAGGGATAAATGACACTCAAACACATGATATAATCAATACACACACACACACACAGACACATGCACACAAACACAGAGACACTCTGAGTGGTGACTTGTTGATGTAGAAAGCAGATGTTTTGGAGAAGCGATGGCGAGCGCGCTGAGAGACACACGTGGGCGAAGCAGGTGGTGTCGTTGATCATTTTCAGCCCTGCTCCTTTCAAATAAAGCAAAACTGTTCCTGTGGGCCTTGTCGTCGTGCCATTTCCCCGCTGGCAGCCGCTCAGCGCCGCTCAATGCCAGCCAACTGGCAAGCGGGTGACGCCGAGGTGGAAGGTCTGCAACACAGCGGCCACAGAGAGAAACATCTGAGAGCATAAAAGCCTCTCAGCGGGGAGTGAAACCTCCGCCGACACCGAGCAGAGTTTACACTTGGTTTATTTTTTACAGGGAAGTGAATACAGCACTCAGATTTGGATTGTCCCCACTTTCTGTCACTCACATGAACGCAACAGCCACCAAACTCCATTCAAAATGTGCCTGATTTGTAATTTATCTGCCTAAAGAATCACAAAACTTTACTTAAAGTGTGCAGAAAATGCATGAAATGAGTTTTTAGATCTGGCAAAACCAGCATTTCTTTTGGTTTACTTTGAGACTGTCTACAGTGGAAACAGCCAACATGTGATGACAGCTTAACTGGGGTCAAAAACAGTCCCAAACTATCCCCAGGGGTTGATTCTAGAAAGAAATCAAGCTTCCCGATTCACAGAACAACTTCAGGTAGCAGCTACAGCTGGCCCCTCTGCTTTTATTTTGGCGGGGTTTTCAGGTCCTAGCACCAACATCTGTTCAACATCAGCATGTTCTCTGGGTTGTTTCTCACTCAGTCAGTATATAAAGACACACGCACACTTTAAACACACACACAGAGCAGCAGAGTTGGAGGAAGTTCAGTGTGTGTGTGTGTGTGTGTGTGTGTCTCCTGATCCTCTCTGCATACATCAAATATCAGCTCACATCCTGAATTTTAGGAGAACAAGTGTCCTGCCTCCTTTATATAAACCTGCAGCCATAAAGGTTCATCAAAATCTATTTTTTAAAGGTTTTTAAAACTTGGTGCTTTTTGTTGATAAATTTCTGCTATTTTCACACCTGCGTACTTTTAAAAAGTGTTAAAAAGAGTTAGTTTTTATAGGGAAATGTTTTAGTTTTAGGGTTAAAATCACGTTTTGTGTCATCTTTAAAAAAAAAACGTGTTGGATTTCACCTTGAACTTATTTTCTGCATAGAAACAAAAGCACAGATCCACCTCGGAGAGAAAAATCAAAGTGTTCTCTTTTTTCATAACTAAATAAAACAGGTGATCTAATTGGTTTTAATTAGTTTCAATTAAAAAAAAAATTTAAAAAAGCAAAAAAAACGACTTTATGATGAGAACAGTGAGGCGTGAGTGACTCCTCACCTTTCTCCGCGAAGCTGATGATCTCCGAGCTCTCCTCCAGCACCTCGTTGCTCATCGGATGCCCGTCCAGGTTGGGGATCTCCACCCTCCCGTCCTCTCGCAGCTTCCCGGCGTGCAGCTTCCGCAGGGCTGTCACCATGGCCGCCTTGGGGACCGGGTGCGTGATGTTGGGCCTCTCCCGCATCTGCAACCTGCTTAAGATGTGCCTCTTCACCGCCTCTAAGAAGTCCCCGTCGAGCCGCCCGGACTCCGGCTCCTCCGGCCGAGCGCCGGCGCCGCAGGACGCGCAGGTGTCCCGGGACGCCGTGCGCGCCTCCGCCTCAGTCCCAGGCGCAGCGGTGCAGCGGATGGAGAGGACGCAAGCCACGAGGAGTGCCAGTCTGAGGAGACAGCTACTCATTTTCTGTCTGAGGAGGAGCAGAAAAAACTTTTCTCCCTCTTTTTTTTTGTCACAGTTCAGATCATAAAGTTCAAAAAGGAAGACTGAAACGCGCTCCTTAAGCGCAGAGCAGCCTCCGCGCGTAACGGCAGCCCGCTCGGCTCTGATCACTGGGAGGTGTGTGCGCAGGAGACCTTTCTATCACATCGCTACCAGCAGCCTGTCATCAGTGCGGAGCTCAGTCCTCGGTAATCCGTTTATTTGGGGCAGTTTTTTTGTTTGTTTGTTTGTTTGTTTGTTTTTTTGGAGCTTCACCCGAAAAGCATCACGGTAATCAGCATCAGCCCCGCAGGAAGTTCCACGTATTCCACAGAGAGCGGAGAAGACGCGCAGAGTCCTCCACGAGCATCTTCAAAGTTCAGTCCGTCAGCATCACCATCATCATCATCCTCACTGTCTACATGCAGCCCTGCTCGTGACCCCCGCTGTGCTGCTGCTGCCGGAGTGCCGACGCGCAATTAAGAAGATTAAAAAGAGGAAGAGGAAGATGAGAGTGAGGCGTGCCAGTGAGCGCACCGAGCAGCGTTTCCATTCTGCCGTGTGAGCTTGCAGTCACCCAAAAGTTCTTATATACAGGAGAGGGGGTTGGGATGGGGGATCGTGTGGGCGGGGCTAATGAGGAGTCAGAGAAGCGCCAGGGGTGCTCACTGCTGAAAAACTCCCTGTGGGGAAATTAGCCCTAAAGGGAGGCAGACTCTAAAAACCCGAGCTGTTTACAGGTTTACACCACCCCTCTGCCCTCCTCCGCCCACAGAAAGCCACAGGATTCCTCGGTTGCTGAAGTAATCTGATTACCTGAAACAGCTGTGGGAAGGGCTGAATTGTGCAGAATTCTGAAGAAATGTGCTCTACATATGCCAAAAACTAAAAAAAAAAAAAAAAAAAAAAAAGCAGCTGAAGTTTATGGTGCTCACTTTATTTGATGTAAATGTAATAAAATGTAACAAAAATGTAAATGATGTATAATAAACTTATTGCACCTTACAAAAGGTGAGTTACAGTAAATTTGCTTAATGAGGAGATATCACATCAAGTTACAGTAGAGCAAAAGAAAATCTCAGCTACACTCAGTTTAGCCACTTTTATGTTTTATAAACATCGATTATTTCTATTCTATTTTTAGAACATTTTTGATATTTATATTATGTGTTTAAAAAATCTATTTTGTCACCATCGCGTGGCCCATACGCCACACATTTACAGGAACATGAATGGGACTGCAGGAGGCTTGGTGGCCTTATTATATCTAAATCTTTACACAGCCACACTTCTAAAAGTCCAAACACAATATACCTGAAATAATTAGCACAGAATTGCTAAATTAAGGTTATAAAGTTGCACATTGGTGGTCTTTGCCATTTCTCAAGTATTTAAAACTGTGTATGCAGATAAAAAGTATAGATAAATTAATAAGAAAGTGAACTTCAGGAACTGGAGATCAAAATGAATTAAGTTAAATGCCCTAATTTAATTAAAGAAGGGACCATATTAGTAAGTAGTTATTTGGATTAAATAGTTAAAACTTTTATTTTATTTTATGAAAGTTGTACTTTGTTTCAGTCGCCATGTGTCACTTTCTCTCTTTTTGAGTGATTTATTTTTCAATGATCATCACAAATTGTATTTGATCTGCTTGAGTTCAGCTCATTTATTTACTACTTTAAACACAAATGTTCAAATTGGTTACTTAGCTGGATTTGGTAAAAAGGATCTACTTACTTGGAGAATTTTCTTGTTATTGATAACCTCCTCTTTATGTTCTGGTGCAGGAACAATAGCATCTGTCAGTACTTTAATTGTAATCAAATGTTATTTATTGCATGTAGTCATATTATTTCAGTTCTGAAAACATTCCACTGCTAAATTTATAAATAAAACAACTTTTTTGCATGCTCATGTAGAGTTTAGATGTGCAGTATGACTGATTGAGTAACAGCTGCAATATTTATTCTGCAATGTAGTGGACTCAGAAAATGGAAATACTCAAAATGAAAGTACGTCAAAGTACTCAAGTACTTTGACGTACCTTTGTTTACATATAAAATACTTGTTGTTTGAAGAGTAAGAACATTCAGTGGACTTCGGTGTTACCCTTTCCTCTCTTCTAATACCACTTGTAATGCTTTTGTTTATTTGTCTATGCATCCTGTAGTCCGGTAGTGCTTCACCTCACGTGGACTTTTAAGACGTCACATCACAGAAGATTCCGCTAAAACACGACTACAGTTTGGTTTAATCATCCAGGAGCACACTTTAAAATAAATAAAACAGGGAAAACACTTTAACTTTGGGGAGGGTGTTTGCAGTCAGATGAGTACAAGGAAGAGGAAAAACAAGGGAAAATCACATAAAACATCAAGACCCAGCAAAACATAAAGTCTGGATTAAACTGTAATCTTAATAAGAGTGACAGAAGCCTGTGTTTAATACTCTCATACTAACTTTTAAAGTTTTTCTGGTGCATAAAAGGAAATTTGTAGTCTTTGCTTTTGTTTTATATCCTTTAAGATCCTTAAATCTGGCCTTTTCCAAAGGAAGTTTGTTATAAGCTGAACTCGAATCAATGCTCAGCCTTCAGAAAGACAACATAACACAGATATGTAATATGGTAATCAGTTTATATAACATTACCTTACAACTGGATAGAAAAATGTGACCAAAAGTATGGAAATACCACCATTTCAGTCGTACCATATGTTGTAGCTTTAATATAAAGCCTGGATTACCTTTTAATGTACACCAAATAAATTCCTACTCAAGTAGGAATTTATTAAATGTTAATGGTCCATAAAAGTGACTTTGTAGACACTTTGTTGTTTTGTGTCCTTTAGCTTCTTTAAAACGGTTGATTTTCAAGTTGAGTCAGTGACCAGCAGGCAAAAAACAACATAGATGGAAAAATGTTGACTTACCCTGATATTTCCTCTCAGTTGTATAGAAAAAGACTGATTTTATTCTTCATGTGTTATTGTTTCAAACTAAGATGTGACCACATACTTTTGGAAATTCAAACAAATGTTGCCACATGTATTAAAATAAACACCTGGGGTTATTGCAAGTGGATAAACTTTGACGTGAACGCCCTGAAGCACCATGGGAGCTCAAACCACAGCGTTACATTTTCAGCCAAGCTCATTTCGATAAGCCCTAAAAGAACATTCAAATAATCTGAGCGCCTCGCTCTTTGTAGTCAAATGGAACATGATCCGCAACAGCTCGTCCTAATGACACGGCAGGAAGTCCGGACAACAACATTTGTTAGTAAAACTGAGAACCAAATGAGCTCGTCACACCCCTTTACAGCCAGCACCAGCGAGATAGGCAGAGAGGCTGGGCTCAGTGACCTTTGACCTTTCAGCTGGTGATTATAACGAGGCAAAACAACCTGAAGAGCAGACACAGGTCCAATCTGCTTTTCCCTTTTTATCCTCACAGATAATGACCGCATGGATCATAATTTCTAATTAATATGAACTCTTAAATGTATTCTATTTTATATATCATAAATATGATCAAATAAAAGGTTAAAAACAGGTTTTACTAAACTTTGGAGCTCCATAAAGGACCAGTTTAATAAAGGTTGGCACTTAAGTCACTGATCTCCGCTCCTCCTTGTCATGGGTGAGGAAAGTAATGAAATGGCGCCATCTTTGTTCCAAACACTGAAACTACATCATGTATAAAATCTTTCAATCATTCTATAGTTTTGCACCGCAAGAAAATGTTCAAGCTTTCCACGTGGGTATGATTTTGAAATTTTGCAGCAGAAACCTCAAAAGTGGGATCTACTCTAGTGAAAAGAGGACAAAAGTTAAACAGTTAACATAAAATTGATGAGGCTGTGAAGGAAATTATTCTCTTTGTTCACAGACTGATTCACAGACTCACAGACTCCTCATTGTGCTTCTGGTTCTGGTTTGACATGTGAAAATCAAACATAGGCCAAACCTCTGATCATCACACAGGAAAAAAAATTATGTTTCCTTTGTGTTTTCATTTTGCTTTTCTGATTGTTTGTCTGCAGCTTTACTTTCCAGATGGAGTCTATCCCAGCTGTTACTGTCTGAAGATGGAGCACACCTGGACAGGTCTCCAAGCTAATCCAAGAAACAAAGAACATTTTTAGAGAAAAATGTGTTTCTATAACCTTTCCAAAGGACTTTATCCTACAGAGTTTAACCAAATGGATTCTGCTTTGGTCCTGAAGATTGATTGGTGGATGGGTGATCATTTGGCTTAGCCTATAAAACTGCATCTGATGCTATAAGTTAATGCTGCAGCATTAAATCATATAAAAGTTTTAAAGATGTGACTTTTAAAACGTTATATTCCTGTTGGTTTTATTTTGTAACATATTGTTAAAAAAAATTTTGCCCTCATAGTGTAGTGATTCAGTGCTGGGAGGAGACATAAATCCCCTGGAAGGGGCTGAAACAGGAAGAGCATCCGACATAAAACCTACTGTGGCCCGTGTGAATCAGGGAGCAGCTGAAAGTAGCTTTCTGCTTGCGATAATTGATCGTTGCAGTACCTCCACAGTCCAGCAGAGGGCCATGGCACACACTAGGAGAAATTCAGAAACTGAACTTTTTTTTGTTTAAAACCGGGGTCACTGATTTTAAATCTATTCTGTTTTTCCTCTGCAGGAGACGTCTGATGGTATCATAAGCATAAACTAAAATCCTGAAGCAAAGCAGGCCACAGTCCTCTTAGTTTACAGAATAGTCAGAATTGTTAGTCCTGTCTGGGCTGCTCATTGTTCTTCTTTTTTTGGTTTAGAAACAAACTCCACACTGCTGTAAAGACCTTCACATCATATTTGTCCCTGTAGGTCAAGGGGTGTTGGGAGATTTGAAAAATATAAAATATAAAGTCATCAGAGGTGAAGGGAACTGAAAGAAAGCAGCTTTTCTTCATGAGTTGTGGACATGGTCCCAAAAGAAAAAAATGTGAGGTTATCCAGCTTAATGATTACTAGATTGTTTTTATTTATTTATTTATTTTCTATTTTTAAAATTATTCTAATTTCATCATTTGTTCCCCTCCTGTATGGATCACAGTTAGTTCACTGCAGTGATCTAAGAAGGGAACAAAACAGTCATCATATTTATTTGCCTTTTTAAATTTCTGTCTCCCCTTTCTTCAAGTTCAAAGGTCACAAATTTTAGTCAACTGTATGTAGAACAAAATTAATGAAATTTAAAAAAAAATAAAATAAAATAAAATAAAGGAAAATGTAAAGTAGCTCAAAGGCAGTAAATCACAAAAAAAAGGTTAAAAAAAAGTTAAATATGATATATGACATTTAAGTAATAGCAAACACAAAAACTAAATAATAAAATGATCTAAAGCAGATTTATGGAAGCGCTTTAATGTAATTCCCATATTTAGCGCTTCAAAAGTTGTATGTAAAAATAAATCAAACTAAATACAAATATATATATATATATATATATATATATAGTAGTAAATAAAGTGAAGTGTCAAAGTGGCCTATAAAAATGTTACTGAATGAACTTTTGTGGATTCCTTTTTTCTTTCAGTATCAATAAAGACAGGGAATTCCGTGACGTCACATCCTGTAGAGGACAGGAGGGTAAAGGTAGGAGGTGTCACTCTGTGTCTGTTTCCGGGTTTCTCTGCTAGAAATAACAGGGACAGACATTTTGTGGACATTCTTTGAATCGTATAACCTTCAAAGATGATTAATAACATGTGTTGGTGTTTGTTTAGCGGGTACAGTGGTGAATCAGTCGCCCTGGTAATATTTGCGCGTGCGCTGAGCGGCCGCCTGCGTTTAGCTGAAAGAGTGGGTCGTCCTCGCGAACACAGACGATCTTCGCCGAGTCCGTGTACAAGGTGGGGCGCACACTCTGCTGGAGAACTTGTAAAAGTTGTGCGTGAAGCGGATTTCTGAGTGAACGGCAGGAAAACACCTAAGCAGGTGAGTGAGTGGAGTCCGACCGTGCTGTTAACCCCGCCACGGTCCGCCTCTGCCCCGCAGGCAGCGTTTTAAAGGCGGATTCTCGCTCAGCTTCCCCCTGTGGAGGAACAGAAATCGTTATCTGTCGCTGCTTTACGGGCAGCAGTGAGTGGCAGCGCGACCGACCAATCACAAGAGGCCTGGCCGCGCCTGAGGCCAATCAGAGATGACGTTTGAGGGCCGGGGGCAGAAATCGGGAAGAGCAGAAGTGTCTGTTTAGTGTCTTGTTTAGACTTGTTTCCAGCTGTTTAGGGCAGAGAGGAAGCTGAAGTTGAGTGTTGACAGGAGCACACATAGTTCCTCTTTGAGCTCAGCCAGCCGTGTTATTAATCTATGGCTAATTTCGGATCTTATTTACAGCTCCAGCTTATCTCTGCCCGCATGTCGAGCAACTGGAAAGGTCACTGGCGAGAGGGTTTTTCCACATACCTCCCATACTTATCACTCACGCAGGGTGTACAGACCTGTATCACTCACACCTGAAGCTAACGACCCTTTTCCACTGCAGGAACTTTCCCCATGAACTTCTAAGGAACTGGCCCTGCTCTCCTCCTAGTACTTTCCAGCAGTGCAGACACTTTCAGGGCTGGATTTTTAGCCCTCGGTGTGCTTAAGGGGGCTCTACTTTCTGTCTGATGTTAGAGCTGATGTGACGTTGTCACCGATCACAAATGTTGATCACTTATTTGTCCAATCCTGAATCAGAAACTTGGATCTCATATCGGTGACAATCAGTCGATCTGTTGAGTTCAGTTCTGCGATTTTTCTGTGTTTACAACACCACAAAGCTGTCACAGTGTGAACAGCAGACTTTGTAAGAAGCAGAGCTTTGTATAGGGGTGTCAAACATAAGGCACTGAGGGCTAGAATTGGCCTGGCAAAGGCTCTAATTCAGCCCCACTGAACATCTTTTGGAACAAGTGAAGAAGGGCATAAATGTTGGACTTGTACCTGTATTTTCACAGGTTTTACAGCTTTTCCCACTGATAAAGACCTCCTCGTAGCCATTCACGTGACACCAGAGTAAATAAGTTACAAATAAACAGTTAAATGTCAGAATTTCAGATTTCTTTCAACACTTCTTTATGTAGAAAAACTGAGACATGTTGTTGAAATTGCACTTCTTGTTTCTTAAATTAAGATATCTCTAGGATTAAATGTGTGCTTCAGCTTATTTAAACTGACAAAAAGGGGGAGTTTCTCTGAGCCGGCACACTTAAGAGCCACTGTAAAAATGAGTTTGACATTCCTGGTCTAGAAGAACGCGCGTTCGATGTTAAGCTGCGTCCACTCAAGCCGCTACCAGTAAAGGCGAAGGAGACCACTGATTGATTGGGGGTCTCCTTGATTAATTTAAAACTAACCCATGAGTATGTTGTTGTTGGCTATATGCGCAGATATCTTGGGTCATTTCTGATTGATGACCAGGAGTTTTGCGTCAGAAAAAGAGCGAGAATATGTGAAACAATAGACACTGCGTATTTAAAGCCGGGTTCACATGTGCTGTATGAGGTGCAGACTAACGGCAGTTTGCATTTCAATCGATTTAGACTCTGACATTTCTGACATGGATACCTGGAGACCCAATGGTTTGAAGTCCATCGCCCGGTGCCGATGTGTTGTGGGTGCATTCTAATGTAAGGTCTTCATCGATGAGTCCACATGGTGACTAAAAACAGGATTGTACGAGGACCTCTGCATGGATCCTCGCACTTAACTGCGAAGACGAGGACCTCGATGTTAAAATGTCTGTGAAAACTGTAGCATGAACAAACCAGGAGATTTTTCTTATTGAAGAGTTCTTGAAACGTCTTCATTGCTACCAAACCATATCGTCTTTGTGTCAGTGCCTCGAACGTAAACTGAAGCACAAGAGGAACGCAGCAAGGCCAATATCTCTCAGAAAGATAAATATGTGATTATCTCAATCAGCTGAAGAATGGAAAGCATCCTGTTGTTTCCTCTGTCTGCTCATTTGTTTGGCACCTGAAAAACTCGCATTACTCACAGTAAGGTTCTTATTTTTAGAAGACACTTTGTTAGAAGACGTAGCTCCATAATCACAACAAACCAAATGGCAAAATATTCAGATATTACCGCCCCGCCACACCAAATCTGTAGTCTTCACTAAATTAGGTGTAAATGCAGCTTCAGCTCACATAGTGATCGAAGTACATTTATCACATATGTGTCTAAGCACACACAGAAGCACCCAGACTTTAATTTTCAAAATAAAAGCATTAACCTCTGTATAAAACCAACAGAGGATAAGCATTAAATTAACCTTGAGAAAATATACGCCTCGTGTTTGTAGCAAGCTAACATGTAAAGCCTTCAAACTGCTGACTTAAACCACAGACTGTCCGTCTGTGAGGATATGAAACAGAAAAGCGGAGTCACTCTGTACCAGTTTATCTTTGGATCTTAGAGGAAAGCATAAAAACTCAGCTCTGTGTTTGAATTTTTCTGAATCCTCTAGAGCAGAGGCGTCAAATTAACCATAGATCCTGGTCCACAAACAGCCCAATTTGACCTAAAGTGGGCTAGACCAGTGAAACCACTGCGTAACAACCTGCATTTAAAGGGAAAACCTCAAAATCTTTCCATGTTCAAACGTGTAAACACTGCAATAGTTACACCCTTTTTGCACACGCTCTTTTCTACTCTGTAATATTCTTGTCAATATTCTTGATATTCTTGATATATATGTTAATCTATATGTTAATATATGTTATATATGTTAATCCTTGATATTTTTAATTGAGTGATTTATGTATATTAGTGCTATTTCATAAATTTGTAAAATCTGTAACATATTGTATTATTTAAATAGTTTAGTCTGTTACTTCTTGATGCATTCTCAATCATCCAGGAAAGTAAACCTCCAAAAGTTGAATCTGTTCATCTGGACGTAGCGTTTTGTGGGAGAAACGTTTCGTCACTCATCCAAGTGACTTCAGTCACTTGGATGAGTGACGAAACATTTCTCCCACAAAACGCTACGTCCAGATGAACAGATTCAACTTTTGGAGATTAGTCTGTTACTGTTACTGACTTGGAGCAACTGTAAGACACATTCTGATTCTGATAATAACAAAGTAAAATATACTGGTTTATGCCACTGCTTTAAAGCTGTTAAAGCTGATTTTATAAGTGAGTTTGTCATAAAACAGATGATGAACAGTATAAACTAAAACTAAGCTCAATCTTCAACAACATGTCTACATATTCATGACTTTGTACTGTTATTATACATTTATTACAGTCTGCAGGTCACAGTGGAGAAGCCTTAAACGTTCACATGTAGAGCAGGACTGTAATTAAAGCAATAATGCTCTCATTTTTGCCTTTATGCACATTTCATTACTTCCCCATCCTTAAAAGGTTGAAATCACAACTTCACAGTGATTAATTTCTTTAATTTTTTTTTATCTGAATTATATTTGAAGATTCCAGGAAATCCCCTTTATTAAAAATATACTTTCTTTTGACTTTTTGCCAAGTCTTTCCTGATAAATCATATTAAATCATGATCCCAATATTTGCCAAAATAATTATTTAAGCACCGTGTCCAGGTCTTAGAAATAGTAGGTTCCTGGTAGTCTTAGGCATTTGTGCTGAAGAGAACTTGGCTTCTTTTTTTTAAGGTTCTTGAACATGGTTTTCATCTCATTGAGAGGTTTCATCTGCTTTAAAAGCTGATTGGGAGTTCCAGGTGTTCACCCTACAGTGGAGTCATCTTGGAGGTTGTCCTATGAGTTGTTGACCCATCCTGTTGTCATCATATGAGTTACTAAGGCGTGAGTGGTAGTTGAATCACCTGGTAAAGAATCTCAAGACCGCGTCACACCTTAATTATACTTTTGTATTGAATCTATGTAGATCCTGTGATGCTGCCTGTGCACGTGGCCAACATCATCTTTGCATTTATATTTGTGTCAGCGTGTAGTTGCATATCTAGGAAGGTGTACATCATATAGTGGCTTATAGTGTTGTGGTTAACAAGTTTGCCTGACACATGAGAGATTCCCAGTTCAAGTTCAGGAGGAGACGCAAAGCGCTGTGACGATTGTGTCAGGAAGGGCATCCAGCATAAAACACTGTGCCGAACCAAACATGGGGGGGTTTTTGTAAGTCCCAAAATGAATGTGTGAATCTTTTCATGTCCTTTCCTGCTGACCTCTGCTGGTCTCTACAGGTCATCAGAACTCAAGAGCAGAGCTGTGAGCCACCTGACCTAGACCAGAGTCATGGCCTCTGGTAAGAACAAAAACCAGAGCTCTCTGGTTCTCCACAAGGTGATCATGGTGGGCAGCGGCGGTGTAGGGAAGTCAGCCCTAACCCTGCAGTTCATGTATGACGAGGTGAGACTAGAACTACATTTTCCATCAGCCCTTCCCTCTGTGCTGTTTCTTCTCCTCAGTCACTCGACCCTTGTTTTTGCTCGCAGTTCGTGGAGGACTACGAGCCCACCAAAGCCGACAGCTACAGGAAGAAGGTGGTGCTGGACGGCGAGGACGTGCAGATTGACATTTTGGACACGGCGGGTCAAGAAGACTACGCAGCCATCAGGGATAACTATTTCCGCAGTGGCGAGGGCTTCCTGCTCGTCTTCTCCATCACAGAGCACGAGTCATTCACAGCAACGTCGGAGTTCAGGTCAGTGTGTGAGTCTTCTTAACAAGTCTAGCCACGGGCTTTTAAAAGCAGAGGTACATTTTAATAGTTTTATGTCGAGTAAAATCTCCACAATAATACACAACAAGGCAGTGAAAATTACTGTTTAAAACATTTTTAAAAATTCAGCCTTGGGAAAAAAAAAATCATTCACATTTACATGTTGACACGAAAACTGAGCTGTTAAACTCAAAGGAACCACACACAGATCGCTTTTAAGTCAACAAATTCCTCCCATTCCTTCCCATAAAGGCTGGACTTTAGATTAAGCGCAGCAGACAGCTAGCAGCTACAGTAAAGAACTGTTGACAGCTTTCAATAAAAACTAGAAAGGCAAACTTTAAGTCGTAATACAAGTTTAAACAGGTGAGTGATTAAAAAAGAGGAAATCACTGCTGTACAGCTGTTGTGACGGGGAAATGAGAGAACAAAAGGTGTTTGTTGTTTTGCTTGCTTGCTTTTTTTGGAGAAAGCTGTAAACATGTTTATTTCTGTTGTAAATTCAGACATTTTAACGTGGGAATCTGTGGAGATCAGTGTTGGTCAAGTTACTTGAAAAAAGTAACTAGTTACTAATTACTGATTACATTTCCAAAACAGTAATCCCGTAACTTTACTGATTACTTATTTTCAAAAGTAATTAGTTACTTAGTTACTTTTCAAAAACATGATTTACAACCTGAATACGTAATAAAGCAACAGACCTTTC
The DNA here is from genome assembly GCF_001858045.2 of Oreochromis niloticus. Classification (NCBI taxonomy): domain Eukaryota; kingdom Metazoa; phylum Chordata; class Actinopteri; order Cichliformes; family Cichlidae; genus Oreochromis; species Oreochromis niloticus. Next base: position 24,671,056 of record NC_031986.2, read on the forward strand.
AGCCCAATTCTACTTTTTCTGCATAATCCATCATATAAAATCTAATCAAATGAAAAAGCCTCTCTTTAAAACTTGTTTTAATCTTTTAACTTTATACACATTGCTTCAAGCAAAAATTAAATTATATGCAACAGTCTTTGACTTGAAGACATTTGTTTAACATTTAAAACTATTTTCTGCAAATTCCAGCGTGTAAAATAAAATAATGTTTTGTGTTTACACTCTTTCAAATAGACGCACGTAAAACACAGCAAAAAATAAATAAAATGAAAGATTCAGCGGCACTAAGTCCTGTCGCTCTTAAATCTATTGTCGCCTGTTTAGCAGGAGTGGGGCGGGTGGAGGGTGGCATGGTGCCGCAGTGGTCATGTCAGCAGGGGGATCCGGGGCTTTCTCTGTGAATTTCACATTCCTGTGGCGGCTCGCTCAGATTTGTTTAATTTTAATTTTTAAAAAGTTTAATTTTTCACTGCCATGGGCGTCGCACGCGCTTAATGACGTAAGCGCGACAGTTTAGTAACGCGGTAACGCAGCTTGCTTACTGGAAAGTAACAGTAATCTAACTACTTTTTTGCAATAGTAATCTTTTGTATTACTCGTTACTTGAAAAAAGTAATTAGATTACACTAACGTGTTACTTGTAATGCGTTACTGCGCATCTCTAGTGGAGATTGACTCACTGTTGGACCCAGCCTCTTGTTGACATTCTAAGAACTGCAGCTTCATTTTCTACCACCGATAAAATGAGAATATTTACTTAAACAGACTAATGAGGGCATCAATATTTAATAGTCTTTGAGGAGCATTAATGTAGAGTGAAAATCTCTCTGGTATTTTCAGGGAGCAGATCCTGCGGGTGAAAGAAGAGGAGGCCATCCCTCTCCTTCTGGTGGGGAACAAGTCAGATCTGGAGGATCGGCGGCAGGTTTCTGCTGAAGAGGCCACGGCAAAGGCAAGCGAGTGGGGCGTCCAATATGTGGAGACCTCAGCCAAGACGAGAGCCAATGTGGACAAGGTAGAGAAGAAAAGAAACAAAACGAGCTCTGGCCTTTGAGACAGTGCTTTGACCAACAGTTAATCCATGTAATCTGTCTGCAGGTGTTCTTTGACCTCATGAGGGAGGTCCGCAAGAAGAAAATGTCTGAGAGCAAAGACAATGGGCCGAGTGGCAAGAAGAAGAAGAAGCACTGCTGCGTACTCTGAGCTCAGCGGCAAAGCGACGGTGTGCCAAAAACCAAAGAAAAGGAAAAATTCTCTGAGAGAGACTGAAGCAGCTTCAGATGAGCAGCTGCAAAGGCACTCGATGCGTTCACTCCTCACTTGCCAAACACAGAGCACAACACTCTTATTTCTCTTCTTCTTTGGCGTCTGCTTGTTCTCCACATGATACTACTTACTCTTTGTGCACAGCTGTAAATGGCCCAAAGTATGTGGACACGTCTGCTATATGTCGGGCATTAACGTGCTGCTAATGTCAGCATCCGAGGGCTGTGGGGCAGATTGAAATCGTGCTTTATCTACACAACAATCAGATTACTTTAAATCTCCTCACTGCCAGCTGTGTCCACAAACATATGGCACATGTAGAAGACCACAAGTATTTTTTTTTTTTTTTCAATAACAGAAGCAGGTCCGTCAATTGTTTGTAAAACTGGAGTTCACAGGAAGCACACAGTCTTTTTATGTGGAGAACAAACAGGTCCGTACACTTCAGAGTGCTGTTCTTTCTCTCAAATCTGAATTTTGTTACTTAAACTGTGTTCTGTACTCCCACTTGTTTTAAAACCTAATTTTTCTCGTTATTTAGCTCCTTTGTATGTCTGTTTTCAGTATTACAGTATCAGACATTCCTCATATCTGATTATACCACTTCCAGACACTCCTTTTGTAATAAGCTTTCACTTCCTTTATGAATAAAGTCATAATTTATAATCAAAGTTTCAAAGGGAATCAGCTCTTTAAATCATTGTATCATCTGCATATACTCTAATTAATTACACGTTTAGCTCGATTAAAGCTGGAATGTGTTTGTTGCTGTCGGCTTGTAGATAAACTCTTCTTAATGTGATAATAAAACAAATAATAAAATTTACAGTGTTTCCTTTATTAAAAAAAGAGATTAGCATAATCATAGCTCCACGTGTAGCACACGGTTATATGTCAAAAGTCACTGATATTTAGTTTTCAGTCTTTGTTTCTGTCCAAAATGGTAGCAGAACTGTACAACTTTGCTTGTTTGTTTCTTTTAAAGAAATGCTTAAGTCAGAATAGAAAATAAATAGAAATATTTTCATCTCAATCAGTTAGTAATCAGGTATTTCATGGATACCTGGATGTTAAACTTTATTGTAACACCGGGGAGAATGACCACATCGGTCATTTCATTCGAGCTGAATGAGTCTGGACAGGTTTTGCCTCTCAGTGTTTGTTTGATTTTGGAAACTGAAGGAGCATTTGGACCTGAAAACATAAGAGTCAAGCTGTGACGTTGACTTTTTAAGATAATCTAGGCAGTGTGTGGTTAATGTGATCAAGGTTGAAGCATATAGGAGTGACACCCAACTGTTGGTAACAGTGAGTGCAGTGAAAGAAGAGGAAGATAAGATTTAGAAAGGTTGCACTGCCCTCACTAATGACTTTTACATTCTCCACAATGTTCTGAAGTGCTTGAGTTGAGGGAAACTGAACTGTGACCGTGTAAAATGAATGTATAAACAGAATGAAAGGATCTAGAAAGCTCTGTTTTTATGTTGTTCACATTAAAACATAGAAAACAAATCGAATGTTTAGACACACTTTGGACTGAAGAGGATAGCATCATTAGGCTTGTTATTAACACTTAGTTCAAAGCCTACATCTCTATATGAAGGTGCATCAGTGCTTATGGAACTGGCAGGTTGCTCATCTGGAAAGGCACCATCAATGCTGAAAGGTGTGTATATATGTTTTAGAGTGGCGTACGTCCGAAACAGTGAGCCGCTGCGTCTATGCGCACCGCATTCTTGTTAATTAAATTAAATCTACTTCATTGCTCACAGTCATTTAAGTGAAGACAGAGCGGCTCAGCTGTAGATTCACATATGGGAAGTTTGTCAAAAAGCCAAAGTATATGCATCATGTCTTGATGCATTCTCAATCATCCAGGAAAGTAAATCTCCAAAAATTGAATCTGTTCACAAAACGCTACGTCCAGATGAATATATGCATCATGGCATACATACAAGGCGTGGCGTCTTGGTCAGTGGGAAAAAATCTTAAACAGAAGTCTCAATAACATTAAGATTAATGTGATTTACATTAGGCCGTGGACAGCTACAGATACCTTGGTGTTCATCTGAACAATAAACTGGACTGGACTCACAATTCAGATGTTCTCTACAGGAAAGTGCAGAGCAGACTGTACCTGATGTGGAAACTCAGGTCTTTTGGAGTGGAGGGCCCACTCCTGAAGACCTTCTATGACTCTGTGGTGGCCTCAGCCATCTTTTACGGTGTGGTCTGCTGGGGTGGCAGCATCTCTGCTGGGGACAGGAAGAGACTGAACAGGCTGATCCGGTGGGACTGTTCTGGGATGCCCTCTGGACCCAATGGAGGTGGTGAGTGACAGGAGAATGGTGGCTAAGCTGTCATCCCTGTTGGACAACATCTCCCACCCCATGCAGGAGACTCTGACAGCACTGAGCAGCTCCTTCAGTGGCAGGCTGTGGCACCCATGATGTGGGACGGAGAGATTTCACAGGTCTTTCTTCCAAATGCTGTCAGACTCTACAATATGGTTTCAGCAGATGACCACACACGTGCAGACAGACACACACATCCCATACACAACTGTAACTGCCTCATTGATGTGCAATATTACCAAGTGCAATTCTTTCCTACTATAACAAAGCATTTCATTCTGTTTTGTACAGTATTTTGTTCTTTTTTGTATAGTACTTTATTCTATTGTATATAGTATTTTATTCTTGTTGTATAGTATGTTATTCTATTTTATTCTTTTCATCTTATCTTATCTTATCTTATCTTATCTTATCTTATCTTATCCTGGAGGTGAGAGAGCCAGTTAGCTTCTGTAGTTTCAATGTTCAGCCACTAGATGGCACCCTGACGTCATTTTTTGATCAACACAACAATCTGAAGCAAAAAAGAAAAAAAAAAAGCATCATCTTCATTCTAACTGGAGTCTAACGTGTTGAAAATAAAAGTGGACAAAGGCTCAGAAATCAGCTTTAAACGTCCCTTTGCTCTTAAAGTGAAAGAACAGAAAGGAGTAACCATCTACCTCATGATATTAAAGATTTTCTGGTGATAGATTTCTGGTTTCAGGATAAAAATCGTGTTTGTTTTGTGTTGAAAGCAAATAGACATATTGTGACTGCCCAGGCATTTATTTAAAGTGCTGCCTTTAGTCACCACGTTTCTGTCCTCAAATCTTCAGCAGGTTAAAATTATAAACAATTTTGGTGATTTTCAGTCACTTTATGATCTGACTGAGCCTCGCTCAGACCTTTTAAACTCATAAGAGAGTCACTTGCACTTAGTGCAGGCTTCTTGTTTTACACCTTTTTTACATCTGACTGATGCATTTAGAAACAGCAGAGAACACCAGCCTCTTTGAAGAACATTGAAGTGGACATTAATTAAGATTATTTCTCTGTAAATTCTTCAGATCATGAAATCAGAGGATGGCTCTTAAAATCCAGTGCAAATTAATTAGATATTCTTTTTAATTAAGGAAAATAAGCAATAAAATTATTTTAAAGAATTTGCGTATTTCAATATTTTTGCTTCATTTGAGCAAAGACTACATGAAATCAGAGGGTGATTCCTAATACAGAAAAGATATTCAGGTTTCAGAAGAAGGAAAAATCAGGAATAAATGTGGTTTAAATAACATTACATTTATCAAATTTATTTAACTGAATTTGAACAAATAAGTTTAGTTTAAATTTGTTAAAGATGCTTAAAGCCAGATTTTTTTTCCTCTTAAAAATGCTCCCTCCAAAAAACACAAAAAGTAGGTTAATAAGATACATTTTAAACTAAGTAAAAATACAATCATAAATTTTTAAAAAGTGTAAAATTTAGCAGAGAAAAAATGTTCACAAGTCTCTTAGTGTCCAACCACAGCTTTTGAATCATGTTGAAGCTTTGAGTCGTTTTCATTGTCCCGACTGCTTGTTGCCTTCAGACTCTCTAGGTTGTCATTTTTACTGAGGTTATTGAGTAGTTCAGAATTAAACCAACATTTCTGTAAACTTTGGTATCAGTCTTAAATTTTTGATGGTGCTTTTGATCGAGGTTATAACATAACTGGGGGCTCGTCCGGGTTGTTTTGGACTCTTTTAGTGAGAAGTTTATTTGAGGTTCATTTGATCTCCATTGAAGCACTTGTTTGTCTTGTGTTGTTGTTTTAGTTCATGGGTTTGGCTATCTTGGGTGGAGGTAAACTTTCACAATAAACTACAGCTCACAAGTTCAGTTTTTAAGCCTGGTACACCACTGAGGACTGGGTAAATGAAGTTAGTTTAACTGTTTTTAGGTGTCTTGGGTTGAGATTTGCTCAAAGTTAAAGCAGTGATACTGAATTTTATTGGAAATTCTGAGAGCAGTTTGAGATCATTTGATAGTTATGGTCTTGTGGTTGCATCAGGGAGACCTTCAGCTGAACTAAAGTGGGCTTTAGTTACAGCTTTGTGGTGAGGTGAGTGTTTTTGTACCACAATCTTTAGTGTTTAGGAGAGGTTGGTGACTCCTGATGCTGCTCCTGCTCCACTTGCTGCCTGGGTGATGGCAGTAACTGTGCTTTGTGTGCGCTGAGTCACACTTGTGAAGACCATTGAATGGGCATGGTTCCACATTTTGTGGTTGGCCACTAGGACATTTGCGTCACTGAATTTTGTTGATATGGTAACTTGTTGCGGTACAGGACAATGGGTGACTACTGTTACTATCAGTGTTGGGACTAACGCGTTATTAAGTAACGCGTTACAGTAACTACGTTATTATTGTGGTAACGAGCACGGTAACTAGTTATTATGCCAAAACCAGGAACGCGTTACTCGTTACTGGGATTTAGATAGGCTCGTTACTCGTTACTTCGTGTGGTGGATATCGCGGAGCTTCCACAGATTCAGTAACATTAGCAAGTGGTGGAGGCCAGCAGGTGGATGAAGGAAAAGGGAGGCAAGAGGAGAGACCCGAAGCGGCCGCTGGTCCGCGTGTCAGGTGAACTGAACTTCAGGTAAGAAGTTATGACCTGCAGTCTATCTGGGTCAGATATAAACCAAGTTTAGGTGGAGTTTGTTTTCGGTATGCTGACATTTTCGTACTGCGTGCTAGCTAGCATGACGGAGTTTCTATACAGGTGGGTGGGTGCTATGTTACTGATGTTGAACTTTATTTTGTTCATACGGTTAATTATTAGAGTTGCCAACCGTCCCGTAAAAAACAGAATTGTCTCGTATTCAGAGAAAATATTACGCGTTTCGTACTGAGGTGAAAAGGAACACAGTTTGTCCCGGACTTCAGCTACAATGAAAAAGACACAAAGCTGAAGCTGCACAGCTGCCTCTTCTTCTCTCATTCTCTCCCGTTTCTACTTCAATCATGAAACTGATCAATGATTAGCTGATCGGCTTTTCTCTCTTGTTTATTTATCGCCCACTTTGCGCCAGAAAGAGGAAACCAGCGGATGTCGCGTTAAACAACAGCAGCACGTTTAAGCTTGATCAGCTGTTGTTAGAATTTATTTAATATTAATTTCTAGTATCAGCTGATGTTTGCTGGAGCCACAGCTGTAAAGCTGCTGGTCATGATATCGGTTTGGTTATCTGGTGAGAGGGAAACATGCAGATGAAACCAGGAGATGTCCTTACTGAATCATCAGAGCTGAACAGGTGATGGAGAAACAGGTTTACCTTTTAGGTCACATGAATGAGTTGAAGGGAAGTTATGAACTGTTTCTGAGAGACAAATAACACCAGCATCCTTTTCTACGTAGCTGACAGCTGGTAACTGTGCAGGGGCGGGTCTAGCAAAGTGTTGCCAGGGGGCCAGGTAGGGCATTAACAGGGAAAGGGGGGCACAAAGAAATACTTTTCTTTATTATTCTCATTTAAAATGTCTCGCTTTTAAAAAAATAATTATCTGAGTCTTACAACAAACAATTGATAAATTGATACATATATACCATCAGAACAGTGTACATCACTGTCACAACAGTGTTTGTTTTCATTCAAAGGCTTTATGATTTTTCCTATAATGGTGGGCCGGTCTGTAGTCAAAATGCCCGGGACGATTTTTTTGTCCCAGTCCAGCCCTGGATGCAGCTCATCTGCAGTCTGGTGTTACCTACATCTTCCTATTCAGAAGGCAGAATTTCCAAGTTCTGAGTACAATCAAAAGCACCACGACTGCAGTTTTTGTGTTGGATGTAAAAAGCAGGCTAGAATCATGGCGGCGGTCAACGACGGTCCAGGCGTGGGATTTCTCTCGTGGAAATGTGCACATTATTTTTTCCTTTCTGTTGGTAGGTGGCACAGTGCACTTGTGGCAAGTAAGCAAGCTAGAAGACTGACAATCTTGCTGGGTATCCAGTTACGGAAGCAACACATTAACAAGAGAATTCTGAGTAAAATCAAAGTTACTTTCCCTAGTAACTAGTTACTTTGAAAGTAACGAATAACTTGAAGTAACTGAGTTACTTTTTTAGAGAAGTAACTAGTAATGTAACTAAGTTACTAATTTAAAGTAACTTACCCAACACTGGTTACTATTGTGTGATCCTCATGTATGTTTAGTGAAGTTTGAGACTCTTGGTTTTGCTGTGTGCTCCTCAGACATGCTCAAGGATGACCTGCTTCGGTGTCTTAGGCTTCTTTCCAGGGTTACAACATGTTGTCCCTGTTGCTCTTTCAGGTGACTCAAGAGTGGCTTTTCCTTCATTTCTTTAGGACTCCTGGGGGAACCTTTTTTGAGGGGAAGGTGTTATGCTCCTCTGCAACACCTACTTTACACCTGACAAAGTGTGGATCTCGTCATGTGGTCTTTTATCTTTTGCTTAGGCAGTTAAATCCTTCAAAATTAAACCGTTTCTTCACCTTATGTTGGGGCGTTTGAACTGGGACGTAACACTTCTTCTGAAAATAAATAAAAGCGGGTTTAAAAGTCTCTGCTTTTAACATTTTTTGTCTTAAATGACCAAAATAAATCCAAGTTAAAGCTTAAAGTGAGTTTTTTTGTCTTTGAAGTCACAAAGACTTGTTACAGTCGTAAAACATGTTTAGATGTGTTACAATTTCAACATGTGTAGCACCGCATGAATGAAGGAATTTAGGTTAAAGACGATCATGATAAGATTTTTTACCTTTAAAGTAAACGTGTGACACCTGACAGGTGAAATGCAGCTGTCAGACCTGTTTCCTGTAGGTTCGCTGTGACAGCTCAAAATCGTGGCTCCGTCTAAAAGCTGGGTACTTTGACAGCAGCGTGTCTCTAGTTTGCGTTTTGTAAAAGTGAAAGTAGTTTTCCCACCGTGGGATTGATCCTTGTTTCCTTCTTTGTGGTGTTTTTGGTTGAAGATTCATCTTCATTTAAAACACTTTTACCTTAATTCTTAAATAACCAAGACAATAGTTGACAGAAGAGTTTGGATCTCTGCTCTTATCACGCGCCGACTAAAGCTGCACAACAACAATGAAGGACGAACTCGTCCAACCTGAAACTCTCCTCCTCCTCATCATCATCATTAGTCATTCTGCTCCCTGACCTCTTTCGTTTTCTTTGGGGTTTATTTAACGTTTGTCTTGTTGTTTCTGCTCATTTCATGCAGCTCAGGTTGTCAGGTTATGTTAAGAAGCTTCCTCATTCAGGCTGCATACATCGAACATCTCCAAAAAAACAGAAAACCCTCAGTTTATCCTGTCGTATGCACTCTTATCATTATAAATGGTTAATAACATGTATCTGACAGGTTAATTTGACAGCTCAAAGCCACAAAATATTTAAATCTGGGTTAAGAAGGTGAAAAGTAACGAAAACCTTGATATAATCAGCAGATTTGAATTAAATTAATTACTTAATTTAAGTCATTTTAAATGTAAAAAAAAGTTGCATATAATCACTGCATATAATCACATAATATAATCTCTGTTTCAATATCTCTGTCATATGTCATGCAGATTTTTTTTGTAATGTTTTTACCATGTGAAGTGGCATTTTAAAGCAATCAGAAACATCTCTGAGTCACTTACAGGGTTAGATTAGATAGAAAGATAAGATCTAGGCAATGTTTGGGGTTAAATCTGAGCAAAGGTCATCCCTTTCTTTTTTGTTTTTCTTTGTGCTTTGTCCTCATTTCTTTTTGTCCTCGTGTCTTGTCTTTAAATTAAGTTAAACACAAGATAAAAACAGAAATATTAAAGAGCATCAAACTGCCTGAGCTCTGAGAGAGAGAGGTGAAATAAATCAGAGCTGTGACTGACAGGCGTCCTCGCACATGCATCAGTTTTTAATCACTTCCTTCCCCTCTGTGTGACTGAGTTTCACTGTAGCGTGTTTTTGGCTGCGGCTCAGATATGAGAAACATTAAAGCACAAAGAGATCCAGAAAACAAAGACACAATAGAAGCTTTGTGTGAGTCAGCGCCAGGACGAGCCGGCAGAGCTGCTTTCTGCTTTAAAACTCTGAGACTGGAGTCTGAGCTGCAGATACAGATAAAGTCTAAACATATAATCAATACAGATAAAATTGTAGAATCTGGGCAGCTCAAAACATTTCAAACACCGTGTGCTGTAAATCCCTGTGAAATGTGACTTGGGAAGAGAATCTAATAATAAAAAGATGAAAATATGGAATGAAAGAATGAGAACAAAATGCTGAAACCGGAGAAGGGAGGAGTTTGGGATTGATAAGAGAACCAAAACATTTTGCTGAACATGCTGTTTATATCTTAAATATGACCCGGTATGTTCATTAGGGATATCCTCTCTGTCTATGACAATTTAAAAATAGATAAATAAATAAAATGGTTCCTCTAAAGGTTTCTAGTTAGTGGCGTAGGTTCCTAAAATCAAACATACCAAGTTCCTCTAAAGGTTTCTAGTTCCTAGCAAAAGGTCCTACAGTCCAAACATACTGAGTTCCTCGAAAGGCTCCTAGTTGCTGGGGTAGGTTCATATAATCAAAACAATCCAAGCTGTTCTAAAGGTTTCCAGTTTGTAGGAAAAGTTCCTGCACTTTCTCTAAAGTTCTCTGATTCCTAGGAACTATTCCAAAAGTCAGAACATATCGAGTTCATCTACAGGTAAAATGGTCCTGCAGTCAAAATGCATCTTTATATCAGTTCCCACTGAGTCATAATAAACATGGTGCTTGCTGTACTCACTCCAGAGGAAACAGCTCTGAAACAGGTTCTACAGGTGAGGTCTGTGTGAAGATGCAGCCCACCCCAAAATTGACTGATAACTCCTAAGTAGAGGGTAGCCACTAATCTAGTATAGGCTTATTCAGGTTTGAGGGCTTGTTGGATTAATCAGTTAAATGACAGACAAATTAATGGCAACAGTCAATGCCTCATTACAAGCTCAAGCTTCTTAAAGGTGAATATTGGCTGGATTTCTAAAAGGGGCAGCTTCAGGAAACAATTGTTGAACTTTTAAAGCCCCAGCTAGCATTTCTGCTGTCTCAAGCCAGCCTGAGATAAAACCAGAGCCTGTCCTAATTGTCTGTGGCAGTATAGAGTGAGCTCACATCCATAATCCTCTTACAGTAATTCACCTGCTGCTGAGCCGACACCACAGCCGAGCAGGCAGAGCTGCGTGGGACGGACGGTCCTCACTTCCACAGATGGTTTTCCAGCTGATTTTGTGACTGTTTCTGGACATCCAGGACCAGATCCCGAGGTCAGGCAGAGATGTTAGGCGGAGATGTGGTGGCCGTGTGGGAGGTGGCTTTGAGCGACGGTGTTTATAGGATCGAGTTCGCTCATGGCACCACCACTGGAAAAAGGATTGTTTTTGTCAATGGAAAGGTGAGATCTTGCTTCTTTCTGTTTCTGGGAGAGCATAGTGGGGGGTTCCCAGTGTGTTTTGGCCCCTGACCAAATTTTTCCCCTAGGTTGTAAGCCAGTTTGTGCATTTTGTCACCCCTCATGGTGATTGATTTGAGAACTACAATTTTATCAGCTTAATCTAAAATAATTTTAAAGCCCATGCTGACTTTAAATGTAAAAAATAATATGTTTTAAACAAGTATTTAATACAGTTACTTAATGAAGCCGGAAATACTACAGTTTAAAATACTTTAAAATGATTTAACATTTGACTAAACTGGCTACAAAAGATACTGAAAGTACCAGTTATTATAGATTAACAGTTGTCAGTAGGGCTGCCACAAACGATTATTTTGATAGTCGACTAGTCACCGATTATTTTTGCGATTAGTCGACTAATCAGATCATGCATCCATTGAACGTAAAACGTACAGCTTATTGCACCAGCATGCATCTGCTCTTATATAACTATCATTAGCTTACAACTTTAAGTGTTTAAGGTATGTGCTAACTAAAAATGAAGACAAGATGATAGTTTATTAAATTTAAATGAAATTTGCAGATTGTTTTGGTGGAGTTTAATAAACGCAGCCGTCTGCTCCTTGCTATCTAAAATATAACAGGACACCGGAGTATATTCTGGAGCATCTCACACTTCTGATAATCAGGTGTCTGCTTGACGTTTATTCAGCTGTGTAAAAACTATAACTTTCAGCCAAACCGATTTACTCATGAACAAATAAAATACTGAAAAAAGCCAAACAATAACATTTTTAAGTTATCTAAGTGGCTTATATATCATGTTTAACCTGAGTAGCGAAAGATTTGCCGGGAGTCCGGTGTTCTCACCGGCTCTAGTGAGCCTTGCCCCCGGCTAGCTATGGAGCTAGTGGGTAACAGACGTCTCCGAAAACGTCGGAGCGCTTTTGCAAATATGTGGTGTCTTGATAAACTGAGCAGATATTTGAAGTTTACACAGTTACATTCTCGCCTGAAAATATGTTAAACGTTTATTTTGTGACCCAGAAAGAATAATAACAGTAACATTAAAACTAACTAGCTGCCGCCATTGTTGGAAACTGAGCTGAGCTGCGCTATGAATTCTGGGACAGTTTCTTCTTCTTCGGGGTTTAACGGCAGCTGGCATCCTTGTACATGCAGTGCTGCCATCTTCTGTTTCAGTCCGTTATTACACTCTTAAATCCTACTACTTATTCCTGCATCTTTTGGGATCTTACAAAGCTTCAAACGACGCGTCGACTATTAAATTAGTCGTCGACGATTTTGATAGTCAACGTAATCGTGACTAGTCGACTAATCGTGGCAGCCCTAGTTGTCAGTAGTATATACTTCACCTGGTTAACTGTAACTGGACCAAACAAAGGTCATTTTCTTCTTTTTTTTTATTGGTGCATTTTATTCTGACAGTTTTACTATAACTGTTTTATTCTACTTTGCCAAACAAATGCGATGAAATTTGTGAAAATGCAGTTCAACAAATGACCACTAAAGGCAGCAGTGAGAAAGATCTGATTGTATTAAAGACAAATTTGGAAAGGTCCAACTTTAAATAAAATGGAACATGATACATGTATATATATATATATATATATATATGTATATATATATATATACATATATATATATATATATATATGTATATATATATATATATATATATATATATATATATATATATATCTTCTTTTAACACATAGCCATCAAACATGCAACCTGTGGGGACTGAACTGGTTCTATACATGATCCAGTCCAACCCTCTGAACAGCTGTGAAAAGTGTGAAAATTTCAGTAAATCATTAATATCTTTGGTTCATCGATAAAATGTATTGCTATTCCAGCAGGGGGCGGGCAGGAAAATTGGTCATATCATTCATATTTTTGTGCCTCCAAAGGTGCTTGAAAAACAGTGAGATCTGAATCTTCCAAATCCTGATGTTATCGCGTCATTTGAAGAAGTGAGGCGTGAGTTTAATCTACAGAGAAAGCTTTTTCAACAGCACATCAGCATAATTGAATTAGTATTTCAAATGCTTGTTAAAATAATGACTCCAAAGGATTGTTTAAGGCCTCCAGCTGATAAGCCAATCTTATCTGAATCAGTACTTTTAGTACTTTAAGCACATTTCATGCTGATGCATGTAGTACTTGTTTTTTGTGTCACTGTGGTAATAGGCTTAATACTTCAGTGAAAGGCCTTCCATGATCATTTTGTCTGTATTAACTTGCCCAAAAAAAGTGAGTGTATGAAAGCAGAGCAGCAGGTGTTCATTGAAAGCAGCCATGTCTCCTTAACAGGAAGTCATCAGAAAAGACTGGATGTTCAAGCTGGTTGGAAAGGAAACCTTCATGGTGGGAGGTGCGAACACCAAAGCCACCATCAACATCGAGGCCGTGAGCGGTTTTGCATACGAGTACTCGCTGAACATCGCCGGGAAAAGTCTGCAGAAGTTCATCGACAACAGAGCCAAGACCACCAAGACCTGGCTGCTCAAAGTGGGCGGAGAGGACTACAGGGTCGTCCTCGGTGAGCTCACCCTCTCAGGTTTTTACATGCAGCTGCATGCTGTAGTCCGGTGTTTGCAGGAGGAAATGTAGGTGAGGACGGGCAGTCTAATCTGCTCAGGGTGAGGTCAGTGTAGCTATCTTTGGAAAGGAAGCAACCAGCATCAGCCTAGTTAGACTACCAAAACGTAACGGGTGGATTAAAGAAGACCTCAAATGGAAACAGAGAACCTGACGGTAACTTAGGAAAATAATCCATAAAGTCCAACAAACATGGAAATGAGATGGATTACATCCAAAGGAAAATACGTTAAACTAAATGATACAGAAAAGTACTGTAAATTATTATTCATTATTAGACACACAAAAACCGACCAAAGAAAAATAGATGCAAAATGACCAAAACTCTCAAAATGAACCCCAAAATGACCAAACGAAAGATCAAAATCAACCATTTATGATCTAAAATGACTAAAATCGAACACAAATGGAAATGCATCATGAGCAGAAGGACACCAAAAAAGATGCCAATCTGTCAGAAATAATGCAGAACAACCCAAACTAAATGTCAAATACCTCAAACGAGATTCACAGCTGTAAAAATGAGACATAAAAGAATCAACATAGTACAGCACAAACTGACCTTGAGAAGACACAATGAAATAAAATGCAATCCAAAATGGCTAAAATGAAACTTGTGGAAAATGACCAGAAGCAGCAGTAGGTTTAAAAGAAAAGCAAAACTATCAAAATTACACAAGAACATTTGATTAAAACAACAAAAATGAAATGCAAAAAGACTCAAGAGGCCCAAAATGTCCAAGATTAGATGTCAAATTACCACCAAAAGACCAAAAATAGCCCAAAATGACCAAATTTAAAGGAAAATGACCACACTGCTGAGAAACACTGCTGCGACCACAGTTTGGTGTCTCTTCTGCAGGAATGATGGGGAGCCTTTTACATATCTGTGCCAACTGCTTCATAACTTGATCTCAGACATTGATCAGCTGCGTGTTATTTTAAAGAGGAAGACCAGCCACTGGTGTAGCTAAAACAAACTAACCATCTATGTTTGTTCTTTCTCACAGAAAAGGACACCATGGACGTTTGGTGTAACGGGCAGAAGATGGAAACCATGGTGAGTGCCACTGGTGAATACTCCGAGACACAATTTCCTGAAAATAAACGTAATCATATGATGTAACTGCTGATTTCAATAAAGGAGTGGGAAACTGTGCTGTCAGGTTTGAGGCTACAAAGAAAACCAGGGAGGGAACATTAGTCTACATGGCAGGGGTAACTCGGAGATCTGTGAGGGCCCCACTAATGCTGAACAATATCTACATGTGTAGGAGCAATACCTGCTGCCAGATACACCTGTTTCAGGGGAAACAGGTGTATATGTGTGTATGCCATGATGAGTTGGTTAGCTGTGTGGCTAAAAGAAGAAGTGAACGTGTTCCTGTATCAACTTCTCAGAAACATTAGGTCGAAAAAGAGCGGGTGCTTTTCAAAATAAAATACATTTTAAAGAGATTTGTGATCCTGTAGAAGTTGATGAGAAAACAGCCCTCGCGTTCCCTTTACTTATGACCCCAGGAAACACTTTCCTGATGCTGTTTGGAGGTGATGTTATCGCTCTCACCATCACAGCTCATTAGCCAATGAGAGCACTATTTATTTAATTTTCAAAGTAGGAGACAAAAAAAGCAATAAAGTTATTGTTTTTCTTTATGTTGTTGTGATAATCTCCTGATTTTTCAAACTAAAACTCCTAGCGCCTTTTTAAAGCTATGAATGCTGACAAAATAAAAGACTCCACTGTTTCTCATGTCCTGTCCTCAGGGAGAGTTTGTAGACGACGGCACAGAGACGCACTTCATTGTCGGCGGGCACGAGTGCTGCATCAAGGCAGCGAGCGGCGGGCAGAAGAAGAGCGGCATTGTGCACTATTTACTGCTGGATGGCGAGAGAGTGGCAGCGTCCACGCAATAGAGCTCCTCTTTCAGACGCTCTTTGTGCTTGAATGCAGCGGCACAGGATGGAGACCTTCTCCTGACAAACTTAGAAGCAGATCTGTTCCTGGAGATGTGAAGAATAAACTCCGGCATGCGCAGCTCGAGCTTCATGGAGGGTTCTGGTGACGCTTTTATTTTGAAGGAGTGGCTCTTGTTGCGCAGCCTCCACGCATCAACTACCTTCCTCAATGCGTGAAGCACGCGGCAGTTGAGTCATAGGAAACTGGAACAAATATGTTTCGAAGTTCAAAATAAAAGTGTAACAAAAAAAGGTTTGTCTTATTTTTATTATCTAAAGGTAGTCTGTAATATCAATATCAGTGCACTAAAGATTAAGGAAACTTCAACTGAAGGAAATGCAAATAATGATTTTAATGTCTCAGTTTGATGTCAGCGACAGGCAGAAATTTTAACTAATTTTAAATATTTAACTTTGTGTAATGAGTTTTCTTTACGAGATATAAAAATCTTTGTAAATAAGCGAAACAAAAACAAAAACCCTCACAATTTATGGTTTGTAAAATGTGACGACGTTTCAAATATGCAGGTGTATCTTTCTAATTTGTCCTACAATTGAGATTTGGACTGAAATAACTTTAATGTTTTGGTCATTTTTTTATTTTTTTCTGATAAAAGAATGAATGTATTTGTTGGGAAAGCAGCTGTTAGACTCACAGACAGTAAGAGAAGTCATAGAGCAACAGCTCTGTAATCTTTATTTTTGTATTTTTTTTCTTTTTGGTGAGAAACAATAAACCCTCAATAAACACATGTGACTGAGCTGAAATCCCTGTAAATGAAATGTGAATAGATTCTGCAAACTTTGTAAAAGTTTGGGAAACCCTGGTTTGTATAACATGTAATTGAACTGTTAAAGGATGTTTGAAAGCTGGGGAAGTCCTGAAGGTGTTTCAGAATCATCAAGTCTGATGTAAGGAGGACAACCACCCCAAATGAAAGATGGCAGTTGTTGGCCTACCTCCAAAGAGCCAACCGAAGTCACCAAACTTTTCAAACAGATTTTGATAGTGCCCCTGTGACTGTTCAAGTCAAAGCTACAGCTCCCTGTGCAATGATACAGAGAGGACTACCCAAATAACTGCCTGCAGGTATTCCCCAGATGTCAGCTGACTGGTAAGACTCACTTATAGAAGAGCCTTTTCTACAAAAAGTAATGTTAGATCCAATATGTGACTACAAATGTCAGTTATATCTATATGGCACATTTAATTACATGTAAACTCAATGTGCTTACCATAAAAGATTAAAAAAAAAAATGATGCAGGAAAAAAATGGACGACTGACAATTTTAACAGAAGATCTTCTAAACTTTTTTTTTAAATATCTGCCTGGGTGTTTTGAGAAAAATAAAATAAAAGAGAAGAATGAAAAAAGCAAAAATGATAGAGATCAATATTAAAAAAAATTGAAATTATATCCCATTAAGTAAACTCTTGCTGGTGTATTGAGGTCACTGATGAATAAGAAAAACGTAATTTTTCTCATACTTTACAGAAAGAAGAGAAAAAAACAATTTCTGAAAAAATAAAATTGAAATTTACAAGAAAATGATTAATTTAATGGAACAAACTAAAGTGTTTATGAGAAAAAAGTGTCATCTTCGGACTGTATTGTTATAGCTTTTAAAAAAAATTAAATAATGATTATTATATTTGGTTATTATTTACAGTTTTTACAATAAAAAATAATAGTCATAAAGAAAAGACAGAAAAAAAAACTAAATTAAAATTAAATTAAAGAACAAAAAGGAACAGAAATTAATGACTTAAAATCCCTCAGCTACACTTTTTACACTAATATACGGTTTCTGCCTGTTTTATAAGAGAAAAAACTGTAAAACGTTTTAAAAGTGTCGCGTTTTATTTTGAAAGTATCGCCAGAACTCCGCTGCGCGGCGCGTACAGCCTGACGCTCCGGGAGGAAGCTCTCCGGCCGGGATACCGCAGCTCCAGTCTATACGGGATGGACCTCACCGCCACACGGACAGGGGGCACGGCTGAGTGTTTGGGCGCCGCGTGCGGGACATACTTGAGAGATACCTGCTGTTCACACACCTGGATTAACTTTAGAGGCGCGCAAGCTCCTGTGGAGTCCAGCTGTTGGGGGTTTAATCCGGACAGGTGGACGTTATTCAGCCAAGACAAAAAAACAACAGACGGACCGGAGCAGGCATCCTAACTACCCCCACCTAACTGTTTACCAGCCGGGTACCTGCTCTGATCTTGCCTGCTTCTGAAACCTCCTCTCACGGCCTCCGACCCCCCTCTGAGTTGGTGAATAAAGCCGACCTTCACACTTGGAAATCGGTTACTTTTTCCTTACCTCCCGCTCTCTAAAGCTTGGAAGCTAGTTAGCTTTAGCCGGCTAGCCTAGCCACCTAGCATCAAGGCCGTTTTCTTTTTTTATCCTCCTGCTCCTCTCTGATTAATAATCCTTTTTTAAAGTTTAATCTAGCAACACCGGGGCGAGTGTCGTTTTAATCCCGCACGGACTGCGGGGGGATATGGGGAAGCGGCGCTCAGCCTGTCGCACATCTGTCACCGCAACGGAATCTGGAAGCGGGACACCCCGAGAAACGGCTGCCTTCACCGGACAGTAGGAGCAGCGTGTCCGGTCCCCTCCTCTGGAAGCTGCTCTGGAAGCAGCACTTCCATGAATTTCTCCAGGCATGTAGAAGAGTTTCATCCCTCCCTGCTGGCATAAACCTTGCACCCACACTGTGATTTAAATTCCCCGCACCTCTGGAGGTAAACAGCTGGACTATGAGTGTGCTCTGAGGCTGCTGGAGGTCACAGATTTCACCTTCTTCTTCTTCCTCTGCTGCTTCAGCCATGAACTACCAGCAACACCTTGCCAACTCGGCCGCTATCCGAAATGAGATCCAGAGGTTCGAGTCCGTGCACCCCAACATCTACTCTATTTACGAGCTGCTGGAGCGGGTGGAGGAGCCGCTGCTGCAGAACCAGATCCGGGAGCATGTCATCGCCATTGAAGGTAGGACAGGACCCGGGGGATGGAGGAGGATGGATGGATGCTGGTAGTATGTGGGTGGGTTGGTGAAAGATGGGTGACAACAGACTACATTTCCAGCCCGGAGATGGTCTGTTAGATGTTGCACAATCCTCCTGAATTGTTGGTGGGAAAGTTTATTTAATGTTCCCACAGTCTTTTTTTCTTCTCAGGAAATCGTGTTCAGGCTGTGAAAGCTGTCATGTTTGAGTCCCCCACATTTCAAGGGGAAAACAAAGCAGTTATCACACCCTGAGACACTCATTAAAGAGTCCTTATGAACACAGAGTAACACTCTTTAAAGAAGATCCTGTATGGTTCTAGAAAACCTTGTTAATAGTAACACCTGTGGGTGTGGATTGAATTACAGGTGGCGTTTTGTTGCTAGTGTTTGGTCTTCACTAACAACAAATATAGTTTTTTTTACTGTTGGATGTATGTTGTACGACATCCAACATATTTTGTCTAGATTCTTTAGTGGAGGGGATGTGTCACCATGGCAACCAAGAAAACTGAGGTCTAAAACCAGTCCAAACTATTTTATTTTAAACAGCGAAAGTTTGTTTCTGCCAGTAAAATAGGGAAAATGGCCAGGGAGATAACTCAAAATTTTGAGCTACTATCACAAAATCCTAAGTAAGTTATCGTAGAATGTTACTGATAAAAAAGTTGGAATGTTATTATCTCAAAATTTTGTGTTTTATCTCCAAATTCAGAATTATTATTGCAACACTTTAAGTTCAGAATCAGAATCAGAGAAATTTTATTAATCCCAGAGGGAAATTGAGTTGTCATAGCAGCAAATATACAACAAACATTAAGAACTCATATAAAATGAGTGTAGAAACAGATATTGATAGAAGTTGTTTTCAAATTTTGTACTTATTGTCTCAAAACTTCAGGTTTTTATCGTTTTTGTCTGAGATATCTCAAAATTCCAAATTACTTTCAAGTAAATTGAAATTTAGTTATTATTAAAAAATGTTTTTATCAACAAAGTTTGAGTTATCACAGAATTTTAAGTTGTAATATCAAAATTTAGAATTAAAAACTGAGCATCTCAACATTGTGAGTTATTCTCTTAAGGTTTTAAGTATCTAAAAATTAGGGGTTACTTCTAAGCTAGGATTTTGAGTTATCTCAAAATGTTGGACTTTTATCATAAAATTTCTGGGTTCAATCTTAAAGTTTTGAATTACTTATGTTGATATTTCAAGTTACTTAAGTAAGTCAAAATTTACATACATACTTGAAAATCAAACGTTAGTGATTCCCTTGACCATGAATCCCTTCAGCGTCCAAATGTGGACATTTTCACCCTTTAAAAGTAGAAAATACTAAGAAGAAGAGGAAAATTGGGGGAGGGACTTTATGAATTTGGGGGTGGAGTTACATTAGAGTTACATTAGTTTACAGCTGCTAAATTGTAAATGATCAGTTGAATGGAGAAAATTAAAGTGATTTGGTGGTTTTTGTACCTTAGGCTTTTGCCAGTGATTCAGTGGGTTTTGTCCCAACTGAACTAGTTATCGAAAAGACGTTATTGATAACAAAGCCTTTTGTTTACATCTTCTTTGTGTTTTTAGTGTTATTATCATAGTCTGAACACAAACCTGACTCGGGTGATAAATAAACTTGCTAGCAGTGATCAAAGAAAGTGATAACCTTCGAGGCGTTCTTGATGGATCTGGTAGTTTGGGAACAGATTGATTCCTCGTAATTCACAACATCACCGGAATTACACTTTTACATAACGGCTTCATAACCTAATCCCTCTGTCAGATTAGCAGAAGACCAAAACAAATGTCCCCTGTGCTGAACAGCTGTTTCAGCCTCCATAAGTACAAGTGTCTCAGCATTGATTTATTGATCGATATTGATGGGGAAGCAGCAACAATCTGACATGATCCTTTCTCCTTTAAACACAAGAGATGGTAAGAGCCAGATGGCTGCTGTTTGGTGGTTAATCCAGTGAATTAACCACACATTGGTGCAGAAATCCTGTAATTCCAGCTCAAACATAAGCAGATATTACATGGAAACAGAAACGATCTGATCAGAGAGAAGCAGCTGGAATTCAGAGATGTTACAGCTGGAAGTGAAACTCTTTCAGACCTGAGAAGTGGAGTTTCTGCTTGCTCCTTTGGGCCACATGATGAAGGAAATGATGCTGAGGATGACGATATGAAGCTACAGTCATTTCAAGGAAAACAAACTGATGAAATGTGAAAGTAAGAATAACGATGGAATCTGCTATTGCAAGTAAGATGATAAGATCTGACGCACTAAATAAAATAACAACAAAAACAAATTGCAACAATAGTAGCGATAGTCATAGCAATATTAATAAATAATCTGTAATGACATACATTAAGCAGAAAGGAACTAATGATGTAAAAAAAAAAAAAGGTAAATAATTGAAAAAGAGGATTTACAGCTGGTTAAGTGTTTTTCAGTGTGATTTTAAAGGATCCTGGCAGAGTAAAGGGATTACATCACTCATGACATTTAAAGATAATAACTGTGCTGTGATTTCAGGTGATTTATGGGTAAAATAATCACTGACAGGGACGTTAGAAGCAGCAGAAAACCTCCCGCGGTTTCCTCTCAGACAGTTACTGCTGCTTGTTCTTCTAATGAACACAGCAGAGAGCTCAAGAAACAGCAGCCATGTTTAAAATGCGTTCAAAATTTATTCATCTAATTAAAATTCACTATTTGCGTTGATGGTCAATAAGGCAAACCGATGATCACGTACATTTACACGTGTGGTACAGATTTCTGTTTCTCACGTCTTTCATGTTTTTGCCTTAAAATGAAAATATTTGTGTTGGATATACGTCTTTCGCTAGCTGCCTTAAAGGCAGAATTACAGCGCGTGAATGTATGGCTGATACAACATACATGCGCAGTGAGGATAATTCTGATCTATTCCGATTTGTTTCTCAGTAGTTTCTTTAGATCATGTTGTCATGTGTTGCGTTTTGAGATCTTTAAGCCTACTGAACTTTGTCAGGTTCTATTTTAATGATTTATTGATTCAGCCGCTCTGACAGTAGTCAGGCTAGTGAAATTGAACTTGAAATTGAGCTGTTTAAAAATGTGACTGTTAATTAATTATAACATGGAGGGCCACTATGTTTTCACATAGGGCCGGGTAGGTTTTATGCTTTTTTTGGATGATTGTCTTTGTCGACCCACCCGAATCTGGCTCATTTGTTTAGGGTACATCACTTTGTTTTGTGGGCTGTTTTGCTTTTCTAGGGCCCTGACTTCTTATGACATGTTTTTGCATTTATCGTTTATGATCCATTTAACTTTTGGCCTACTCACTTTTTAGCTTTTTAGGATTTTTATTTTTATTTTTGTAACCTTACCTTATTTTGGGCTTTATTTCTTTGCCAGTCTTGATTTTAAGCCCCACCTTCTTTTGGGGGTTTCCCTTTTTTCTTGACCCTGCCCACTTTTGGGACTACTTTCCAAATAGACTGTTAATGTGTATGCATCCAAAACCCAGTCAGGCATTACTCTTACTAAAGAGTATTATTTCCAGCACCAAAAAAATCTGTCCTTTCCCACAGTCACTGATATCTGTATATATTGAATACTCAGAGGGTGAAAAATACTTTTTCTTTGCACGCTGTCTATCTGTTGAGGCTTCAAAAATGTGTAACCCTGATCTGTAATGTTCTGGTAGTTTGATCTGAACCACAAGAAGAGGAATGTGAGATGTTCTCCAGCAGAAAATGTAACAGAATTTGAAATAAAGAATATGTTGAACTTCTCTAGGCTTCATTGTGTTTTGAAAGCTTACCATTGATGTGTTTTCTAACAGAATGTTTGACGTTACAGTCCAGCTGTGCTGGTAATAGTTCAGGATGTCAAATCAATATTGTCACTTACAGAAACGTGCAGTAATTGTCTTATTTCTTTCTTAGGCTTGTTATTTCTCATAAACCTGGCCTAAAATAAATGGGCTTTAGTTTTTGCATTTCTTGTGTATATTGGAGGATTTTGAGTCAGATTTGAGTCTGAATTGAATCATTTAACATCTGCTGCGGCCTTTATAGTCAGCAGCATGGGTGGTTTGGGGATGCTAATAGTTCAGCAAGTCAAATTAGTATTGTTGAAATAAAAGTATCGTAATTATGCCTTATTTCTTCCTGAGTATAGTTGTTTTTGTTAAATTTGGCGTAAAATGAATGGGGTTTGGTGTGTTTTTAGAGGATTTTGAGTCAGATTTGAGTCTTAATTGAATCATTTGACATCTGGACCAGCTGAAGTCCTTATAGTCGGCAGCACAGGGCTGGGGGTGGAGGCATTCAGCGGCCTCGCAGCTGTCAGCTGAGTAGTCCAAGCGCTGACTCGCTCCTGCTCTGTTCACTTCCATTTTGCCTGAATTCACACGGTGACTCATGCTGGAAATAACCCAAAACAGCAGCAGCAGCACTGTCATCCTCTGTCTCTGCCTCTCGGTGCACATCTGGACGTGTCGCTCAGATTCATGTCGGGTTACATAAGCTCTCGGCTCCGGAGGCTGCTGTCCTCGCCGCTCCCGTGGGCCGTGACTCGGCCCAGTTACGGCGCTCTGACTGCACGCCTCTGCGGGGGCTCATTTGCATGTGAGGTGTGTGTGAGGATGGATGGGCAATGCCCTGCCAGCCAGGTGACACTGACCCACTTTCTGTGTTTGGCCTCGCAGCTATGGATGCATGAAATGAAACCAAACCCACGCTGTGAACATCCTTCACTTCATCCTCCCACAGCAGGAGAGCCAGCGTGGAGTGGAGGTTAACCAGCATCAGAGGCTTTACAGAGTCCCACTTAAAAGCTGTAAAAGAGCTAATTAAGAGCAGAGAGACACAGAAACTACAACAAAGAAGAGAATAAAGACTTCTTTGTAATCTTTGAGTGTTTACGTGAACCTGTGCAGGTTAAAGTCCTGCATCAGATTCAAACAGTGATTCATATATTGTGGAATTTACCTGTCGAAGGTGAGCAGAACAGTTGCGTGGAGGAGTTCAACAAGCCTTTTATTTAATCACTCCTGCTCCTTTGTCTGAGTGCTTCTCCAGTAACACCGGCGTCTACTTTCTGCCTCGGGCTTTTGTCTCACTCCACCAGCCTGCGGTCAGCGAATGCACCGTGTGACCCAGTTAGC
Source organism: Oreochromis niloticus (assembly GCF_001858045.2). NCBI lineage: Eukaryota > Metazoa > Chordata > Actinopteri > Cichliformes > Cichlidae > Oreochromis > Oreochromis niloticus. Next base: position 24,694,844 of record NC_031986.2, read on the forward strand.
CTCACCACGGTGTGTTTGCTCTGTGTTTTCTCTCTTCAGTTATTACGATTGTGCCCACGCAGCACTCATTCTCATGTTTCAGCCATTAGGACCGACTGTGACGCAACGCCCATCCCGCTCAGGGACGAGCGGAGATAAAGAGGCGAGCAGGGTTTGGGACTCAGCTAAAAGAAATCTCGCAGGGCTGCCAGGGGGTGAAACTGACACCAAGCTGAACCTAAGCATTGTTTTTAGTCACCTGCTGCCAGGATGGCTGCAGATGATGATGGTCATTTTGGTCTTTGTCTGTCATCAAGCTGAGAACATTTTCCTACAGTTTAGCTTTTAGCATAGTTTAGCTTAATTTGACCTTTTATTAAAAGATTAAAATCACTTTAGGCTAAAATGGCAGCACAGTAATGAGCCAGCAAGGACACTGTATGCTAAAACCAGAGGGAGATGAAGAAAGAAATGTGAATCACATGTTCTGTAATGTAAATAAATCACGGTTTAAAGCTAAAAAACAGACTGCAGCAGGAAATCCAAACGGTAGAGTAGCTGGAAAACTTCCAAATATCAGCACAAGGTCTGAGAGACACTTTCAGCTTTTTTTTGTTTTTTTTTTTACTGCATGTGGAAATTTTTTGGTGCCCCTCAAAGAGGGTTTAGAAAGTGACCAATAAAAAAGAAAAATTATATAAATACAGCTTCAGATCACCTTTTAGACAACGACTGGGCAATTCATTTTGTCAAAGGGGCCACGTGAGAAGCTGGAACTATTGTAGAGGGCCACACCAGTCCCAGCTTCTTATAGGGACCATTGGGAAAATGATTTGACCACCTGTGTTATAGGGTGCTTTTGGTTGATGATAATGACAACCAGTGCAACTAGTAGTTGATAAATTTTTTTGCTGGCAGAATATTAATGGGTAATCATTATGAAAATCAAATAACTGATTATATTTGAGTAACAAAAGGTCAAAGGTTTTTCTCTCATGTTATTTTTTTGGTGTGCTTCTTCATTGGTAAGTTTTAAAGAACCCCACCCTTTTTTAAATATAAAGAGGCATTTTTGCAAGCCTGCCTTATTTAAGGATGTTTATGGTCCCACCTTCTTTTGGGGGTTGGCCTTTGTCTTGATCCCGCCCAATTTTGGGTCTACTTCTTCTTATATTACAATTGGACCTCTTATTTTCTGGCTGCTTCTGTTTTACTGGGGTCCCACTTTCTTACGATGTTTGTTTTTCTTTTATGACCACACATTCTTTTTGGGCTACTCCTCCTTTTTGAAGAATTCCACCCTTTTTATTCTTATTCTTGGATTAAAAACAATGTGAAGCATCACCTTAAATACATACAGAAACACTTGACAATAATACAGGGCTGTTTTAAGCCACCATATGCTCATAAAAAAATTAAATGATTGATCTTCACCTTCAGACTACTTACTAAGGTATTTTTGTATGATACTGATGGCAGAAATACAACAGTTATTTGATTTATAATTATATAATTAGTTTATTTCCCGAATTTTAACAGGGAACCATTTAGATGATTAAGTAGTTGTTTTTAAGATAAAATGGAGAAGAGTTTTTAGAGTCTGTCATGTAAAGATTTGATGATTAATGCTATATCAAACTTCTGTTCTGTGTTTTCTTACATTTTCTAGAGAAATTATCTGTTAGGTGACTGATTGTAAAGTAATCTCCAAAGTGAGGGTATGTGCGTCGGTTGTTTCCTTGTTTGTTGACGGTAGCACTTTTCTGTAAAGCTCAGTGAGCGTAACTCTGGCAGATGGTCGATCACAGAGTGGCGTTGATTGTGATGTAATACTGTGGCTGATTGACGGCCACTAATAACTGTAATAAGGAGTCACGGGATGCTTTTAAACGAGGCTTTTAGCCATTGCATAACTGTGCCCGCTGACCGCCGCTGAAGTCTGTCTTGAGATATTACGCCTCAGATCTGTGCACCTTTTGTCCCCCCCTCATAGCTCTGGCTCCACCCCTGCTGACTCTACCAGATTAGGGCCAACTGCTGACATTATGTTCTTGTTTCTTTTTTACCCACATTCATTTGTTTTCCTGCTTTTCATTAGGATTAATGCTTGAGGTGAGTCATCATCAGTGGAGTGGAGCAAGCGCTCTCAGTGGAGGTGGGCGGGCACTCAGGCAGCACAAACTGATAATGTGCAGCCATCGGGAGCATTTAAAGCGATCGATACGACACCTGAGGAGAGATTTTTAAAGGTTTGATCCCCCCCTTTCATACGTGGAGCGATCATGAAGGATTATCTCAGCAGTTGTGGGGGTTTATTTCTACTCTTGAGCCTCCATCTGCTGAGATCAAACTCAATCCAACCTGAGGATAGAAGCTTTGCCCACCCTCTTCCAACAATCACACAGACATCTGTACTGTGTGTTATGTAAAAACAACAACAGCAAAAAAATCCAGCTGCAGATTCAGACTCTGACAGGTGGAGCTGCAGATTTAAACTCCCTGCCAGATAAATAAAACTGGACATCATGTAAAAGATTTATTTGACTGTAGAACAGCAGATCTCTAACATTGTCCTGCTTTGGTTCTGTAGTTTAGCTGTGCTTTTATTTCAATGCAGCCAAAACAAGCTCAACATTACTGCTCAGTCCCACTCATACTGGCTCTTACTCCCCCTCTCCAAAGCAGGTCATCCACCTCAAATATAGTACTCTTGCCTGAAAAACATACCTGTTCAGATAGTTTCAGTTTTAATGCACAGTGTCAGTTACCCAACCTTACCATTAAAATATTTATTTATTTATTTATTTTTTTAAAGATGTAGTTATATAAATTTCCTTCTTTTAGTAAACATCTTATTTCTGGATCCCTCTAATTTTCTAATTCTTTGTCTACAGTATAGTTTTTATTAGTGACAAGATTCACAGATTTATTAATTTTTTTTGTTTGTTTTGTAACTTTGTTTCCCTCTGGTCCATTACGGCCCCACCTTCTTTTGGATGTTGCTTGTTTTTTTGGGGGTTTTTTTGTTGTTGTTGTTTTTGTTTTGTTTTTTTACTCCACTCAGTTTTGGCCTTGTTTAGGGTATACCACCTTATTTAGGGTTAGGGTGTTTTGCTTTTCTAGGTCCCACTTTATGGTGTTTTTTTCCCCTTTTTTCCTTTTATGACTTCAACTAACTTTAGTACACTTCCTTTTTAGCTGTTCAGCTTTTAAAACCACCCAAACATGGTTGTTCAACACTAGGCTTACCACAAAATATAGAAGTTTCCTACACCACAATAAAAGCAAAATAATAAAACTTCTACTTCTTTCACCAAAGTGCTTTTATTTAGGGCTACCCCAACCTCATTTCTCCTTTTTTCTGGAGATTTGTTTTGCCTGTATCCTATTTTTTTTCTTTTACTTTTTAAAAGTTTTTATAGAGAATAATTTGTTTAGGCTCCACCCTCTTTTGGGAATGTCCTTTTTCTCTTCCACACCTAATTTGGGGAGTAACTGTTTTGTTAGAACTCCAGTGGCCTGTTTGCTGACTTAAAGCTAACGATATCCAAATACAAAACCAATTTCAGATTATTTTGTGTGTATTGTTTATATTAAGTCCTGATAATGTAACATGGATTTAGTTGATGGCAAGGCTTCCTGAATTCACCTGTGTAGCATAAGAGTGTGCCAATAAACATCAGAAAATGTGGCTGTTAACTTTATCTTTTTGAAAACTTAAACTCTTTTGAACATTTTGTCTTGAAGATGTTGTTTTTTTAGGGGCCAGTTTCACCAAATGTGCAACATGTAAGCTGCAATAAGTCATTTAAAATTATTTCCTCTCACTTTTGCTGACCTGATTTCCAAAAACAGGGACCATTGTCGTGACCTGTGCTATATCTACTTTATCTTAAAATGAAGCCAGGTATAAATAGGCGGTTGACACTGAAATGCTGGAACAAACACAAATGTTTATCCCGCACCGATTCGTGCTGTGTTTTAAGATAAACAAGTTAACCAGGAACCCCTAGCAGGTCCTCATGGTCATTAAGCCCGGAGGATGCTCTTATTGATCGGTCTGCAGAGGAAGCATCTCAGGGAGGCGGGGAGTGGAGGGGGGGATATCGACTCGGGAGAAAATGTCAGAGCCGTGCCGTGGTCTGCATCCTACTGTCAGAGATGGATTAACACGCATTAGGAAGATAAATATCAGTTCAAATGAGCTGCCAGTCCAGCTGAGTCCAGACCTCCCTGTAGCTGGCCTGCTCTGATTTGAACCCTCTGCAAAGATAAACAAGATAAATTACGAGGGAAGCTCCTGTTGCAGCTGATTAATCTGGCTTTGAAGATGTAATTTCATCTTGTTTCGAGTCATTTTTAATGTCTTTATGAAGAACAAATGATTTAGTTATGGGGTTGTGAAAACTTCAGTGTCGTTATAGCCGATGATTCCCCCTGCAGGAATCGTGGGTAGTTCGGCTGGATTTAGCCGAGCTGTTTGAATGCGTACACAGGGGATTCCCTTGGGTTTTTTTTACTGTGGAGGTTTTATAACCTTCACAGTGTTTCAGTTTGGTTTTCAGTATCACAGTTAAATGGAAGCTGCTTTTCTCTGGATTATGGTGATGTTAGCGTAAAGTTTATATGATCACATCGCTAAATTTGCAGCGCTAAGATTCATGACAGACCTTAAAGCACTTACCTGCCGCTTCACATCGTGTGCTTGGCTTGTATTATTCTTATTTACTGGACCATTGTTACCATGTCCTCACATTATTTCCTGACCTCCATCTGTCAGAAAAGTGTGGGAAGTTATTTTCTTCTGTGCCAAGATTTGTTCCTTCTGTCTGTCCTGAAAGCTCACGCTGGATTTGGAGAAAGGGCGTTAAATTGTGCAGCTTCCTCCTCCTCAGTTTAAAGTAAATCTTCAGCAGATGGTCTCACTGATTGAATTTAAGGCTGAAAATATTCTGCCTGAGACACTCGCTTATTCTGATGATTTAGGTTCTCACATCTTTATCATTGTTTGTTTATTTTTCCCACTTCATCTTCTTCACGTTTGAAGACTTAATTATTTGTGCTGGCTGTACTCATGCCTGTCTGTCTTATGTAAAGTTGGCTATTGATGTCTGAAACTTTGCACAGCTTTGGACGACAGGATGGAAATGTGCGTGGAGATTATTCACCGGTCTGCTGTAAATCACGTTCAAGTTATTGCGGCTTAAATGCAGATGAGGTCTAAAAAGGCCAGTTTTTCTGTTCCGAGTGTTTCCATTTAGATGAAAATCCAATAAAAACTGTTGGACGGTAACAGGTTAAACATCCAGACGGTGGCGTCTCTCCTCATTTGCTGTAATTGGGCTCAGCTGAGGGAGGGTCACCTGTTAGCGATGCTAAAAATACCCCCACTGTCGTTCTGCCTGCCTGCCTGCAGGGCCCCATTAGGGTGTGTGCTTATCATCCATCCCTCAGTGTGTGTGATATCCAAACACATGACTGCACTCGAATGCAGCGGTGCTTTACGTCAGCTGTACGATAATCCGCCACTGTTGTTGTGTTTTAAAGGCAGGAGAGGCTCTAAGTTGTGTAATGAGAGAGCCCCGAGGAGCTACAGCCTTTTATTATACAACAGGACAGATTTAGGTTCAGGAGAACCGACTTAAAGATAAAGTTTGAGAATATTTGATTGAACATTTGCTCTATAAAAAGGAAAGTCAAATTAGAGGTTTGTGCAGTTATAAATCAGTCAGATCTGAACACAAACACATGAAACACATTCTTAGCTTCAGTTTGACTCACACTTTTAGAGGAAACCTCCACAGAAGTCAGAGAAAAACCTTCCTGATATTATCTGTTTTGCAACTTCAGGCCAATATTGACTGTTGATTAGATATAAACCTCATCATGAAGGTTTCATTAAAATCGTGCTTGCTCTGTATTCTAATAGATCTGATTTGTATAATGCTTGTTTTTACTGTAATAGAACAATGACATATAAAACAGTTAGTTCAGAATCTTCCAGTATTACAGCACTTAAATGCTAGCTGTCTGTACATGTGTAGATGTAGACTGCTAAAGATGACTCTCTCTTGCTTGTATATGACCCCAGAATAAAACTGGCTACACCCAGGGCGAGAAAATCCCAAACCAGAAAGATGGATGGGTTAATCTCAGAAATCCAAGACTAGCTGCTTACCATCACTTCCATTCTTTATGCTAAGCTACGCTGACTATCTGTTTCCAGCTTTGTACTTAAGGTTGCCCAGGCGAGCAGATTTTGACTGTTCAAGCCTAAAAACAAACAGATGATAACAAAAAGAAAAGTTTTACATTTCAGTGTTGTGGCTTTTTATAATAACAAATTAGAATCATTTCATAACTTATGCAAAAACTCTGTACAACCCAACACATCTGTCCAGCAGAGAAACATCTGTTCTCTCACGTCAGCAGTTTATTTCAACCTAAAAGTGTCAAGTCTGTTTTATCTATAAAGGTCAACATCACATGTTAGAGCTAGAGTGAAAACAGGATGGCTACCTCCTTGCAACTAGGAAAAACCTGTGCTTTCATGGTGATTGCATTCATTTTTTTTTTTGCATCTAGTGACAGATTGAAAGTAGCTGCACTGACCAACTGGTTGCCCAGAGGTTGAGTGTGCACCACCCTCAACCACGTCTAATTGCAAGGCGATTCCACAGGTCACCTCAAGTGAGGCAACCTGTCTCTAGACAACTGCAGCTAGATTCAGATTGAATCACTCTCAGACAGATTGGCAAATGTTTGCAAATAACTGCCGTCTAATTGATAAAAGCAGACAGATTGCCAATATGATGCGGTCAGTCTGAGTCAATCTGCAGTGATGATCATAATTAGTCTGCAACAGAGGTCTCAGCTCTACTGTTTGCCGGCTGGTTGTGTCATTTTTCAGTTAAATTGTTGTCCCGCTGTGACTGCATGACTATTTGTGTAGGAATCTGAACTTCTCTTTCAGATTGATCAGGCTGGATTCTGAATATAAGCAGTCAGTGTGAATTTCTGTGTATGCAGATGACAATAGATTTGCAGTTTCCAATGATTTGTCAAAGCTGACACAAACAGATTGCATGTAATTGCCAACCTGACCTCATTTAGTTACAGACTGATTGCAGACGGATTTTGTGTTGTTGCTGTTTTACCAAAGTTGCTCTGAAGATGCCAGCTGACTGCAAGTGGTTGCAGACCATGTCCTCATCTTTGAGCAACCATGTCAAAGTCAGCGAGATTGTCTGACTGTAGCGTAAAGGTTCAAAGTTCATCACAGGCATAAAACATGAAGAAAAATGTCTGTATATTTAAACAGACACTCAGAAATAAGACCTAACACTCTGTTTGTAATGCTGAAACACTTTAATGTTATCTGACGTTTGCTGTGCTGGTTTTTACTACGTCCTGTTTTACCCTGTGGAGCCATTTTAACGTGGTGTTTATTGCATTTTATTTATTGATTTATTTTTATTTTCATATTTTTGGTGCAGTAATAAAAACCTGTAACCCTGTGGCGTGCGAGCTGATATAGGACAATTTTAATGGCACGTTAAATCTGTGGTGGTGACTGATGTGGGAGGTTTCTGACAAACATGAAACTGCACTGGAGGATTCCCCCCCAAAAACACTGAGCTGTTTCTTTACAGTGAAAACACTCGAGTTGATTCTTTTCAGATGGGAACAAATACAGTTTTTATTTTCAGCCGAGCTCGTGGGGAACACACAGAAAGAAACAGGAAGCAGAGAGATGAGTGTTCAGGGACAGACTCTTCTCTGTGAGTCCCTTCATCACTTTGAGTCTTGACCTTTTCTCTGCCTTTAATCACAGCCTCTCTGCTCAGCCACAAAGCACTGCGAACACGCCGAGCCGTGGCTGGTTACTCGATGTTTTCAGGTGGAAATCTGAGTACGACGCTTCAGAGCTGCTAAAAATGTGCAGATATCTGTTGAAATTTGAGGGGAGGCCGAGCTGCGACTCACCTTTTTGTCTGAGCTTTTCAAACCTGATGTTTGTTTGTTTGTGTCCTATTGGAGATGTTTTGGCTGATCGCCGTTGGCTCGTTGTCCCTTCTCTTTGTGTAATCTGTGTCGTCTCATGGGGACCCCCCACCGAGACACCACTGTTTGTTTCCTATTAATCCTTCTGCTTGGTCGAATCAGAGCCTCCGTCCACAGACTTTCCCCCTCTGACCCCCCTTTTGTCCAGACCAAACAGTTCAGGGGATGAAGGGTTAAACCAAGCAGAGCTGCAGCGCATCGCTGTTTCTGAAGATTTCTGTTTACAGCCTTTAAGCATGTAAAAAGGTTATTAATTTCTTTCTCTAGGATGATGATAAACAGGTTTTTCTGTCAGTTTTCTGCACATAAATCAGCTGCACGCAGAGTCTTACAGGTGGGCCTATGGAGTGTTTACCTTTATAGCCATTTATCTAATAGCATATATTAGTATCTGTGCTCCTCTGTCAGTCGGTCTCCCTCCTCTTCACTCACAGAAACAGTTTTAATGGGTCATTGTGTCTGAATAATGCAGAGCTCGGGGCTTTGCTGCTAAATTTGGTTCAGCATCTCCTCTGTGATAGGCTGATCTATATCTCCCAGTGCCTTTCGTCTTTCTTTCTTTAAAAAAAATCCATTACCCCTCCTTCAGTCTTTTTTTTTCTTTACATTTTGTCCTCCAAAAATGCTTCCTGCTCTGCTCAGTGTGAGGTCAGAGGTTGCTCTGAGTCACGGCTCAGTCACTATGCAAGCAAACATCAGAGGCCGGGTGTCACCGCCTGGAGAAATCCTCCGTGTTCAGACATTAAAGTTGAGATTTGGATGCGTTTATCTGTGCAGAGCTGCTTTTTCTGTGGTTGGGAGATGATTTGTGCCTGTAGAGCTGCATAACAATGAGTTCAACACAAACCCACTCATCTCTGCACTGCTCAGAGGGTTTGGAAATTTGCATGTGTTGCGCTGATGACTCGGACACAAATTGTAACCGGAGGAGGAGGAGCTCTCCGTCTGACCTGCATTAGGTCGTAGAGCGGTGTCTGACCTGTCCATCCTGCTCCTTTCCTCCCTCGGGAGTTGTGGTAATGAAACCGTGCCTAATCTCTGTGTGACCCTCACAGGTCAGTTTGAACAGGTATTAGAGGAAGATTTTCTTTCATGGTAATCAAACGTCATGTTCAGCAGCATTAAAGACTCACCAGAGAGCAGGCCCCAACTTTTTTATTAAGGGACATGAACAAAATAACCGTCACGCCTTGTGAAGTGTCCCCATTTCTTTTCTCATTTAGCTGTCACACTTTGGGCAGCCCATTTATGGCATTCAGAGCTACGCTGATACCTCACACAGTTCAACAAAAGGGCCTCGCTGCCTCTGGTTTGTTCTAGAAGGTATGTTTGATTTCATCTCCTCCCATCAGATGATGCAATCAAGTCCAGGCTTTGTCCTGCTTGTTGTCCTATTTGCTGACAATCTGCCTCAAATGTGTTTGGTTCTCATAATTCCTGCCATCAACTGCTCAAACAAGCTTCAAGAACAAGTCACCAAGTCATTAATAATGTTTTGTGTAGTTTTATATTGTAGTGTTCATTTACCGTAGCCATAAAATCCCAATGCACACTTGGAGTTGCTTGTTGGTGCATCTTTAGGGAACCACAAAAGGTGTGTCATGTGTTCTGATTTGTTGCTTAGGATCTTTGGGTTCATGAACTAAGTGATTCACAGAGAAAATGTGTTAGATATCTAACATTAAGTCAGGCAGGCTGTCTCAATGAGAGACTGAAAAACCTGCAGGTGAGAGGCAGATGCACGAGTGTTTTGCTTTCATGAATAGATGAATGCTCCAAATTTGTAGCTGCTTCTTGTAATTTCCTTCTCACCTGCATCCGATCTATCATTTTAAGGCCTCTTTGAACTCCCTTGAAACCTATCTGCTTGGCAAAAGGTAAGGCAGGAATTTCTTTCTGCAGAAATAAAAGTCAAAGACAAACTCTGAGTCAAAGATAAGCTCTTAACACCTTTTGAAATCAGTTAGATGAATGCAGGAGAACATGATTTGTTTGATTTATCCTGCTGAACTGAAAGCAGCTTCTGTTACCATCACCATAAAACCGGAGCCTCAGTCTGATTTTTTTTTTTTTTTTTTTTTTGCATCCCCCATCATTCCCATGAGGAACTGCTCACTTCTCTAACAGTTCATAAAAAAACCCACAGACAAGGTTTACGGCTCGTCTCACGGAGCTTCCTCATTATGATCCAAACTCACCACAAATCAGACAGGAAGTCCCCGCATGAAACCATTGGCTCAGACTGATTTGATGGCATCTAAAATCACTCATATCCTCCAATAGGTGTTAAATGTCACCACAGTGTCCTAAAGATGGATTTCATGTGTAAAACAAACACTGATTTTACACTGGCACTGATTGTTTATTTTGAAGGCCTACCAACAAATGTATGCTGGCTAAGCAATTACAGCTGGAAACGTATGCTTTTGGTATTAGTAGCAGCAGAAATATGTAGTTTTTGAAGGTACCATCAGCTTTGAGCCATGTCTCTCATGGAAAGTAGATTTTTAATCTCAATGTGACTTTTACCTGGATAATAAATCTTTTCATTGTACTGATTTAATTTGATAAACAATACAGTGTTTGTATTTTAATTGAACAAAACCAGGAAATTGAAAGGAACTGAATGAAGAAATTGGATGAAGGAATAAAAGATGGATGTAATCACCGTGTCCTTGGTCGGTGCCATTTTGGTGTTTTGAAATTTAGAGCTAAAGAGCCATAGTTAAATGCTTTTTGTCTTTTTTGACTCTCGTGGGACAAGAAATTACACAATACACATCAGATATTGCTCAGGAAGACTAGAAATTCAAGTCAATGCAATTTTATTTATATAGTGCTAATTTGCAACAACAGTTTCCTTAAGGCACTATATATTGTATGGTAAAGACCCTACAATAATACAAAGAAAACAGGAGAAATCCCAACAATCATATGAGCCCCTATGGGCAAGCGCTTTGGTGACAGTGGGAAGAAAAAACTACCTTTTAACAGGAAGAAACCTCCAGCAGAACCAGGCTCGGGGAGGGGCGGCCATCTGCTGTGGCCGGTTGGGGATGAAAACTGGCAACTGAAACCGTAAACTCATCAGCAAAGTGCTAATTGAGGTAAAAGTTGAAGTACGATGCTGAGTAACCCCGTGCTGGCCATTAGAAAGACTGTAGGTTCACTTTTAAGATCTGGAAAATAAAATCTTTGCCTAAAAGTTCTTAAAGCAACACCAACAGTCTTCTAGGTTATAAAGATTAAGTCTAGCAAAAATGTGATCACGTAGTAAGTTCAGAAGTGTCCTAAAATCTGATGAAGTTTTTCTTTTTGAAGGAAAGCTTAGAGACTTATAACAGGATTCCTACTGGTTAGGGCGAGTTAGGCTTGTTGCTCTGAATATAATTAAAACCAACTGAATTAAAAGCCACAAAAGCAACAAAAACCCCCAAAGTAATGCACAAACTACTTAGAATCAGGGATGAGGTCATAGATCATGTTTGGGAAGGTTCTGTTAAAGTCAGTCGACGTTAGTTTTTAGTTACCTGTGGAAATAAATAATAAAGTAAAATCATTGTTAACATGTTTTTAGTCTGGGCCTTCTTTAGAGATTAATCCAACTGGTTGTTGCACATTTATTGTTTAAGCTTGTTTTTGGTTGTGATGCTACTCTGGATCCATATTTATTCCCAGATATAAAGTTAGTTAATTAACGCTGATTACCTTGGGGCCGTCTTTGGTGGTGAATCTGTCCTTGACTTGTCATTTTATGGATTCTTGATGAGTTCCTTTGTGGTTACAATGCTGTTTCAAGTCTATGTTGTTTGTTTAATAACTGGTTACTGACGAATGCAGGAAAGTAGGTCGAACACTGGATCTGTGGCTGGCAGGGTTAATGTTTGTCTTTGTACGGTGTGAACAATAACCGTCTAGCTTTCTGTACGTCTATGATGCGGAAGCAGCAACTTGTATCTGTGCAGCTGTGGCGTCCAGCTGCAGCGGGCCTCTATACTATGAAGGAAGCTACAGACACTGACCTGGCCAAAACAATGGCCAAGCCGAGGCCAGGTATAAAAATAGGCTGCCTGTTCATGGGCTTCCTGTCCTCTGCTTAACAATGCTCTGCACATTTTTAAGCCTTGTTGGCATGAAGCAGTGACTTTAAAATGAGACTCCTGACATTATAAACTGCTCCCCGCGAGAAAAAAAACTCAGTAAAGCTCATTAAAATCAGAGAATACTGAGTTACAGAGCGAATCAGAGCAAGTAGACGAGGAAGATGTGGATGAGCGGACACAGCAATCCATCTCTACCCAATTCCCAGGGGTGGGTGATGTCACTTCCTGCTACATCGATCTCTTCTGGTAAGGCGCAGTGCTCTGGAGACCGAGTGTCGGCGTGAGGCTTTGATTTTTTTTTTTTTTTTTGGTCCTGCATGATTCTGAGGCGTGCAGCAGATGCTTGGGAGACCCTCGGGGCCTTGCTATGTTCACCGATAAATGATTTATTGCCTAATTAATCTGACTCCTCCACCACTGCCATCATCCAGCCTAATTAGACCCTTGTACTGTCCCTATGAAGGCTGAAGGTATCCAAGAGGTGCTGATAAGACCTTCTTAATTACCTTTATTTGAGTAGTATCATATTTATCTTAAATGTACCCATTTGTTATTAAATGCCAATATTTTCTACTAGTTTTGCTTAAAAATGTATAAACTGGAGACCAAATAAAGTATTTCATGACATTTTTGGAACATTACATAAATGTAAATTATGTAATATGTTTTAGACATTAAGCCATCTAAAAAGAAACGTTAAAAATAAGGACACTATGTTTACATTTCTCTAAATCTGGCTTTTTATTGTTGACTTAAAAAGCTGGATATGATCTCAGGCCAATATAAAATATGGATGTAACTTCCAGTGCTGGCAGGGTTAATGTTTGTTTGTAAAGTGACCTGATCTGATTATACTGAAGTGTATAAGGAAATAATACTAATTTGGACTTGATTGCACAGTAAACACTCTCAGTTTCAAGTTTCAAGTCTTTTTGGCTAAAGTTGAGTTCATTTTGTTAGTCCAGACTTGTTATGACTGGTTTGAAAAGGTTAAGCTGATGGTGACCAAAGCGTTGAGCTCAAGGTTTCAAAAATGGACATTTTAAAACCCGTGGTTGACATCATGGTGACGTGGTATGTCTTTTGTATAGCCTGCTGTAACATTTAGGCTTGACTTCTTGGCTGTCTGTTCAAACCAAATTCAGCCACAACAACAAGTCTTTGACATGACATTAATTAGTTTGGAGTCCACTCTATCGTTAATAACAGCTAGACATAGTTGTTGTTGTTAAGTTGAAGGAGTTGAAAGCTGTGGAAATGGTTTTGACCTTGACTCACTGACTCAACCAGTGAATGAGAACTTATTTGGATGGGAGCGTATCGACCTTAAGACTTCATCTCTACTGTATTCTTAGTCGGTTAATGAAAAAAATTGAGCGTTCTGCTTTCAATTTCATCTAGAAATTTTTACTAAAACTGTCACGATAAAATGGGATTGCCATCGACTCTGCAAAGCTTCATTACCATATGTGCATTGAACGAGAGTTCTGTTTTCTGATTGCTTTTGTTAGGAAAAATGGCAGAACAATGCACGCAGAAGATTAGCTCAGACAGCACAATAGGTTTTACAGTCCCCTCTGATTGCTCATATTATTTAAAAATAGGATAAAGTCAGCATGATGATCAGACCTGCAGCACAGTGGTGACATTGAAGCTGAGAATGCCTGAATCATCTTTTCTAAGGGTGGGTCATGGTGTCCTTCAAAGGGATGTAAACCTGACACAAAGAACAGAAAGTGATTTTACAGAGTCTTCCCCATCTGTCCTTCATCCAGAAAAATCAATCGTTCCCTCAGTGTCTTCAGAGCACGCTGCCTTTGTGCGAGGTCACCATCTGGCAGGAGTGGCTTCTCTGCTCTGAGAGGCTGAGTGGATCGTAAAACCTTCATAGAACAGGTGGATCCAGTTTGGTACTTCCTGTGTGCTGAGTTTGCCTTTTCAATGCCGGTTTTACTCTTTTAACCTAAAAGCCTGTGAGAGCAAACATGCCATCAGCCGAAGATATCCTGTCGCTGACCTCTGACCTCCCTGTGCTGCTGAGGAAGCATATGTCCCATCACTGATCAATAACAATCTCATCAGGAGACTGTTGTTCCTCTTGTACCAGTATTTACGACTGCACTCATTCATGTAGACGCAGACAGGTGCATTGTTTTCCTTGGATTGTATTTAAATCTGAATAGTCAGTAACAGTGGTGCGTAATACTTTAAAGAGAATCAAAGTAAAGATATGAAGCAAGAGAACTCTAACAAACTCTAAATACAGTTAATCAAGGATATCCAGATATGAGATGTAAATCACTTAGAACAGGAACCAAAAGAATCGCTTTCATAATAGTAAAAAGAAACATTTTTGACATTTCTGTAGAAGTAAATCAAGTTTTATCATTGTTTCAGAAGAAGAATATTTATAGATTGCCACAGCCATGTTGTTTTTTTTAATTGACTGGCATGTAGGTTAAAATCGATTTAAAAACCCAGCAGAAATCATGGATTTATGGATTAGCACCAAAAATATCTCTTTTAAAGTTTGTTTGTTTCAGCAAGAAAACCTTCACAAATCAGTTTCTATTCCTTCAGCACTGTTCAAAATATCTGAATTTTGAAGTTTATCATCCATCAGTATTTGGAGGTATATTCTAAATCATCATATTTGATCCATGAACAGCAGAAATATTTAAATTATGTGACTGTCTGTTTCCCTGAAACCAACTTAGATCAAGTACAAGTTTGAATTGAATGTTCCAGGTTTTACATGGCCAGTAGATGAGACTCTTCAGCACAGTATAGTAGTGTATCATCTACATCAGGGGTAGGCAACTCCAGGCCTCGAGAGCTGGTGTCCCTGCAGGTTTTAGATGTGTCCTTGATCCAATCACAGCTGATTTAAATGATTAAATTACTTCCTCAACATGTCTTGAAGTTCTCCAGAGGCCTGGTAATGAACTAATCATTTGATTCAGGTGTGTTGACCCAGGGTGAGATCTAAAACCTGCGGGACACCGGCCCCCGAGGCCTGGAGTTGCCCACCCCTGATCTACATATAAACATATGTAACAAGTAAGGCTACGTTCACACTGCAGGTCTTAATGCTCAATTTCGATTTTTTGATCAAATCTGATTTTTTTTGTCTGCTTGTTCACACTGCAAATAAAATGTGACAGCAAACGCGCTCTAGTGTGAACCCTCAAAGCGGCCCGCATGCACAAAAGAAGACGTCACACACAACGCGCTCTGTTTAGACCCAGACCAAACAGTATTGTTTGACTGATGGCCCTTAATATAAAGACTTGTTTTGGACTTTACCTTTCCCAATTTTGCTTTAAGTTGTAAAGTTATTTTGTTATTTACATAATAATGTAAATAACAAAATAATGGTCCTTATTGCTGTTTTAGAGAGGAGCGGTGTTTCAAAGGATAGTTGCAGACTTCTGTCAGAATCTGCAGATTATACAGTACAAATAAAATGTTCACGTTTCTCCAACGTTGTCTTCCCAACAGTTTCACTGACATCTACACTGGATGGCCAGGAAGCGTTCCGATGTCTTATCGGGTGCTTCTCCGGAGCTGATAATTGGCGTCTGTCTTGTGTCAGTGACGTAAAAGACGGATTTAATGCGACATGACCGTTCAAACAGCAGTCGCTTTCTAAAACATCGGATATGTATCGGATTCAGTACCACATACGAAAGTGACCCAGGACGGATTTGAAAATATCGGATTTGTGCTGTTCAACCTGAACATGATCGGATATGGGTCGCATAGGGTCAAAAAAGTCGGATTTGATGCGCTTTCGCCTGCAGTGTGAACATAGCCTAGTTTACAATGAAACACTGTAATTAATATAAGTGGTAAAAAGAAATGTCCTAAAACAGAACCTTGTGGAAGACGAGTAGTTATCAGTTAAGTATTTGAATGAATAATTCACTGATAACGTTTGAATTAAAACCAATGTATTTAAATTTTGTGTCAGTTTTGATTTTTAAGAAATCCACAAAAAACCCAGCACAGTGTTACTTTTCTTATCCAATGCACTGTTCAGAGCCAAAGTCATTGCAGAATCAGGACAGTAGTTCTTATTGGGCTCAGAATGTGATGCTAACACTCAGGTAAACAATACTATTTGGAAATTGTTTTGTATTAATGAAGGTTTCTGTTTTTATTATTAGCCATATACTTTCCAGTAAACTATAATTTCATTAACTGAGCAGTTTGAGTCAAAGAGGAAGCAACATTGCAGAATATAGTATCCAACTGTGAGGTTTTGAACGTACTGTATTCCAATTTTTCATACTCGATGCTAATGTATGTCATGTTTGCAGATGGATGTTAGAAGCCTGGGTCAGCTGTTTACCCACCACAATAACCTTGTTTTTTATGAGAGCATTCGGGATGTAAAGCAGCATGTGTGCATATTCTTGACTCCTAACCCAGAATGTGGTGTCAGCATCCTGCAGCACTTTTAAATGCCACCATATCATGGTCTAATTCATTGTGACAACGCAGTTTAATTAGCTTTACGTAACCTTAGACCGCAGCTTTATTTATTCAAGAAGCTAAATATGCCTTAAGTGCTGTAAGTGAGCAGATTTTGCTTTGTTGTTTCCACATACATGAAGACGGAGAGATGGTAGGTCTCACAGTCGTTCTTGGCCCTGGTGCTGCAGTTCCATACCCGTTTGAAACTGCAGACTTCTCATCACATTCAGCATGCGAGCCACATGAATGGTTTCATTTTAAGTGAGGGATTATGAATCTGCCTCTGCTGTAGCTGGACAGGAGCTCTGACCCCTGCAGCACCACAGGGCCTCAGTTTTTGGCAGTGTCACAGAGCTTCTGGCTCACTGAGGCTGTTAATGCTGTAAGCTGGTTTACATGCAGTCATTGATAGAGGTTTGGACAGAGGCAGAGACCAAAAAAGACCAAAGTGAGGCATATGGATGACTTTAAACCCCTCAAAACTCAGTTTGAAGCACTGTAAAATGTATTGCTGACCTCTGACACTTTCACCCTTGATCTGTGTTGCTGTTTGGATGATGTGTGTGGCGTCTCTGGATAAAAATAACTCGCAGTGATCATAATGCCGGCAGCTGAAGGTTTGACAAAGTGTGAGTCATCCTGAGAGCTGCAGGGCGGCCGAGCTTCGATGAGCAGAGAGAGAGAGTGTTTCTTCAGCCATCAGAACACCGATGCACTCGTCTTTACTTCCTCCCCTTCCCTTGTCTCTCCTTGTGTCCTTCATTGCTTCCTCTAATCGTTTCTCTTCATTTCGCCATTTCCTCCAATTTTCCTCCAATATTTCCTCTCCCTTATCCCTCTCCTTGTTTCCTTTGTTTCCTCTCCTCCTTTCATTAATTATTTCCTTTTATATTCATATTTTTCTTTATTTCTTTTAGTTGTTTCCTTCATAATTTTTTATTTCCTTTTCTATCCTTTTTAATTTGTTTTCTTGTTTCTTTTTCTTGTGCCTTTGTTTCCTTCATTCTCTTCCTCAGCTTGTTTCCTTTATTTCCTCTTTCCCCTTTCCTTCATTATTACACCTCCTTTTCTTGTAGTCTTCATTACTTCCTGGATATTTCTTCTCCTTGTTCTCTTTGCTGTTTCCTCTTCCCTATTTCCTCATATTCTTGAGGAATATTCAGGAATATTCTTGTCTTTTCCTCCCTTTTCTTTCTTTTTGGCATCTTTTGTTATTTGCTCTCTCTTTTCTGTCCCCTTTTTGTGTTCTCTTGTTTTCTCTCCTTGTTCCTTCTCCTTGCTTTCCTTATTTGTTTCCTTTCTCCTTTCCTCTGCCCTTATTTCCTCATCTCCTGTTTCCTTCATCGTGGAGACAGTGTAGGGTTGTGATGAAGAAATGTGAGGATGAGGAGTTAAAGCTGTGAGTTGAACACGTCTTGTTTTGTGGTTTTATTGATGACGTGGAGCTGCGTCACTCCATAAGAGCTGTTTCCTCTCTGAGCTCCTCCAGGAGCCTCCTCTGTCCTTGAGGAAACATTTGAAGATGCTGAAAGGATGCTTCATGATTTCCTGTCCTCGCTCTTCATCGCTCTCCTCTGTGATTTTATGATGACTCAGCCTCCGGCTCTCTGTCAGTCTTTTATGGATGAAGCAGTTTTTCAGCAGAAATTCCCGCTGCGTCACACCGCCCCCCCAAAAAATGTTTCTGCATGGGAACCAAAAAAAGAAAAAATATTCATGAGATCAAACGACTGCAGGAAATCTGAATTCAACCTGACTTTTCATCTCCTTCATCTGACAGGAAGTAAAAGAAACACCTTGCCATATTTCCTTTGTTTCCTCTTCATGTCTCCATAGATATATCCTTTCCTCATTCCCATCATTTACTTTCTCTCCTCTTCTTTTGTTTCTTTGTTTTTTACTCTTGTTTGTGTCCTCACCTTTTCTTGTGTCCTTTACTTCCTCTCTTTATTTCCTTTGTCATTTCCTTTTACTGTACCCTAAGTTGTTCCTCTGCTTTCTTTCTGTGTCCATTTCCTCTCCTTTTTCCTTTGTTGTTTCCTCTCCATGGATCCTTAGTTAATTGCTTTCCTTATTTCCTCTCCTATTTGTTTTTACTTGTCATTTCCTATCCCCGTCTTTCTCTTTCTCTTCTTTCCTTTTCCTTTTCCTGTTCTTGTTTCCCATGTTGTTTCCTCTCCTCATTTTGTTTCTTTTGCCATTTCCTCTTCTCTCCTTGTCATTTAAATTGTTTCCTTTCATTTTAGTTCTTGTCCTTGTGTCCTTTGCTGTTTCTTCTCCTCACTTTGTTTCCTTTGTTTTTTTCTTTCCTCACTTTGTTGTTTCCTCTCCTTCATTTCTCTTTCTACTCTATTTCATCTCTTTTCTTTATTTCCTTCATTTTTTCCTCTGTTTCCTCTTCTTATATCCTTATATTCTTATTTTGTTTTCTTGATTCCTCTCCTCTCCTTTGTAGTTTTCTCTCCTTGTTTCTTCGTCTCTTTTAATTTCCTCTGCTGTTTTCTGGTTTCCTCCTCGCCAGGTTTAGCTTCTTTTAAGCGGCTATGAAAGGCTGTAAAGTTTATTTTCTTTAAAAATCTTCATAATCGTTTAGAGTCAGGAATTAAATATTGACGAATGGTGTTTGTGTGAGCGTGGGAACGAATCAGCCGTCGCCTGAAACTCAGAGAGATGTCTGTGACAGAAAGCTGAAAGTTTGCCTCTGCTGAAGAGGAGCAGAGGTCTGACATGAAGAGGGGATGAGGAGGACGTGAAACAACAAGGCATTCTGGGAGAAAATAGGCCTTGTGTGAAAGGCAGCTTGTGTGGGAAGCCCCGAATTCCTAAGTTGACTCGAGAGGAGGAAAACCAGCATCTGAGGACGGCCACACAGACTCCGTAGGACTGGAGGCATCTTGAGAAAAGCAGAGTCTGTCAGAGTGAGTCCATAAAATATTTAGGGACAGATGTTTTGATCAGAAAACAGCAGCTGCCTTAGAGGAACATCCACCTGCCAGCGAGCGCTGGAAGGAAACTCAGTTCACAGCTCCGACTTTCTGATGGGAGAAGCCAAACTGAACAGCTGATTTAACAGCGACAGACATGATAAAAAAACCCACGGAAACAACCGCAGACAGGAAACGCGTATCCAGCTGCTGGTTCTGTTTGAACTGCAGAAAAAATATGGCCAACATAAAGGAATCCCACACTGACCTCCTGGGCGAGTTTACCGTTTCACAATAGAGAATACTTATAGTACCTTATAAACCAGTGGGTGGATCTCTAATAGTCTATAGAGAAAAAAACAAACAAGAAATTGTCAGAAAACATCAAACTGGGCCCACACTAACAGGCCAGGGTAAAGGTAGTCACTTCAGTCATTCACACCAAAGCTGAGAGAAGTACATGCCCACTTTCTGATCTCTGGGAGCCTCATCCCTGCTCGTCTCTTCTTACGCCTCGTTTCTACCAGCATCTACTTGTTTTGCTTCTGTACCATCTCAACGTGGGTGTGATTGTTATAGTAAGGCAGCCCGAAAGTCCTGTGGCATCATTTTTAAACGACACAAACACAACACAACAATGGAGGACATCGAGGCGATGCTGTACCTGTCACAGAAACGACCTTGTCGCTCGATCAGTGTTGGTTTGTGTGTGCAGTCATTTTCCTCATTGTGTGGTTCAAAAATGGCGGCTTTGATTCTTGTGAAGGAGTTGCTCTCATGACTCGTCCAGAGACATCACTTCCCGCCCAGTCAGATTTCTCCAGTCTGTTGATGTCACGTTGTTATCGCGACTCGCTTGCTTGGAACTCCATCCGTGTAGGGACTAACAATGTCTGGTACCACCTAATAGAAAACCTAAAAAGTGAGTTGAGTAAAGTCGAGTAGGTGCTAGTGGAAAAGGCAATAGATGGTCAATGGTTTAGTAACTTATACAATGCTTGTCTACTCAGTTTGAGTACTCAAAGTACTTTCTTACTACAAGTAGAAGACGACTACTTGTAGTAAGAAGACCCGCTGTAGATTATTTCCTCTATGATTGGCTTTAATATGAAGCTGCTTGTCTCTTCTTGGATGGTCAGTGGTTTGGTACTTATAGTTCTTGTCTACTCAATTTGAGCTCTCAAGGTGCTTTCTTACTAGACATAGTAGTAGTACTAGTGATGCTATGTCTGAGAAAATTGGCGTAGTTGCCTTCTAAGTCGCCCTCAGGGTCTCACCCTTGTACATGTAAGAATATAGGACCACATACTTCTACATGAAGGTTTTATCGCTCCCAGTGACCCCTCACGTTATGCTTAACTATCATCCCTAAAACTCTGAGCCTCTGTGCTGATATGAGCTTAAATGTCACTGAAAGTTCAGTTTTATGCATTAAATATGTTTAAAAATATCCAAATGTAACCTTACAGATTTATCTGTCAAAATTAGCAGTAATTATAACTAGCACGCAGAGTTTATTGCTGCTTTAGGCTGAAAACTTTTCATCATTATAGTTTCATAACACTGCAGAGAGCGAGAGTGACTTTTGACCTAGGCAGACATCAGCCAGTTGAGTTTGTGCCTCGAACCTTTGAGCCAAACAGACCCTCGATTCTTCTCTGCAGAGTCATTTCAGGAATGATGAGCAGAGCTGCAAGAATCTTTCCAAAAACCTCTTTTGGTCACCACGAACGAAGAAAAGACTGAATGTTGATCTCAGAGTCAGAGGAGCCCTCCGGCATCTAAATGTTCCCAATAACATTCCAAAATACGGAATTCATAATTAATGAAAGGGGCGTAAGCTTCCAGAATATCCTTAGAGAGGGACCAGGATTACTCTGTTATCGATACGAGGACTTGTTTTTTGGGGGAAGTGCTTTGTGAATTTTTATGACTCGGTGACCAATATTTCCACCACGACGGACGACACTTTGAACCTCTGAGGGAGCAACGGGTCGTCTGGAATGGGTGCTACAGTGGCGTACTGAGGCAGAATTAAAATGAAAATAAATACAGAGCACAGAGAAAACTTGTGGGAATAAATCATGTGTTTATGAGATTGAAGTCGTAAATTTACCAGAAAAATACTTGAATATTAAGGCCTCAATTTGGGGGGGAAACATCCTCACGATTCTCTGAGATTAGAGTTGTAAATTTATTAGAATAAATTTGAATATTCAACAAAATTAAAGTCCTAAATTACAAAAAAGTAATATTTTCTATGAAATTTTTTTTTTTTACAGTTGTAAACTTGTGAATAAAAATGCGAGTCCGCTCTGAGTTTAAGGCTGAAAATTTCTAGGGAAAAAAAGCCGTTAAACAGCTTGTAGAGTCAACTGTAAACACTTTCTGATCACCTGTTTGCTCAGGTATCGAGTGGACGAGCAGAAACAGGTGTGCATTTGTGATTCATGAGAGTGTGCGTTTGAGGTCGGCCTTTCATGTTTGAGTGTTTCTATTTGTTTCATTGTGTGTGTGTTTGTGTGTTTGGCTCAAGGCTGTTACTGTGATTCTGTATCTGTCGCTCTGCATTTGCACTTATTCCTTTCTCTGTGCGTGTGTGTGTGCGTGTGTGTATGCATATGTGCTTGGGTTTGTTCTTTTCTCTGTCACTTGTGATTCACTCTTTACAGAACAAGCCTTATCCTGCTTCACCCTTTTTTCCCTTTTTATAGCAAATGTTGTAACTCCTGTTTTCACTAAAAGAAAAAATTTCCACCTTAAAAAAAAGAACACTCTTTGGGTATAGATGACTCGCTCTGATTGATTCACATTATCCTGTTGAACTAAATTATAAGGCTATAATCAGGTTTGGACTGTTGTGGACCTGTCCTAATTCACACCAAAATCCCATTCAAAACCTCCACTGAAAATCTACAGTTTTAACTCACAGATACAAATATTGTCCAGTTTGGCCTGTGAGATGATGCCATAGCTAAACATACTATTATTTGGAGTCATTCAGTGGAATCATGGGACATGCATGAGGCCATGGGAGGTTTGTAAATAGTGGCACCTGTCTGCTTTGTTCATGCATGATTCAGTGATTGTAATGAGTGGGCTGGTTTCACTAGTCTTCACTAGAAATCTGTCACACATAGGAAGTATTGCTTAGTTTGGACTACAAAATGACAGGATATCTACAACTATGTATTCTTTGAGTTGTTGAGTGGACTTCTGGGAGATGTAGGAAGTCAACAGATGAAAGGTTTGAAGGTAAATATATCTGCTGAGTTCCTTTTGCTTGATTGAGCGATCATACAAAATCTATTTTAACACCTCCACCAACACCATCGGTCCTTTTAACTGTCATATGGAACTGTTGCCCAGTTTGGACTACAAAATGATGTAAATAGGCTAGAGTAATCTTTGGGTTGTTCTGTGGAATTCTGGGAGTTGTAGGCAGTGACCAAGTGATTTGGCACAATGATAGGATTGTTCATACTTGATTCAGTATTGTGCAGTTATGCCTGGGATAGTTCAAAACCTCCTTTGGTAATCTGCTGTTTTTACAAACAAATACAAATATTGTTAATTTTGGAAGAGGAGAAGAATTCCTAACCAGAGCACACTATTCTTTGGGTTAATAAAGGGAATTTTGGGATTTGTGGGCATTAACTAGGCGATGCAAAGGAATGATACACCTCTCATTGTTTTTCTCCTTTGTGAGGTGTTTGTTGCTGTGAATTGGCACTATATAACTAACATTAAATTGAATTCATACATGGTTTAGGACAGATGATGAATGAGCTGATTTCACAAAATCCCATTCAAACCCTCCAATGGAAATCTGCTGTTTTAACTCACTGATACACATACTCTTCATTTTAGCCTGTGAAATGATGTCATGGTTACACATACTATTATTTAGGTCATTCTGTGGAATTCTGGGACATGTAGGAGGTAATGGGAGGTTTGTAGATAATTGTACCTGTCAGTTTCTCCTTTGTTCAAGCATGATTCAATAAGTGGGCCGATTTCAAACAAAATCCAGCTCAAAAGCCTCCATGGACTAAGAGAAGATGCCGTAACTAGACTACAGCATTCGTTGAGCTGTTGAGTGGAATTCTGGGAGCTGTAGGAGGTCAGCTGGTGTTAACAGGCACATAAAGCGGGCACATTTTAAAGCTTTACAGCCTCGTGAAACCGTCAGTGCCTGTTTAATGAGACACATGCTGGTGCTGAGTGCTGGAGGACACTTTGACCCGGTGCAGGATAAATATTCCTACATCTTCTTTCCCACCAAAAGCTTTTAATGATTAACCAGCACAGAGGAGCCTGACCCAGTAAATCAGAGCAGAGTCACGGCGCCCTCTGCAGGCCACAGCATCCAACTTCCACCTTACAGCTTTGTCTTATGGGAAAAAAAGTGTCATGCTTGACCGTGCGGTATCACTTTAAAATAATTGATTACAGTATTGAGCAGACATTTTATGGTTTACCGCCGATATTGACAGTTTATTTACATTTTTGTGGTGTTTTCACCCTGAAATAGTGTAAAATGTCCTGTAAATAGACTTAAAACATCCACATTTTCTGTCTGGGTGTAAGTTTTGGGCTGCTTCAGAATCTAAACATCATATTTTTCATATTTGACTTATTTAGTTTCATATTTTTAATCCCTTTCAATCCAAAATCTGGTGTTATTTAAGCAAAGTCCTTATTGGATGTGATTCTTGTGGAAGTTTATAGCCAATATTTTTAACACATTGAGTTATTGTGACTATTAATGCCATAATCTCACTTCTTTACTTATTTCAAGACTTTAAGATGTGTTTTTTTTCATATTTCACAATAATTTCATCCTTCTTGTGAGAAAAAACAGCTTTAATCATATATAAACTACAAGATACACAGTGTAGTGTTTTCACAGTGCAGCAGCGCCCCCTGCTGTCAAAAAAGCTCACGTCTTCTTCCTCTCACAGCAGATTTCAGGCTCTGTCTGCTTCTGTGGATTTCTTTGGTGTCACGGCTGTCGGCTCGTGTTTTCCTCGCCGTCACTCACAGCTTTTGTCAGCCCTGAAAGACGATAAAGAGTTTCCAAAGAGGGCACGGCTGCGTTTTTGAGGAGGAGAGCCCTTACTGAGCATGCCCGGGATTTGCTTAATTTATTTTTAAGTAAGTCACAAGAAAAGGGAAAGAAGTTAGAAAAGAAAGCTGGAGCTGGAGGCAGTCTGATGTGAGAGGTTCTCAGAGCGTCTCTGATGATGAAAAGAAGGTCTGAGAGGCCTGAAAGAGGAGCCACTGAGAGCAGAGCCACAATAATAAGACACACAGCACAGCCGAGGGCAGAGAAATAAAACAACCAATGTTAGAGACTAAAGTGATGAAGTGGGTTCAGTATATTTTATATAGGAATATTTTTTTGTCATACTTACAGGGTCTCCTTTATCTGTGACAGATGTTCTTAAATGTTCTGATGTCATTAAGGAAAGTTATCAAAAATTTTCATGAAAAAACAATAAAAAAAAAAGATGATGTGAACAAAATGACTTTTATTTACACAGTCCCTGTCTGTTACTTCTTGCAAAACACGTCCCTATCTTACAGCATGATTTTAACACAATTACACTCACCGAACGACTGAGTGATGGTAAAGAGTTTCCAAAAAGGGCACGGGCGAATGTTAGATGAGGAGAGCTCACCGAGCATGCCCGAGAATTGCTTTCTTTTCTTTTCTTTTCTTTCTTTTTGTTTTTAAATAAATCACAAGAAGGGGAAAAGGTCGAAAAGGAAACGAAAGCTAGCCATATATATGGCTTATTCACACCAGCCACTTTATTAGGTACACATGCTAGTACACCAAGGCGGGCCTCTTTTGCCTTTAGGCCTTCTTTAATTCTTCATGGCATAGTATCGCACAACTGCTGCACATCCCAAAGGTGCTCTGCTGGATTGAGATTTGAATACAGAGAACTAATTGTCAAGTTCAAGAAACCTGTTTGAGAGGCTTAGGTGTGTTGTCCTGCTGGAGAAGCTATAAGCAGATGGATACAACTGTGAGCATGAACGAGTGGACATCGTCAGGCACAATACTCACGCAGGCTGAGGTTAAACGATGCTCAGTTGATGCTAAACCTTTCATACAGGGCACGAGGGAGCCATTCTTTCATGTTGAATATCGCACATCAAGACCAAGTAATGTTTGTCCACTCCAATGTTGGTGAGTCTGTGTGAATTGTAGCCTCAGTTTCCTTTAAAAGGAGTGGCGCACATTGTGGTCTTCTGCTGCAGTAGCCCATCTGCTTCAAGGTTAGATGCTCTTCTGCATACCTTGTTGTAACAAAGAGTTACTTGACTGCTATCTGGGATCAATAAGCCATTTTCACTCAGAGAACTGACACAACACTGAGATGGTTGTGTGGGAAAATCCCATCAGATCAGCAATTTCAAACATGCCAAGTTCAGAGTCACTTAAATCGCCTTTCTTTATAGTTTTGATGCTCAGTTTGAACTTTAGCAGTTCGCCTTGATTGTCTACATGCTCATATATATTGAGTTGCTGCCATGTGATTGGCTGATGGCATAATTGGATTAACGAGTTGATGGTGTAACTAAGAAACCGATCGCCACCAATTTACAATTAGGTCCTGACAGTCAAACAGTTTTTGATCTTTTTTTTTGTTTTTTGTTTTTTTTTGTACTTCCTAGCTGCTGTTTCACGTTAAATCTGACGTGTAGATGTTTGATCTTTCACATACTTTGTGCTGAAGCATCCAAATTATTTAGATTACTGAAGTGTCTGAAACTATATATATTGCCTACACCTTGAAGTCAACACCAAGCCTGTAGTGTTAAAAACTATGTAATTACAGCACACTACTTTCTATTCTCTTCAACACACCAATCGACCAGTTCCTGTAAAACTGATGAAACGCAGCAGGAGAAGTAGCTTTCATGACAAATTCATGTTTACGATTAAAAATACCACAGCGGCTCGGTCACTTAAAGGTTAAGGGAGGTTTTCAGGAGGGATCACTTCCTGAAAATGACATTTGAAACCAGGCAACAGACACAAACATTTAAATATGTAACGGGTGATTAGCTGTAATGCAAAAACTTAAGAAATATGACTCATCCTGGTTTTTCAGCTCTGATGAACTACAAATGTTACTTCATTAAGGTACCACCTCGTATTCTTTTATGGGCGAACTGTAAGACCCGAAGAGCCCGAGAGCTGGGCTTAAACATCTGCACAACATCATCTGCAGATGTCGTGCATCGTCCAGCGGCGCGACCACCAGGAATCAGCTTGTCACATGTCGTGAATGAAGTTCGGCAGAGAATCAAAGGAAGTCGAGATTTCCTCACTTCCTCTCTGTGCTTCATTCAGGGAAGTGGTGTCTGTTACCATGATAATAAACTACAATTGCCGTGACAACCGCAATGTTTCACCACAACAAGTTTCAGTGAGCGACCGCAGAGTCACGACTGAGTTTTATTGACATGCTGGCCGAGTTTATTAGAGCAGAATCTGACACAGGAGCAGAAAGTGGAGCTTTATGGACCAATAAAATAATAAAGACATTAAAACAGCTCAGCAGCCTCTGTTTACATAAATCAAGCAGTTTTTGAGTGGACCCTGGCACAGTGACCTGAGAGCTGTGCTGATAAAACAGCAAAGATCAGTCAGTTGAAAGCTGGACAGCAGGTGGCAGTAGTGAGCTGCGGTGCGTTCGGTATGGGAGGAATGCTGGGAATTTTCTGTGTGTGTGTGTGTTTGGGTGGATGTGTGTGGGCACAGAGTGTGTAGATACTGAGAGTTTAACAGACACCCAGAAATCAAAGGTTGAAGTCCTCAAGTACTCTTATATTTCTGGTATTTAAAGTATTTTATTACTGAAAAATATGTCACTGTACTCAAAGAAAGGATGTTTTAGTTTTGCTGTACTTTACAGAGTTGGGATATTTTCCTACAGGGATACTTTAATAAAGATCTAAGGGTTATTTTGATTGGCTAAGACAGAACAAAACAAGACATCTGATCAGGCCCAGCAAGACCTGATCAGATGTCTTGTTTTGTCCTAAATCCAAAATGCTTTAATTCTCAATTTCTTTTGTGTAAAACTAATAAAAATGCAAACATTTCATATCTAAAAACCTGTAAAGATAAAAGTTTGATGAATTGTTTTTGCTTATATTAATGTTTAATTGAGTCAGGGTTCCTGTACAAAAGACTTGTGGGCCAAAAGGCTTTAGTTGGTTTTAAATAAATGGGAAGTAGGACTTTCCCTGTTACTTTGTCAGACATTGCAGTGTAAATCTGAAAATAAGGTGGCCTGGATGCTCAGATCAGATGTACCAAATGTGAGTGCAGTGCTTATGAAGCATGGTAAATTTTGTACAGACAGTTTTTCAAACATTGAATGGGAATCCAAGGCTCGCAAAATTTCAAAATCTCTGGTAGCCCTTCGGGCAGGCCCTCTTCAGTTTTTGGTAGCCCAAAATAAATTTAAGTAGCCCGAATAAAAAAGAGAGCAATTTTTTTAATGTTTTGTTTCCTTTACAATATTATACATTAAAGTATAATATTGTAACGGAAACAAAAATTAATCAGAAAGTTGTTAAAATACAAATCACAACAACTGTATAAAAATCACAGTCATCAACTCAAATACTTGTTTCTAATTGAACAGAAATTTCTATGAACTTGTAAGAACTGTGTAGAACATGAATCAGTCTGTGTCAGATCCTGAATCTGAAATTTCCACTGAAGTCAAGGGTAAGGGGTGAGTGGAACCAAGATCGAGGCCATTTGCTTTTTGAAGTTTGCAAAGACTGCTAAATTTTGACAATGGTGGTTCACTCTTTGCAACATAGTACGCTTTTGAAAGATTTTTCAGGACTTCTGCTTGTGCTTGGTTTATTTTTAGTATGTTTTTTGCAATTGCTGTTTGTTCTGGGAAAGATATTGCAGACTGAGCAATAATGCATTTCTTGCATTTCTCATGGGTTCTGATGGGGTCTTTCTTAAAATTACTGGTCCCAGTAACAAAGGCGCTTGTCGACTCAAATGAAATGAAACTCACAACACACCTGGCAGAACATGATGTTATTTAGCTCGTCATATTCCAACCACAGAAATTCTTTTGTCCATGAAACCAAAAAAGCTGAGCTTTCTTTTTGCCTCATAGTCTGATTTGTCATAACTTTTCCGTTTTGTGGTAGGCTTTTCATTGGCTGCCCCTTCTTCACCCTGACCTGTCTTATTTGGCTCAGCAGAACTAAAATACCTGCATAAATCCTGCTGCTTTTACACACGTACTTACATAACGGTCAGCGATTCTCTGCGCAATCAACCTCTTACATGTTTAAGCTTGCTGTGGGAGATTTCACTTGTCACGTTTGAATAGTAGCTAATGAGTGATAAGACGATGTCAGAGGAATTGGTGCGCAATTAATCGTCACTCACCAATCAGTGCTGCCGCTCTCTACACACCGTTCGCGCGATCGCAAAGTGAAAGTGAAAGCAAAAAACAAGCGCAAATTCAAACGCGATTTCAATATGTCGTATATTGACAGTGGCTCATCGATGCCAATGACATAATTACTCAGCTACATTTGCGAAAGAATGCAAAAGCATTGACACATATTTTCCCTTCCTATGATAGCCCGACGGGCAGGGCTGAGATAGATTTTGGTAGCCCGACTGGAAAAATCGCTAGCCCCGGGACGTCGGGCTAGCGATTTTGCGAGCCCTGGAATCAGTTCACTGCAGTCCTAAACAATGGTCCAGACCTCTGAAAATGTTCATGTTTGAATGCAAAGTTCCAGTGAGTTAGCCTACCCAGAACACATGCTACCAAGGACCTGTTTGTTTTAATGTTCAACTGGAGAAACAAACCAGTCCCTAATTAACAGTTGTCTTTGTTCAGTCGTTGCTTTCATGAAGTTGGTTTTACATTTTCACTCCAAGTGGAATCTGCACCGAGCTTTGGGGATCCTAAAGTTTAAAGAAAGAAAAAAGTTAGAATGTGCATTAAATAACATTCCTGTTATATTTTTGTAGTAGTTTTCTGATAATGCTCATGCATCAACTTTTCAGGGCAAACAGGGTAAATTCATGTATTAATACTTTGATGTTTAGGTCATTGGTGTTGTGATCTTTTGATACTTCTGAGCAGAATTTTATGAAATTTGGTGGAAAGGTGGAGGAAGATCCCATTAAAATTTAGAGTGGATACAGATTAGATTCTTTAAATTTGCAAAATAGTCCACTGGCTTTTGTAAATTATCCCTGTCTACTAATTAGTATTGTGTATGTGTATGTATTTTTGTAACTCTTTCCACACAAGAGTAAAAAATACTAACTGTGAACAGCCCTGTGTGTATTTGATGTCTGCAGGGAAACTATCTGACTGTCTAATTATGTAAAAATGTTGTCACCAGGCAGCAATGTTGCTCTAAAAGTTGCTGAATTAATCAACTTTTCTGCTGCTGTTAACCTGACCAGATCACAGTTTTCTGATGCACGGTGCTCTGTGATTGGTGGGAACCAATTAGCTGCCTGTGATCCCTGTCACTAACACACACACACACACACACACACACACACACACACACACACACACACACACACACACACACACACACGGGACTATTCACAGGCTCTGAATAATTAATGGATCCCCCTCTCTGCTTTCTAATGATGTCTCTAGGGCATTTATTACATATGTATGTGCATGTGTGCATGTTATGTATGTGCCTCATGATGCACAGCACGCACTCACACACACACACTTCCTGTGTGACATTTTCTCAGAGAATCCCGAGCACGTCTCCAGAGTCTCTGCTGAGTTTCTGCAGCACACACTCGCAGCGTGATGAAGAAATGATCTCTTCTCTTATTTGTCTCATGGTGTGTGTTTGTAACTTATCTAACTTATCAGATCAATCAAGAGTTAAATGTTAGGTGTTTGAAAGGGGCAACAATGAACAGAAACAACTTTTTCACCGTTTAAATAGTTCAGCTTTCTAATTGTAGCGTTACTTTCAGTCTCAAAACCTTTAGCTTACATTTTAAATATCGGACTTCCCACTTTAAATGTTTTCTTTTTTAACATTTCAACATTTTCAACTCAAAATATTTAAACTTTTACCTCGTAAAATGTGAGGACATTTCTTTTATGATATTTAAGCTTTTTTCCCCCAAATAATTATATTTTTCTCTCTGAAATGTTTTGATGCTCATGTAAATATGTCATCATTAATAAAAAGAAAACACTTTTGATAGATCGCACATGGATTTCTGGAGGCTCTTAACTCAAACCAGTTCTTCATTCCCATCCCAAACCTCAACGTAAAGAAAGAAACCACCAAATCTTATTCTTTGGGAACTTTTCACATTTTAACTTAAAAAAAGAATATCAAAATACTTGCAAGCTTGTCAATTAGCAGGACGGAGCTTTTCATGTATTTTATAATATTTTATTGGTTGTTGTAGCTGTTTTTGTATTCATTTGTCATTCAGACATGTCTTTAATCTAAGAAAATGATTCAGAGGACATCACTTTGGTTCTTTTTTGTCATTTTGAGTTATTGTTGTGGACCAATGGATCATCAATAAATAGTGGTTACAGCTTTTCTCAATAGCTAAAGATATTTTCCACTTCTTATGCCAGTTTCCACCTGCTCCTCTTCTCTTTATCTGGGATTAGTGCTGTTATCACTTCACCCCCAGCTGCCCCCTTCTCCTCCTCATCGTCGCCCTCTTTCCTGGTCTGCCTCCTCCTCCTCCTACTCTTTGCTTCCTGGCCATGAACCAATCACCAGCCTCGTTGTAATGCAGCATAACATCAGCCCAGTGTCTGGTTGAGCAGCTATTGTAACCAGATTAAAACACATTATGTGCGCACTCAAACCTCTCGTGGGATTATTGGACATCAGCTGTCTGCGGCCCCCGATCACTCCCTCACACTTACACACACTTGAAGGTGTGTGTTTCAGTTGTGATCTTTAGTTGTTTTCAGATATTCATGAATTCATAATCAGCTGGGCTCCATCTGTGCTGCAGCAGCATCCCGTTTCACTGCCAGTTTTATGCCGTTTATTGTTTTGTTTTTCCACAAACATCTGCTGGTCATATCTGATGCGTTTTTCTCATTGTTTTCCATCTCTTTAATGTTCATTTTGCTCTTCTGTTTATAAGAAGTTGGAAAATTCCTCAAAAACAAACCATAATCAAGCCAGTTTTTCTTCTTTCTTTTTTTTTAAATTGTGAGTTATTTTTTAAGCTTTAAATACTATTAAACTAAAGTATTGGTCTGTCGTTATTCTATAGCCTCTTGTCAAAAAAGGCTATATTTTAACTTAAAAGTGATTAAGTAGTCAATTTCACCCAATTTTGTAAATTCAGAGTAATTCATTTTACAGCACTACTTTCTGTTATTATAATGTTACTTGTTGTCGTCTTTGTATCCCACCAAAGTTGAAGCTTAATGTGGACTTGACCACACATACTCTTAAGTCCAGTTTTGAACCTTCTGTAGCTTTATAGCCACCACCATGTTTCCTTTGTGGAGCCACAAGTGACCATATATGTGTAGGACTAAACTGTCACATAACTTAAACTAGCCTATTTAGGATGCTGCATCCGGAGCACAGACTTATTGGACTGTCTGTTAGTATAATTAACCGCACAGTAAGCCAAATTACTTGTTAGACAACTGGATTCAAAAGTGCTCCAGAAGGGACAGACCGAGCATACACTTTGACGTTACGCTGATGACATGATTCAGTTTATTACCAAATCCCACAAATCGGTTCAAACGTGGTCCAGGTCTATTTCTGTAAGTCAAGGAGGCCACGCCCCTAATAATACAAACTGTTAACCTTAATACAGTTATAAAAAACTTCACTCTCGATATAGTTGTTATGAAGGGGAAAATTATGGAGACCAGCCTCTAAACATGTTTGTTGGACATTTTAATTTCTGTGGGGACACACTCACCATTGGAGCTAGCCTCTTGTGGACATTAGAGGAACTGCAGTTTTTGTCTTTTTAATGAGAAACATTTGAGTAAAAGCACAGGGATAAAGAAAGCTTGTGTATACGATTTGACGTCAGAGACCACCGTAGCTTTTTAATGGTTTGAGGTTGGTAACCACATGATCCCCATGTCTCTTGGAGAGAAGCTGCCCTGTGTGTCTGCACATGCTCAGTGAGCAAACACACACACACACACACACACACACACACACACACACACACACACACACACACACACACACACACACACACCCCTTTCAGGTGCCAAGCCAGCCGTGCATCGCCCGGCCCCATCCCATCCCCTCTCATTGCCCCTCCATTTGCATCTCCATGGCAACAGACTGGGCGTCTGGAGCGTGGGGTGGGGCAGGTTTCTCTTCTCTCTCCTCGTCTCCACATTTACTCCATCTCCATTTTTGATTTGCATAAATCTGTTCAAGGTCACCTGTGAGATGGGAGTCTGTGTGTTTGGTTTCCTAATGATGTGGGAACCAAAGAAAGGAAATCCCCACGCATCATTAAAGCTGAGAGGGCAGGGTCTACACACAAGTGCCTGATAATGTCATACATCATATTTAAAAGCAGTTGGTGTTCAGAATCATTTTGTTTCAGAGTCAAAACTGTTTCCTCTCAGCTGAGGACGCCCCGTTTCTTTGGAGTGAGGTCAGAATCTGAGCCACTGTCTGTGTGTTATGTGCAGTAGGTGGCGCTAGAGTAAGCCTCCAAGGAGCACTGGTCTGGCATCTTAAAAAAAATCAATATCCTTAAGTGGATGCTCTGTTTTGATCATTTTCACCAATTTCTTTGCTCTTTCTGACAAGAAAGTGAAGCCGCTCCTCTCCACCAGACTCCATTCACAAAAACAGGAATTTTACCTCACAACAGAATTTGTTTGCCTACTTTTGCCTTGATTGTTTAGTTAGCTAAATTATGTGAACTTGGGGTTTTAAGGAGATAGTTTAGATCTGAATAAATGGGTCAAAAACAAAAATGACAGCAGCTTCTGTTTTCTTTGAGGAAAAATCAGTTTTTGTGAATGAAGTCTGGTAGGTATGAATAGCATGATTTTTTTTTTTTTCTCATTGTGTGTTATTTGTGTGAACTTGTGTGTAGCTTAATGTATACCTCCACAGTTGTTCTTATTATTCAAACCTATTGTTATTATTAACATTTAAACTTAATGAAAGAAAACTGGAATCTGCAACACAACACGCTGGGCTGATTTATTTCTCCAGATGTCTCCACATGCGCAAAACTTCATTGTAATTTGTCTGATTAAAATTACTAATGCAGTTTATCCCTGTTTGCAGAAGCATGTTGTGACTGTTTCTCTTCTCTTCTCTCTCCTCATGTCCTCCTGATGTTGGCTCACCTGTCCACCTCCTCCAATCACAGGTAAGAGAAGTAACACTGCGTTTAGTTGTTGGACGTCTCTGTAGCCTAAAACAGGACTATGTCTCCTTTATTTGCTGTTTGACCTTTGACCTCTGTGCTGTTGAGTCATTAAGATTTTAGCTGTTGAAGCTGAGTTGGCTTCTTTAAGTGAAGCATGCTTATGAGTGTGCAGATGTGCAGCACCTCCTTTTCCTCCTCCTTCCTCCCACCAGAGGGGGACACTCCCTGCCTGCTCCCCCCTTTCTCTCCCTTCTCCTCCGCCCCCCTCTGCTAACTGACCCATTTTCCCCCGTCTCCAGGGGTTGAGGGAGAACGTGAGGCAGTAAGTGGAAGGGAGGGCGTTGTACCTCCCGCTGCTCCCTAAGTCTTTGATGCAGAAGAAAAACCCTGAACTCCTGCAGGATGAGGAAGATGAGCGTGTGTGTGTGTGTGTGTGTGTGTGTGTGTGTGTGTGTGTGTGTCATGTTTGATTAGAGTGCTCCCCGCTGGGTGTTTGCTAAACATGATTGTCACAGGAGCTTGTCTTTAACCTGTTGTCAGGAAGTGTAAAACTAATGTTCTTTTACTGGCTTTTTCACACAAATACAAATAGACCAGCGATTTTCCCCATCATTGCACACCTGATTGTTTGCGTTAAAGGTATAGTGAAATATATTTTAAGATTAATTAACAGGAAGAAAAAAAGGATACTGTACTCATAAATGTCCTGTACTGTACTCAGTGGTATCAACAGCAGCCTTACTTTGGGATATCCTCACTAACGTGACTAATGGCTGTCATCAGTCAGATGATCTTCTCTGGCTAATTGACCTGCGCCAGACTTCTTTTACAAAGTTTACTCCCTCTTTCAGACTAAATAAAGGCAGAGGCTCTTACCTCAGCTGTCAATGCTGGGTGAAGTTATGGTGTACAGTCTAAATTTAATATTTTTGGGTGATGTTTTGTCCCACAGCGGCAGGAAGAGTAAGAAAACAGAACTGCAAGCGATCGTCTATAGACTGTAACTTTAGCAGGTTTCTATCCAACTGGAACCTATGTGTACCTACAAACTCCTAGTTATTATTATTATTATTGTTATAAAGCATACTCAAGAGTTATTGTTGAAAACTTTTGACACTGTGCCCATTTTTGTTTAAATTTTCACTCTGTAGGCTTTAGGGGGCTGAAGGCACCCTGGTCTAAATTAAATTGTACGTACAGGAACTTTGGGGGCGGGCCTTGCAGCTCTGAATATTAGTTGTGAGCATTCAAAGATGTTCATCAGCCTTTTATAGAATGCCAGATGTTTTCTTGGAGACAAAAAAATACAATGATGAAAAAATTAAAACTGAATGCAGATTGAATTTAAACAGCTATGTTATTGATTTTCATTCATGGTAAACAGTTTTTATACACCGCCTCTGCTTTATCAGCTCTTCTCTGACAGTTTAAAATGATTCGTCAAGCTGAAATCCTCCACCACAGTTCAACATATATTTGCAGTTTGATGAGATCTGTCTAGCGTTCCGTATCGAGTAAACGTCTCCGGCTGTTTGAGTCATTTTAACACGTTTTAAGGGCCGAGCAGTTAATCCCAGAGACGGCCGACTCGACTTGAGATACAGAGGTGTGTGTTTCTCCCTCGTGGAGGTGCGGCGTGTCAGACATGCTTTGGCAGTGTCTGCAGAGCTGCATACATATTTCATGTGATGCAGCCAGAGCGTGCCGACACAGCAGATGGATGCTGGGATGGTCAGTGAGCAGATACACACCACCTCTCTGTCTCTTAGTTTACCTCTGAGCTTGTCTGTTCCTGATGTATTGATCAGTATCAGTGCTTTAAAATGAGCCTTGTTTTATAACTTTATGATTTATGCATCTGTACTCATGTAACGCTCGCTGAGACCCAAAGTGACTGAAGTGACTGGCTGGTAGATCAGAGTCTCTTAGTACATTCAAATGACTGCTATTAGTGTTAAACTATATTATTAAGACTTCTTCACACTAGATTCTAGTGTGTTTATATAAAACCAATAAAATAAATGGCCTGATTCTGCATCTGTGGGTGTTTATGTCATTTCAGGATCAAGAATTGGAATTATGATCCATAGAAAGATTCATTCTTCCTAAGTGTTGCTTAATCGTCTCTATTAAAGGGCGTCTGCATGCATTTAGAATTGAAACATCTAAATGTAACTAAATCTAAAACTAATATAGCTTGAAAGGACACCAGCAGGGTGTAGCTTTGGCCTTTATTAAACTGTAAATAGTTGCAGGATATCAGTGAGTAGTATTTTCCCAATAATCCCAATAATCATGAGGGCAGTTGCTCAAAATCCCTTGTTAGAGAGCGAGGTTGGACGGCACTTTAGAGCGGATTACATCGGCACTCACTGCGTCTCCAGAGACCTCAGAGAAAACTAAACATGTGTAAAGTCTATATTAAATATAACCTATAGCTGTCATCCTGTTTCTAAGCCACTAAAATAAAGAAAATAAAGTGAAATTTGCCTTGAAGAAAGAGGCGTTTCCCCAAAGGTGCTCCAAAACCATAAGGAAGATATGAATTCAAGATCTGTTGAAAACCCAGGAAAAAGACGTGTGTGTAGTGTCATAGGAGCAGTAAAGTGTTTCTGAAGAGGTGATTTCTATTCATTCAAGGCTTCAAACGTTATTTTAAAGCTTTTCCTTTGCCTTAAATGCAGCAGCAGAGCTGTTTCCAGACACTTCTTGGTAATCCCATTTAACAGCCATGTCTCCATCTTTTCCTCCATCGGTTTTCAGTCTCCACCTGCCGGCTGCAGTTGACCCCCGGTTAATCCCGCTGTGCTCGCAGATCACCATTTCAAATATCCAGCTGCTTTGTGTCTCCTTCTATAAACCTCGCCGCAGTGACCCTCTCTGATGTGGCGGTGTTTGTCCGCGCTCTTGCCGGGGTTGGGTGCTGCAGGGCCCGATAAGGGCAGTGGCGGCGGCGGGGTCCCCAGAGAGCCAAGGACAGATTAAAGCCCTGCAGACCTCTGCGGACGCTCAGATTCCAACTTTACTGCAAACAGCCTGCACCAGGAAGCTTAAACTCACAGGAAAATGAGAAATAACCTTCCTGAAAGTGTGCCGGCTATAAATCCCTCTCACTGGTATCTGTCAGAGGTCAGGACCCCACACGGGGTCACCAGATAAATCTGGGAGGTCACGAGATGATTAACGAGAGGAAAGAGAAGACAAATCCTCACACACACACAAAAAACTAACAGCTCATTTTGGAGGACGTCGAGATAAAGCAGCCTCTTACCGCAGACAGCTCTGATCTGTTTCTGATCGAGCTGATCGATTGGAATTAACACAGCGCTGACTTTGACGAGACCTTGTCATCGTCCTGACCAAAAGCACCCACCATCTAAGTGCCCTTGAGCACTCTTTTACCTGCAGAGGGTAGAAATAGATGGTTCCCCCCCCCATAATTTCAGTCTTTGTTTGCTTTCTGCTGCAGACTTTACCTTTTAAGAGGGAGGGCACCCTCAAAGGGAGAGCGCCTCACTGTGTTTGTACCAGTTATTGAGCCAGCAACCTAAAGCCTTTAAAACCTATTAATTTGAAAGCTGCATTAGTTTCTGGACTTGATTTTCTTCCTCATTAAAGTCTTAGAAACTCACGTTAGTGTTCTGGGGTTAGAAAATGATATTATGGAAGAAAAACTGATGAGTTAGGTTTGGGTTAAAATGCATCGGTTGCCACATCTTTTAAAGATTGGTTGCCATGGGGACCCCTCCAAAGACGTTATATTCTGCGCACAAAATATCTGAATATCTGGATTAAGGTTGTGAAGCATCAGTCTAAATGGAGAAGCTCAATTCTACTGCTTGTATCCGCGACCTGATGGGCGAGGGAATGACTGTAGATTGACCAAAGTCGACAGATTCAGCTCCATCTTCACCACAACAGATTACTACACAAATATACTTACTGTTGAAATACACTGCTTATACAGCTGTGCTCATGGACCCAAAAAACGTGACATTTTGTGTCCATGAACCGAAGCTCTCATGTCCAGACCAAGGTCTGACCTCATGGTTGCCCGATTGAACGAATAAATTGATTGCAGGTGTTGAGCTGAGTTGTACACAGACTGTCCCTCAGGACAGGTTGCTGTTTTTTTTCCGGTTTGAGAACCAAACCTTCAGAAACACGAGGACTCGCTGGTTGTTGGACTAATGGAGGTGCTGACCATCTTGACCGTCATGTCCATTGCGTCAGGTTAACAGATTAGTCTGTGTCGTGATGTTTGTGGCGGTGTGGCATCCAACTTCCGCCTGCTCGGTGACAAACCTGCAGAAGACGGTTTTCATGTCTCCACCTGCTGTGACAGACTTCCCCGCCAGAGTCAGGAGCCGCATTGGTGGCTGCGACATCACTCGAGTTATCTCACATCTGAGTCCGAGGCTGCGGCGGGATGAAAGGCTGCGAGGTGTGTTTGATGTCATGGAGGTGCAGCGTGCGTTGGCGTGTAATTTGCCATCTCGGCGTGGAGTTTGTTTCCACCTTCCCCCTCCTCACCTTGATGCATGATGTTTCCAGCTTCGTGTGACGACTTTACCCATCTCCGTCCAGCTGTTTCCACCTGTGCTTGAGCAACGGCGACCCTCTGTGTCCATCTGTCGTCAGGTGGAGGTGCGTTTGATGTTCGGTGTCTCGTTAGAGGGGGGAGGGGGCACATTAACCACCTTTATGTGCTTCCCAACCGAAAAGTGGAAGGAGAAAGTTGCCCTCGGCTGCTCGTCTAATCTCGATTAATCCCACTAATCATCCACCCGGCGTCAGAGGCTGAGGCCTGACGGTGAGGAAGAGGAGGGTGAGTTAATCCTCCCCCGCACTCCTCCTCCTTGGAGATGAAGGGAGGCACTTCAGAGATGAGAAGTCGTGATGAAAGAAAGCGCTGAGAGAACGAGTTTCCACTCAGGATTTCGCTTTAATTTAGAAACTGATCAAAGAAGTGCAGGTCACGTGACAAACAGCAACTGCAGACCCACTTCTCACTTCCACCTTAAATATTTCAAAGTTGGAGCGGTGATGGAGCTGCACATGCTCATAGTGTCCCTGGGTCTAAACACAGGAGGACCCCCTAAACACAGCATATGTGTAATCTTTGCTGTGGGGTACCTGAAGGTAAACAGTGTTTTTAAGGAGGATTTATTCTTTCAGTCTGCTCTTTTAACAGCCCAGAAGCCCGCACCTTCATATTTTTCCAGTGTGCAGATCTATGGAAGCCACTTCTCCATCTTTTTCGTTTCCTCATAACTTCATAGGTTGGGGATATATCCAACCTAAAGGCAGAATCACTTCCTCAACTCCACTAAGGCTGAACTCCTTAGTGTGTTATTACTGCGATCATCAACACGAGCCCGGTGTTTCAGGGACTGTAAAACAGGAGGGAGAAACTCAGATCTATGTTGGAATTTAGTGGTTCCTCTGGAGATGGAGACCTCTTTCAGACTTTTCAGTTTCTGCGTCTTTATTTTTATGTTTCTTGCTTACTGTTTGGGATTAAATCAGTGTACTCTCAGGTTCAATTAAACATCACTTAAATGTTTGTGTGTATTCCACCGTCAGAAGCTCCTCTTTCTGCTGCTTCTTCCACCTCAAATTTGATTTTGTGCCCCTCTGGGTGCAGCTTTTGCCTCCATGGCTGCCTGGAGGCTTCAAAGAGCTTGACAGGCAGAGAGGAGAAAGAGGAGGCTCCACCCCTGCTTTAGAGGAGGCGGTGCAGACGGTAAAACCAGAGCTGGAGTTTGCTCTCGCGTGACCCCGCTACTGCCCCGCTGACCTACATGTAGATCAGAGCAGGAAGTAAAGCCACAGTTTAGGGTCATCAGGTCCTCAGCATTTATTTTAGGAAAGTTTCCAGCCTGCTGCAGGGAGAACATGACAGAAACCCGCTCCAGAATATAAAATCCATGCTTCAGTAGCCAAAGTATGGAAGACTGAAACTGCCAGAAAAAGAAAAAAAAAGTCAATTATCAAAATAATAATAAATAATAATGTTGCTTAATAAAAATAGATAATTAAAAAACAAAATAATTGCAAGTATGGTGTCATATTTGATATTTAGTTGAATTTGCATATACATATACATATATATATATATATATATATATATATATATATACACACATGTATGTAGTTTTTTTCTAACTCATTATTGCAAAAAGGGCACTCTACTTCAAAGGGTTATGTAAATAAAAGAAAAAAGGGAAGAAAATCCAAATTTAAACAGGAAGGTAAATAAATGCAAGTAATATTTAAAATGAAACGCATACAGAAGCAAACCAAATCGGAAGCATTCATTTATGTGAAATTTGATAAATTAATGAATAGCCATGAATGTTTTTTAATTTTTTGTTGTTGTTGCATTTATATTTGTTATTTATATATTCATTAACACATTTATTTTTTATTTTAGTACTTTTGGTCCTCCATAAGAAAATCTTAATGCCATCCTATTTGTTTTTCATATTTCAGGACAAAAGAATTGTATTACAAAAATAGAGATAAACAAGCTTCAATGGACAAACCAATAAAATAAACACATAAACAAAATAGTGAATAAGTGAATTGAAGCCTAAAATGTCAATTAGTATATTTTTTATGAATAAGCTGTTGCATATATATATTTTATTACTTCATTCTTTCTTTCTAATTTGGGATTTTCAGTCCTCCTTAAATGTGTTTGAATGGGTGAATAAATAAACTGTTTGTACTTAAATTTTCTTTTAATTGGAATTTATTTTAATTTAATTGAATTTTTTTTTTTTTATTTGGGGGGGGGGGGGGGGTTGTTTTTATTTTGGCAGCTTCAGGTCTCCATAGGTTTTAAGCCATAGTGAGGAGAAAATTGTCCTGCTCTGTGTTGGTGCCGCTAACAGAGCCTCTAAAATAGCCCAGGCTCTGCTGTAAGAGTAAATAATAAACACGTGGTTTAACACTCCGGTTCCTGTGAGTATTCCGCTCCATGTTTTCCCATCATCCTTTGCTGCTGCCGCTGGCCGGTGTTGAGTGTGTGTCTGTGTGTGTGTGTGGAGCGGAGATCGCTCAGAGTGCAGCGGCGGACGGTGCGGTGGCTGTCCAGTCCGGTGTTTACTGTCAGCGGATTAAAGTGTGAGCGGAGGTCCGGGTCCGGATCTTCAGCTGGAAATTCAGCGGCATTTGGAGCACAAGTGAAGCCGGTTTGA
The DNA here is from genome assembly GCF_001858045.2 of Oreochromis niloticus. NCBI lineage: Eukaryota > Metazoa > Chordata > Actinopteri > Cichliformes > Cichlidae > Oreochromis > Oreochromis niloticus. The sequence continues at coordinate 24,736,020 of NC_031986.2, forward strand.
GGAGCGAGAGGCCCGGCTGGCTGCTGCGCGTCGCTGCGGGGGATGTGCGTACACAATGGGAGACGGTCCGGGACTCGAACAGCGTCTCCCCGCCCGGTTTGGTTTGTAAAGACACCGCAGCTGGAGGCGGGACTCAGCGCGGAGTGAGGACCTCCTCTGACCGGGCAGGACGCCTAAGACGCCGGGCTGAGCTCAGCTGTGAGCCCCGTGGGAGCCGCGGAGGACGCGCCTGCGTGTCGTCAATCCCGCTGGGATGAACCCCGAGTGTCTCCTGCGTTCTAAACCGCTGTTTACACATCTGGATGAAGAGGAAAGCCTGGGTTTGGAGCTGGTTTATGGAGTTAATGCATGTTAGTTTACTGGATTTACCCGCAGACCCATCAGCAGCCTGCAGAGGTTAGTGCTCAGAGGATAAAACGAAAGGAGCAGTTCACAGTTTCCCTTTGAATCCGAATATTTTAAAGTAAAGGAGCAGTTCACAGTTTCTCACATGAGCTTTGAAGGAGGCGATGTACCTGCTGGACAGTAGCAGCTCTGAGAGGATGGAGAGAGGAGCTCCTCAGAGAAAGACTGTGTACCGGATCTCCCTCACGCTGGTGAAGAGGGAGAGCTTAGAGGATGAGGGGTCGGTGCCCCGGCGGGCAGAGAACCCAAAGGTGGGCGCCTTCAGGCGTGAGGGGTCGGCAGAGGTGCAGCGGGGCGGTCTGCTGGAGCAGCTGAAGGAGGTGGAGGACGAGTCGGAGGACTTTTCTTCTTCCCACGGCTACATGCGGAACTTTAGGACGTTCAGCACGGGCCAGCTGGAGCTCGGCAGGCTGAAGATCTGCAGGAAGCAGCTGCTGCAGCGGGGCGCCAAGGCCACCAGTCCGCTGGCGGAGCCTGGGCAGGAGGAGGGCGGCGAGCGGGAGGTGGAGGAAGCACCACAGGCGCTGGTGGAGAACGGTTGCGTTGGCGAGCAGAAGAAGAAGCTCCTGAAGGCGAAGAGCGTTGAGGAGCAGAGCTCGGAGCCCATGAGCAGCGTCGGGAAGCTGACCCACTCTAAAAGTAACGGGACGCCGTCCACAGAAGGCCCCCCGGAGACTCCACCTCCTCTGAAGCGCCCGCCCGGCCTGCTGCGCCGCAGCTTCAGCTTCAGGCACTGGAGCGGTGGTGAGCTGCTGCGCCTGCGGGCGCTCTCCAAAGACAAACACCACAGCAGCTCCGGCTGCATCGGCCAGGACGCCGCAAAGGATGCCGAACCGGCTGCGCCGCTCCCCTCAGCCCGCCTCCTCGACCCCACCAGAGAGAAGAGCAGGACACTGGAGGTCGGCGCCGTCCTCAACAAGACGGACTCCATGTCCGAGCTGAGCCGCTGGGAGAGGGCGCAAGGCAGCAAGAACCGCACACTGGACAACAGCGACCTGCTGCGGCTGGCGGCAGAGAAGGACGCTGCCGGGGCAGCAGGTGGAGGCTTCTTGCTGCGGGGAGGTGGGGGACGCTCCAGCGAGCGGCGCCTGGTTCGCTTCTTCAGCGGGATCTTCTCCAGGAGGGACGGTGCTTCCACATCCACACCGGTGGGGAGCCCTAGCACCAACAGGTCGCTGCGCCGCAGCCGGAGGATGGCGCTGTCACAGTCCAGCACGGAGAGCATGAACGGAGGCAGCACTGACGGTAAACACACATCAGCTGGGTCACCTGACCACAAGGGTTTGAGTGTGTGGATGTTTGAGTGTGAAGTGTGTGTTTGTTTTAAACAGCAGGGTGGTGTTTGGTTGAGACTCTGCTGCTGTTTGTCTTTCATTACTGGGAGCTCAGTGAAATCAACACGAGGCAGAGCGCCATCACCTCCATCCAAAGGATGGTGAGACAGAAGCCAATGAAGGGTTAAAAATGTCAGACAGGAAGTAGGAACAGGGAGCAGTTTGACTTTTATCTGCAGCATCCTCTTTCCATGGAGAGGGGACGAGTGGAAAACATGACAGATGAGAGGAAGTGCATTAGTTGTTGTTCTCACAGATGGATGTTTTCTCCATCAGCCTCTGTCCTCTGTAGAGGAACCTTAAAGGCTCCATAAATGAGTCCGTGCAAGACCACACAGACTAAACACAGAAACAAACACATAAAGCAGAAATCATTTGTAGCTGTCTCGGTTTGTTTAGAGGCTTTTATTCTGAAGGAGCTCTGTTTTGTCCTGCTCTTAGGGTCTCTGTGGCCTTTCCTCAGGCGGGGGGTTCTGCAGGTCTCTCAGAGGTAGACTAACAGGTTTAGAGTCTGATCACACAGAGGAGGTGGGGGTGGGTGGATGGTTGTGGTGGTGGAGGGCATGGCTTCACATGTTTGAGATTCCTGAGGCGTTAACCCCCCAACCCAGAGAGCTGCCAGATGACGGCGTCTGGCAGGTAAGCTGTTGTTTCTGCAGACGACCTGTTTGTCCTGAGAGACGTCCTGAAACCGGGGGGGGGGCTGAAGTGTGGCTGTTCACACCTTCAGCAGTGTGGGAAAACCTTTCAAATTAAAATAACTAAAGGCAGCAGAACAATTAAATGCTGCTTTTCTCATTGTTCCCTCACATTTTGCAGATTAATCAAGAAAATATCTGTCAGCCCAATTTCTTACTTTGTTACTTTTTCTCTTTCATGTTCACACTGACCAAGAAAACCTCAGCAGGGAGGCCTTTATTTTGAAGTTCAACATTCAACTTCTGTTTCTTTTGGTTTTTGAATGACTTGATTCTCTCTGCTGGCAGCGTGTTCAAAGGTTTATGCCTCCGCAAGGCGAAGGCAAGCCAGGCTTTTAACTCCTAGTTTGAAGGCACAAAGCATCGTGTTTAAAACGCTGCGGAGCATTTTAACAACGGCTCCTCACCGCAGAGCGCACACACTCTTACGGCTTGTGTTTAACATGCTGCGCTCGGCTTTCAGGCCAGCGTTCTGTCAGTTTTGAAGTTTAAAAAAAAAAAGGGCTCAGTGTTCCTATCAGAAACACCGGCGTGCTCTGGTGCTCATATTGGTTGTTTAGCATGCTGTGCTACACAGTAATATTAACAATTTAATTTTATTTATATAGCGCCAAATCACAACAACAGTTTCCTCAAGGCGCTTTATATTGTAGGTAAAGACCATTCAATAATAATAGAGAAAACTCCAACAATCATATAACCACCTATGAGTAAGTGCTTTGGCAACTGTAGGAAGGAAAAACTCCCTTCTAACAGGAAGAAACCTCCAGCAGAACCAGCTTCAGAGAGTGGCCGATGATGATGATGATACTAATAATAATAATAATAATAACCAGGAACAGTGCATTTAAAGAAAATAATCCGTGTTGTTTAATTTGGCTAGACTCTTAGGTCTAAATGAGCCTCTAGCATCGACGTACGTGCTTCTTGTTGGGTGTTTGGCTTCATTAGCTCCACATTAATCATAATAACCAGAAATGCTGTAAATGATTTAGAAAATAATGACGAGTTGTTGGGCTCTGCATTCTTTTAGTCTGAGGTATGAAATGTGGTGTAATGTTAACTTCACAAGCTCATGTTACCTTTTTTTAAGATTCCATGTTCTCCGTAGTAATAATTTTAATAAGAACAATAACTGTAATTAGTGTTTAATAGTTAGGAAATAATGTGTTTGGACGCTGTGAGCGACAGCTTCCTCGTCTTGCTCTGACGTGCCACTCTAATCTCTGTCGATCAGTTTTGCTTGTCGTTTGACTCGACACCTGTATGCGCTTACCTCATCCTGCTGCTGCGTCCTGATTGGCTGATTTCAGAGCACCTATGTTATTACTCATCAGTGTACAGAGGGGAACTTTTTTTTAAATTTTTTTCCGTCCGAGGCGAGGGATTGTTGTCTGATAAAGACGGCCCCTGACCTCGCTGTCTTAATGGACTCGACTGGTGTGTGTGTCTGTTGGGAGTAAATGTAGGGGAATGTGTGTGTGTGTGCGTGCGTGCGTGTGTGTGTGTGTGTGTGTGTGTGTGTGTTTGACCTACATCCGCAGCCATGCAGAAGTAATATGGGCTGTAAAAATGCACACACACAGTCTTGGATGCCAATTACTGCGTCTACGTTTGCATCAATTTATCTGCTTTTTCTCAGAGACTCTTCTTCTCTTTCTTTATCTTCCCAACACACACACACGGCTGCACACATACAGACACACACTCGTGATTCTTCAGCAGCTGAAGCTCCTCCAGATGAATCGAGCTGTTTCTCAGTTATAGCTTTGATCCTCCTCTCTGCTTTGCCTCCATACATAAACCTCACACACACACACACACACACACACACACACACACACACACACACTACAATGGGTATAATAGGGAGAAAATCCTATTAGAGGAAATGCTGCAGGGAGCAGAGATGGAGGGATGATGGAGAGACGACCCTTCTCCTTCCTTACTTCCTTCTCCTCATTTCTCCTTTTATTTTTATTTTTTTCCTTGCTCGTCTCCTTCTCTTTATTTGACATCATTTTCTGTTTCCTTCCTTAAAGTGTCACCTGTCCGCTGTCCTAACTTTGCCTTGTTTGTTCTTCATTTCTTCATTCCCTCACCTTTCCATCCATCCTTGTTTCCTTCTGCCCTTGCTTGTTAGTCTTGTGTCCTCCTAATTTAATTCTTTCTTGTTTCCTTAACTCCTCCTTGAATCTTTTTCTTGTTTCCCTTTTATCAGTCTTCCCTTCATTGGGTCCTTATTTCCTTCTCTTTTCACCTCATGTTTTTCATTCCTTTATCCCTCCATTTGTCTTTCCTTGACTCCTTTTTCCCACCTAGCTTTCTTTCTTCGCTTGCCCAGTTTTTTCCTTTTTTCTTTTAATTTCTTTCCTCAACTTTTTTTTCATGTCCTTTTTTTCTCCATCCTCTGGTCTGCTTGTTTCCTTCTCACTGCCTAATTTCCTTCATCTGCTCCTCTTTCCTTTCTTTGACTCCGTTTTCTTTCCTTCTTTCCTTTCTTCTATTTATTGTGTCCTTGCTTTATTTTCTTTCCTTGCTTCCTTCCTTATGTTCCTCTCCTTGATGAGTTTAGTGAACTCCAGACAGAAAGAAGATGTTAGATTTGATCCCGAAAGCTCCATTTACTTCATTTGTCCATGCTGAGGTCAGTTCACAGGCCATTCAGTCTTTAAAGTTGGCTCAGTTTCTTCTCACTCAGGTCCAATAAAGAGCAGTATAGTCCATGACACAGCTACACAGAGCAGGTTTAGTTTGAGTTTGTTCTGCAGAGCCGAGGAAGCAGAAGTGGGCCAGATGCTGTCCTGGTTCTGGGTCTCCGGCGGGGACTCTGGCTGTATCATTACTGCAGGCGGGTCAGGCCAGCGGAGCGTGGTGTGTTAAAATAACCGGACCTGAGTGTGACTTCAGACCGCGGCCTGGAAACCATCAGCCTTCTTTATTTTTAACAGCACTCGCACCAGAGTCTGTGAGGAAAACTGTGCATTTAACAGACAGGACTCTCTCGGTTTCACAGCTGCAGAGACGAACTCTTCCCTCTTTTCTCTGCAGTGTTTTTAAATAACTGCATAAGCATGTGACAGAGCTGTTCGCTCATTAAAGAGCTCGGAGATGCGTCGATGTTGTAACCTCGGAGTTTTCACTGCTAACCCTTCAGTGTTAGAGCAGCGACGCCTCGGCCTTCTGCCGCTCCCTCCTCGCTGGCAGCTTATTAGCTGGCTGCTGTGTCGCCTCAGTGCTGGAGGTTGTTCAGGGGTCAAAGAGCATGTGTGGGAGGTCAGTGTGTGTGCCTCCTCCTGCTTCTCCTCCTCCTCACTTCCTCTTCAGAGCCAAGTCGGCCCGTGTGGCGAGGCTTTGTGGCCTCTGTGAACAGAGCCGTGAAGCAGCACGGTCCACCTGTGTGCAATGAAAACCATCGATCACAGAGCTGACAGCTGATTTGCTGTTCAAGTCATTGATCGTGTTAGTTTAAACCAGACGTGACCTGAAGGTCCTGTTGATGTTGACCATGTTTGCCTGGGTCAATATCAGCCTGGTCTTTTCCTCACTGAGCAATATGACCTATTAACTTATTATCGGCATGGGATCAGCAGATACCAAAAGCTGAGGTGTTAGAGATGGAAAAAATCGGAGCTTTGCATCCCTAACTTAAGCATATAAAGCCTCAAATGGTCCTGGGCCCGGTCACACTGCAGTCTTTATAAAATCTCGGTTTATCTCTTACTAAATTTAACGTGGCCTTCGTCACTTTAATGGTCAATATAATAAACGTCTAGACTCTAAATGGTTAATAAAAGATCAGTAACGGTTTTCAAATGGACCAAAATCCAAAGGTCATGGTGCTTGGTGTGTTCCTAATATTTTGACTCTCTAGTATTTTAATAGATGATCATTTTGTGTTAGACTGCACACTCCTCAGGCTTCTTCATATCAGTTACTGGCTGAGTGAGCTTAGCTTGTTTGTGTCCTGTAGTCCACGACTGGCCCAGTGACATTGGCATGCCGGTTGGAGTCCCGCCCCTCCCCTCCCTGCAGCTTACAGCTCTTACATAAGGCTCAAATCCATCCGAGGACGCTCGCTGTTATGCTCTGAATCACCCCTCTGATACGCAGCATCAGCAGCAGAGCGAGCCAAAGTTGAGATGCGCCCGGGACGGCGGTAGCGCCTGATGTAACCACACTGAAACAAACGCCGCCTCCTCCTCCTCCTCCTCCTCCTCCGTTCTTTAGAGAACAAAGGGAGCAGAGCAGCCGAACTGATGAGCTAAAGATGCTAATAAACCTGGAATCAGTTTACAGACTGATCTGTGACTCAGACCAGCTCTTTACTTCACCTCTCCCTCCAATGCTTTTTGTCTTGAGTTAAATTTGGACATTTTTTTGTCTTAGCACTAAAACAAAGAAAGTAAATAAAACAGTTTGTGTTCCTTTTCATTAGTCTTCTATCTTCCTGTCAGAACACACCCAAAAATGTTGTTTCCTAAATTCAGTACAGCCTTAACAAACTGAAGTGGTTTCTGGAAGGATTCTTGTCAAACATTAATAAGCGAACAGATTTTTATTCTGTAGTCTGAGCCCTCACGTGAGTTTAAAGTTTAGTGTCTGTATCCGATTGTTGCCTCCCCTTGGTCGATGGGATCAGGAGTGTGTTGGGTGTGTAGTTTTCAGTAGCTAAAAATAAGAAAAGCCTAAAGATGAGTCATTTTGTAGACAGACAAGTGGATGTCGAGAGGGAAGCAGATTCACACATAAAGATGGAAACGTGGCTTTTTTGGCAGAGTGCAGAGTGTTTTGACCTCTGTACAGAGTGACTCCTGCATGTGGATTTCACTGATTGTTGCTGTGGATGATTGCTGATGGTTATTTGTGTGTTTCATCCTTTGGCTTTTCATTTTTGTGACAGATCCAGGAGAGAAGGACAACTGCTGCCTAAGCGAAAACCTGTAGTGATCCCGTATGTGTCAGGAGTATAGGAACAGTTGAGACGCATTTTCTCTAAACACCGTATGAGTTGATAGTCTAAATATTTTGTGGACATAAATGTAGTCACTGATGATGAAAGCATGAACAAGATCATGACTGCGTCTCCTAAAGTCTGCATTCCTGTACATCTAAACAGCGTGACCTTGGCCTAGATTACTTGAGTTTAGTCACCAATGGCGAACCCTTCCACACCTTTTTGAATGAATGAAGACCTACTCAGAGTTGGTAGGAGCAGGTCGGGGTGGATGACGTGCGTGTTCAAAACACAATAACTCTCACCAGAGACCAGAGCCTAAATCCTGGTGTCTTTTCTGAGGTCCGGGCTGTAAAAGTGTCTCTGTGAAGGTTTGGAAAAGGCAACGCTTTCATCGTAACCTATTTGCAGTCCCATCAAGAGGATATTTTGGGGGGAAATGTAGCCTGATGCTTTTTTTGAGGAGATAGAGGTGAAGGAGGAGGACGTGAGGAGGCAGTGGGAAAAATCTGAGTGTAAGAACATGTCAAAGTGTGTCAGAGTGAGAGTTAGATGAAGGCTGTTTGTTTCCAGGTGGAGTTCCTTCCCGCCTACACTTCTGTCTTTATTCTGCAGCCTCCGCCTGCAGTCTGGCTGATGGGGGTGAAGGTATTATGTTTGCTCTGACAGCCCTTCAGTTAAAGAGCTGTTTCACTGTAGAGAGCATTTCATTACAATGAGAACACTGATGCACTTCAGCCGTTTAATACCTGCTGTAATCCTCGACTGTTAGACAAACATGTGGTGTGTTAATAGGCTTGAGTTACGTCTTTCCAGTCCTTATGTAAAGATTATTCAGGTAAACTGAAGCTACTGTAGAGTGTAAGCTCAAACTGCTACTTCCCTTATTTAATGAGCAGCTTTTGTTAATGTAAGAGCGAACACTCGGAGCCTTTTACAGCCTCTCAGACGTGTTTGTTTCTGTTTTTGGGTCTAAATGAGACATTTGAAGCCGCCACTTAGGACAAAACTTCATGATCAGATTGAAGAGACATTAATGGATGTAATTATTGATATTTCACTGGGACCTTAAAGGGTGGTCTGGGTTTATTTCAGCCTGATGTTTCGCCTTTTAATGAGGGAAAAGTTGATGCAGAGCATGCTTCTTTGTTGTGGAAATCCAGGGAAATGAGGAGTCGTACAAAGCGCTGTATCTTTGGGCTGAAAGCATAAGAAACCTGCATGCTATCCTGAGCCAAAGTGGTCTCATGTAAGTAAAATACTCACAATTATCTGCAACGTGCAGCAAAATCAAGTTTTTCCAGGTTCAAACAATGAAAATAGGATAGATTTGGAGACATGAATCATGCCAAAAACGACACATCGACACCTCAAAAATCCAATATTTTTACACTCTGCATCACACACAACCCTCTGAAAACCCAAAGTCAACGGGCAGCAGCCAAAATCATGTTTGTATTAAAATATTTCCAAAGTTTGTCGAGCCACAAATTTGACTTAAACCTTAAAAATCCTTTTTTTCTTCTTTTTTTTGCCTACAAAATGTTGCATTACAAAAACCATCTGCCAAAAATAAACTGTATGGAGTAACCAGATCATGTAAAAAAAAAAAAATAAAAAAAAATCTCTGGGCTCTTCAGCTTAACTGAGGAACCATGATTGGTCGAGCTGTGACCTACAGTCATGTGACTATAATTCTCTAAAAACTCTGTTAGCTCTTTGCTTTATTCAGACAGACACAAGGAGAATCTGAGTGATGTTGCTGTGACCTCACAAACGCCGGCGTCCTGCACAGACGCAGCATCATCACTCTGATTAAATGGACTCCTGACCGAGTGTGTTTCAGAGTGTGTGTGCAGCAGTTTGTAGCCGGCGGTGTGACGGCGGTTTTATTTGATTTGAGATGAGGATGAGAGCGGCCGGCGTGCTGCCAGCCAACCAGCACTGTGTGTGTGTGTGTGTGTGTGTGTGTGTGTGTGTGTGTGTGTGTGTGTGTGTGTGTGTGTGTGTGTGTGTGTGTGTGTGTGTGTGTGTGTGTGTGTGTGTGTGTTGGGGGATGGTTGTGTTGGGCTGATTAAAAGGCTGATATTTGGGTCAGTGTGTGTTTGTGTTAAGCCGGTGACGGTGAGTCTGACGAACACTGCTTATTGATATTGAGTCTATTAATGGACTCTGTTCATCGATTAGGACTTCATTTCATCGTTGATCGGCTCACCGATGACACAGCTCTGCCTCACAGCTCACTTTCACTGTGTAAAGTTACTTTTTAAATAATTAATTCACTTATATTCATGTAATAATTCTCCACAGTGGGTCTCTTGGTGATTTCCGAGGTTTCATGTTGGACATCTTCAGATTTTTGAGGCCCAAGCTGACATTTATATTAAAATCAACCAACATACGATGGTCTTCCATATCCTGTCTGATCTAAATGAATGGCGAGAGAGCCTAACCTTCATTTCAGTGGTCACTGAGACATAAAAACTGCATTTATAGCACCAGAAAGCTTTAAAAATATCATCAGTCAGCCCTGAAAACAGCTGCTGGAGGCTTCTCTCCTTTAAATAATGCCTTTGTCCAACGAGACGTTCCAAGACGTTATTTTGGACGCAATCTGGGCACCTGAAGGTCAGATTGGAGAGAAGCCACATTTGTACCTGTAATTACTGACGTTTCATTGTTTCAAATCATTTCAGTTGATTTCAACCTTGTGTTTCTCCCAGTAACGAGTCTAAACTGGAACGCAAACCTCTGCCGTGAAAGTTCAGAGAAACTAGGAGTGGTACAAATGTTTGTCAGCACAACATCCCAAGATTTATACTTATATTCCTGGACGTGACGCCCCTCCCCTCTTTTATCAGCAATTTCCATCAGTCTGGGCTCATATCTACTAGAAATGGAAGATTTTCCAGGTTTAAAGCATGAAAAAGTCTAAATTTATACACAGAAGTTTCTTTTTCTGGCACACCTGAATCCCAGGACCCACCAGCAGGAGCTAGAGGCACATTTTGTTTTATAGCCACAAGCTTTCCAACCTGCACAAACCTTCTGTGTGACCTGCAGCAATCAGATTTAACCTTTTAACCAAAATGAAATTGCTCGACACGCCTTATTTAAAAATCTGCCCTAAATAAACCATCAGCTGTAAAAAGATCCTGCAAAAAAGAAAGAATTTTGTGGACTTCGGTGCAGCTGAGAAGTCATGACTGACAGCCAAGACCAACTGTCACATGACAAAAAATCCGTGAATTTTCTGTGCACCAGGCTGTGTTTACACACTGTATTTTAAGGAGGTATTCAGAGGACGTGGAAGTGAGAACAGAGCAACTAAAACACCTTTTCCCCTTATTTGTTTGCATGAGCAACACTTTTTATCAATGAACTGTAGTTCTTCCAGTTTAGAGGGTGAAAAGTTCACATTTGGAGGCTTAAGAGCCAATGAACTCCTTCATGGAGTCTAAGCTGAGGGTCCGGGTTGTCCAAGTATCTTTGCTCTAGCAGTGAAGGAAGTGCAGCAGGTGAACATCTGTCTGTCTGTGGCTCACATGCAAAGGTTCGTAAGCATGTGATCAAACCACAAAGAGTCCGTTGGACAGTTTTGCATAATTTCCCTGCTGCCTCCTCTGAGCGCAGGTCAGAGGAGACCCTTCACAGTGTCGCTGTGCTCCTCCAGGAGCGGCTCCGGTGATTAGCTCGCTCTGCGTCTCCATTTCTCAGGCGTGAACACAGCTGCCCTGTCAGAAAGAAACGCACCTGCAGGCGCTGCATCTCTGAGACTCGTTTCACTCCAAAGCCTCGCCGTTGGGTCCCCGTGCCAGCAGCTCCGCTATCGCCGTGGTGACTTCCTCTTTGCCCTCCTGTGGCCTCGGGGAACAGCTGAGTGAGTGGTTCACACACAAAGCTCTCTGTTGTCCGAGGCTCTGCAGGTTTCCGTGCCCTGAGTGGAAACCTCGGTGTTTTAAACCCAGCCTCTCTGCGATGGATCTGCAGACCCCCAACCCCCTCCCCATCCCCGCCATTTCAAAGCCACTAATAACACCCCCAATGCAGCATTGGTACACAGAACTGAGCAGCTTTGACAGGTCTGAGGTCAGTGGAGGAGGCCGGGCTGTAAGTGTAGATGATAATGATGATGTTGGAGGACAAACTGCTCGTATGTCAGCATATTTCCTGCTTTACAGTGCTGATGAAGGCACATTCAGTGTATTTAAAGCAGCGCAGCAGTGTTGCCCTAGGCGGACTCAGTTTTCTTTCTCGTCTTTTTACAAATTATTAAACAAAACTAAAGCAGTGACACATAATCACACAGATTCAGCTGCAGACACAAAACAGGATAAGGCGAAAGATCCGATTCTGTTTCTTAGATATGAAACTTTAAGCTTTTATTGGTGTGAAATGTTGAATACACTGCAGTGTAAAAGCACAATATACTCTTAAACTGATTTACATTTTAATGTTTGAATAATCGGATTTTCCCAGCCGGGGCAACACAAACACATTTCCATGTAAAGTGATCACTGAGAGAGAAGGTTTGAGGCAGCAGGACGACTTCTAGTTATTTCTGCACGGGGAGCAGTTTGAGGATATTTTAGCAACGATCTGGACCGAAGGATCAGATCACACCTTTGTTATCATCCCTTGGCATCCTGAGCTTCTCCGAGCTCCTCAGCCTCTCCCCGGGAACACACCGGGAACGAGTACTTGGCCATCGAATCTCTAGCTGTTTGTGGCTGTGTCCGCATCAGACTGTACTCCAGGCTTCAGGCACCGGGTTATTTTGAGGTTGGCTTGTGTCAAAAATAGACCCAGTGCTGTTTCCAGAAATCAAAGAGTTGCTCTGGGTCTTTTCTAAAATGTGGATTTTGTTGAAGCCTCGCCTGGAGTGAACTTCATCAGTGCTGGTGTCTCAGTGATGTAGCACCCACAAACTTTGGACTGTTGGTAAAATTTGGCGACTTGTAGAGACAACCAGAATGGTGGGAGGTTCCCAAATTAAACTTTTCTCAACTAACAATTTGTTGATATACAAATAATGGAAATCGAAAAAATGCTGAACATGCACTAGACGCCAACCATCAGCTGCACAGCAGTGCTCAACGTGCGAATCTCGTCTCTTGTGCCTTCGATCTTCGGTCACTCTTGAGAGCTCGTGGCCATCGGTGAGCGTAGAAGTTAAGATCAATGGGTAAACTGAAGCTTTGTACTTGAGCTAAGCGCCCTATACTAATAGAATATATTTTCAGCGTTTATCTGAACCTAGAGAGAAAACACTCTGAGTTTCAGAGTTAACACAGCTGCAGTCTAAGGTTAACTGGGCTCCTTACATGCTTACATTCTCCTTCCATGATTCATGATACCAGTCATTCCTGAACGCCGGCTTTATTATTTTCAGGACTTTAACAGTCTTCGACTCTGCAGGGAGAAGCCAACGGCATTTCTTCCCCCCATGCACGATCATGTAAATCATTCAGTAGCAAAGTCAGGCCTGCCGTTTGCTTTGCGTCCTGCGTGTTTTTGTACATTTGTAGAAGTTTTGTCAGCGTCAGCATGTGACAGAAAGCATGTGGGCGTTTTATAAAAACCAGAACCGGCCTCTGTTCCCGCTCAGTCCTCTCAGGTTTTCCCATCCTGCTGAAGCTTGTCGTGTGCTGACCTCCGCCTTTTCTACCCTCTGAATGCACGTGTGTGCTTCTCTATTCAACTCGACAATGTGTGTGACATGAGACTTGGGTGCTGACATGAATACTGAGGAGCTACTCACACCAGAAGGCCACCGGGGTTGGAGGTCAGCTCCATCTAACCCCTGTTACTCTCATGAAGTGAATAGAAATAGCGCTTAATAGAACTTAAACTGTTTGCAGTAAAAGCGTTGAGCTGCTGAGCTGTAAAGATGGAAAACTGCCTGTTCATGACTGCACTTCAATCATAGAGGTTGCTGGTTCAGTTCTTGGCACCCAAAGGATGATTTTAAATATGTCAGGGGCTGAAGAAGTGCCCTCAAGCAAGGCAGAATGACAGATTTTTTTGCTATAAAAGTTTCCATATAGTGTATAACGTTTTTGGCTAAATTGTGGTTGCAATATAAAGTGATCTGAAGTGTAGATTTAAGTGAAGGTGTTGAAGAGTCAGTTGAAGATAAACCTTTGAGTCTCAACCAAATGTGTCCCTCAGTTTAGTCTAGTTTTGGTGATGGTGATTACTGAAAGAAGGAGAAGTGGTTCAAATGAATTTGATGTAAAAGAGTTTCAGGGCAGACGGATTCACATCAGAAGGAGCAGAAGAGTTGAAGCTGAAACTTGAAAGTCAGCTTGAAGAAAATATTTAATGTCAGTCGAAGTGTTTGAAGGAAGTCAAGATCACAGCTTTACGAGGATTATTGAAGGTATGTGAAGGGGCAGTTTAAATGATCGTGATAAAGACTGTCAGTAAAGAGGTGATTAAACTGAAAGTTTTAAAAAGAGCTGAAGGGTCTATTGAGGTTGAAGTGTCAGCAGTGAAAAAAGGTGTGACAAAAGTGCTTTAAAGAGTAATTTGAAGTTTCAGGTTAAGTAAAATATCAGGATAAAGTTAGAGACTGAGAACCGAAAGCAGCTGAAGCATCAGTTGAATCTGAATCTCTGAAATTTCTGAGTCTGGAGCCAATGCTGGTCCCTGTTTATATACGAGACTAGCAAAGTGTTGTTTGAAAGGAAGATCATTGCTAAAGGAAGTTGAAGTGGCAGGTCAAATGGATGTGATGAAAGAGTTTTAGGGCTGATTTCTATATTAATAAAATTTGAAAGGAGTTGAAGAGCATCTTAAAGCTGCGTTTAGTTGTTAGCAGTGAAAGAACTGCAAGTGTTGCTGAAGTTTTATAGGATTACTGAAGGAAGTTGGAAGTTTTAGTGAAGAGTTACAGATGCTTCCAGCTCGGATCACTTCCTCCAATCAGGATCAGTTCCAGATAACGTACTGAAAGGAGCTGAAGTGATTTAAGTATCAGCATCTGAAACGTTGATAGGTCGGCCATAAAGCGACACATCGACATATTGAAACACCCCTGGTCTGTTCAACCACATCTGATCAAACAGTTGCAGGTTTCCCCTCAAACATTTGGCTCGACGACGCCTGGAAGCTTAACTTGTCTTTGTTTACAATCTCATCAGCTCTGTCCAATCACAACACGGCCTCTTTGTCTCGACTCGTCCACGGTTGGTCGCCTGCCATCCTCTTCCTGCCGCCACTTCCTGGTTTTCCCTCAGGCAGCTTTAATCAGATCGTGTGTATATATATGTGTGTGTGTGTGTGTGTGTGTGAGTGTGAGAGAGAGAGAGAGAGAGAGAGAGAGAGGAATGAACACACACATCTGGAGGAAATACTCACAATACCAGGAGATTTGTTTTTTTAATAAAAACCCCACAGTCATTAATCTCAGGTATGAAGGTTAAACACACACACACACATTCTCTCCCTCTCTCTCTCTCTCTCTCTGTGTGTGTTTGTATCAGACTTTATCATTTTCAGTGGCGCTTTAAAGTTGTTTTCTCCTTCATTTCCCCCTATCTTTCCTCCTTTTCCTTCCTCACATCCTCTGGATATTGCTTATCTATTTTTATCCTGCTTTGGATCTCAGGAGAACTGTTTTCTTTATTGTAATCAAACACATTTTTTTCTGTAACTGAAGGCTGTTTGGGCCAAAACCAACAATGTAAAAGCTCCTGATCTCAACATCATTCAGTCAGACTGGATTACATGTAGAGACAGAAGACCAAAATTAAAGTAAAAACAAAACAATGCGAGATGCCAGCCTAAAGTCAAGTCCAAAAAAGCAGACTTAAACCAAGCAATTGTAGAATTCAGAAAACACTCAAAAAGCAGTTGCCTCAAAACAAAATAACGTCAGAAATCAGAATAAAACCACTCTGTAACCAGTTTAAAACAACTTCAGAATAAGATCAGGAGTCAGGCTAAAACAACTTCACAACGGGTAGCTCCACATGTTTTATTTGGCAATTCCTAAATATTCCTCAATTTTTTTAGGAGTGCACAGAGGCATTGGTGTCTTCTCCTGGATTCAAACAGGGGGATCTTTCGCTTGTTAGGTGAATGTGTAAACCACTACACTATGGAGCCACTTGTCAGAAACCAAACTAACCAACCAACCAAAACCAGTGCAAATCAAGTCAGAAAACAGAACAAAACCAGATTAAAAGAACTTCACAAAACATCAGAAGCCAGGCTAAACTGGTGCAAACCAAGCCCAGGAAACAGTTTAAACCACTTTTAAAAAAAAGTCCAAAACCATGTCAGAAACTAGTCTAAAACCAGTTCAAACCCAGTCTAAAACCAAGCCCAAAAATATAAGTCATAAAATAACTGTGGTTATTTTGTGACCACACAGCGATGTTGTCACAGTGCCACAAGCGGGTGATTCTGCAACTTAGCAATTTATGACCAAGTGATGTAATGTGTTTGCAGGGAATGCTTCTGTGTGTTATATATTTAGGTATCCTACAGTATGGATGGTTTTTCCTGTGAAACTCTGATTTACTGGCTCAGGATCCAGTGTGGGAACACCTCCTATCCTTCCTCCTTTCCTTCCTCACCACCATCCTGGGGTTTTATCCAGCTCAGAACAGGCTTTGGGGGTGACCGCAACTGCTCCGCATATACTTATGGCAAAGACTCTGTTACCTCTCTTCTTCCTACATCCCTCCAGTTCCTTCATCACCACCTTCTCATCCTTTCTTTGCTTCCTCTCCCACCTCCCTCTATCTTCCCTGCTCCCACGCTCCTCCCCTCCCTCCATCCTCCCCCCCTTTAATGATCTCTTTGGGATGGCGGCAGCAGCAGCCTGCAGGCCCGAAACCTGAGCAGTCAAACTCGGGGGATTTTGAGCTCAAATGAAAAATGTGGAAACCCTAAAGCACCTCTTATGAAAGCTGTCGACTCTGCTGACTAACGAAGAAGAATTCATCTGAATCTGCTCGGTTTTTATTAGAAAATTCAGTGGCATGTCCCTTTAAGAGTGGATACATCCTGCAAACACGAGGAATA
The DNA here is from genome assembly GCF_001858045.2 of Oreochromis niloticus. Lineage (NCBI taxonomy): Eukaryota > Metazoa > Chordata > Actinopteri > Cichliformes > Cichlidae > Oreochromis > Oreochromis niloticus. The sequence goes on from NC_031986.2 coordinate 24,752,450, forward strand.
ACTGTTTGTTTTGGAAAATAAATGTAGTTGTTCATTGAAGGACAGAAACAAGGTGTGTGTGTGTGTGTGTGTGTGTGTGTGTCTGCGTGTGAGCAGGTGTGTCTTTACCTGTCAGACAGGTTTAATTAGCAGTGACACATGCAAACACACAGCTGTCCTCACCAAACTTACGAGTGAGGGTTTAAATTCAAAAGCAGGTTTACTACTCTGACACTTTTGAATAATGTAGCTCATCACAGCTGGAAAAACAAACGGAAACAGAAGCACGTGCAGGAATCCATCAGCAGATATCAATCCAAACTTTATACGTACAGGAGCTTTAACACAACTTTAAAGGTTTAAATTTAACACACAGCAGCAAATATCGGAAAAAATATTAAAAACAGCATTTAAACCAACAATTGAGTTAAAATACAGCCAATAAAACACTAGAAATATTTAGAAAATATTGCCTTTTCTTGACATAATTTGAATATATCATCTAACCTTGCAGCCCCTTATTTCCCAGCTACTTTAAAGGCTCATAAAGCCAGTTTTTAGAGACGTTAAAGGAGCTGTAAATAGTTCTCTTTTGCGGCTTAATTTCTGCCACATGTGGCTTCATTTGTCACTAGAAACAGGCTTTTAGTGGGTCTCCTGCAAATAAGGAGTATTTACTGCCAGTTATAGTTCCTGGATTAATTGTTTGGTCTCTGTAACAATGCTGGAAAACAGTGGAAAGTATTTTCCTGCTTGGTTTAAAACTACTTTTTAAAAGGTTTATTATCAAATAAGACAAATAAAAATCAGGAAATGCCACAGACCTGTGTATAAAAATGGAAGTAGCCACTGTGATGCAACCTATTGGTTTGCAAAGCCTCGATGTTAGTGTTTTGGTGGTCGTGATATTGTTGGGGGTTTTTTGAGCCAGAAGTGACCATTTTTTTGGATAAGCTGTCCACAGACTTCTTGGAAGGTCTGTTAGTGAAATTAACCACATCTTAATTAAATGGCCTGATTTATTAATTACTTAAAACCGTTTTGGTTTTAACCAGATTGTAATAACATGGTATCTGTCTGTGTTCACTCTTAATTTGTTACATTTAGCGAGGCTTATTTCTTTAATTTAGCTTTCTTTTCCCTTATTTTGCTCTATAGGAAGTTTTGTTTTGTAGTTTTGCTTTTTATTGAGCCGAAAATAAGCTTGATAAATCGATCACACCTGGTTATCTTGCTTCTCTTCACCCCTGCAAAGCTGGGGTGGTACATATTTAGGGTGGCTGAAGCTCAGGAGGTAGAGAAGGTCGTTTACTCATTAGGTTGGTGGTTCAACCCCTTATTACTGCTCCAGTCTGCATACCAAATATACCTTATGCAAGATACTAAACCCCAGGTTGTTCTCTGATGAGTGTGAATATGCATGAATGTCTGATAGAAAACATTTAAGCATAGGAAAAAAAAGTTATTATATGAATGAGGCATATTGTATAAAGCACTTTAAGTGCTCAGGTAGAGTAGAAAGGCGTTTAAAAAGAAGTTGTCCATTGTCATTTACCATTAATTGGGGGTTGATCTGGGAAACTGAAAAAAGTTAAGTAGATAAACTCAAATGCTACTTGACTGCTTCTCTTCACCTCTGCAGACCAAGGGTGTTACATTAATTGGGGGTTCAGCCGGGATCGTGATTGATCCCATAGAAAAACTGAACAAGGCAAGTAGCTGTAAACATAGACTTTATTTCACCCTGTCCAAGGAAATAAACTTACCTGTTATTGATCTTCTTGCTCTTATAGTGAAAGCCCAGTCGCTGCTAACCAGGTAGCCTGAGTCCTTCCTTTCATTCAGCTGCCTCTCTGGATACCTGATTTTAAAACAGTATTTCCCTGACACCAGAAAAATTGAACTCGGTTGAGCTAATAATTATCAGTGAGTCTTCTGGTTGTTTTCTTAATTAATCCATAAGTTGGTTAAAAACCCATTCTGAGTTTAGTTTTGTGGTTGTTTGGTTTTTATTTATGGCTAGATTTTCCCACAATCTTTCCCTAAAGTCATGTCAAACCAAAGCTAAAATACAAAAAAAGTGCTTCTGGGACACAACTGTGTATATAGAACAATCTGGGCAAGAAGAAAATACTGGAGCCGGTGCTGTGATTTATGATGTTTTTAGATTTATTGGGTTTAAACAGGGCAGGGCTACAACAGAGAGCTCATTTTAGGCTGTGTTTAGTCCAAACATTTAAATTTTTGGCTGCAGTTCTTTGTTGAATCTGATGGCTGAACTCCAGATGAAGTCAGAAAGACAAAGATGATGGTGCAGACAGCAGCAGGAGGAGGAGAAGAAAAATGGCATGAAGGGCGAACGCTGTGATAATCTGATGTTGTGTGTGACTGATGAGCCGGCGCTACTCTGATTTGTCACAGTCAGACGACGGTTTAACCCCCAACACACACACACATACACACTCCTATAGACATGTACACCCTGCCCTCAGGCTACAAACAGCGCTCCACCCATGATCCCCGCGGTGTGTGCATGTTAAGACAATGGTGTCATTAGTGTATTTGCAGCAAAGATTATCTATTCATGGCTGCTTCACCCATTTTCAGTGTGGCTTAGAAGGAGTTTCAGTTTACGAGTCTCATTCTAACGCAAAAATCAAGCAAACAAGCCTCACATAAACAGAAATATCAGTTTTCACACAGAATAACCTGATAAATATAGAAAAAAAACTTCTGGTTTTTAATCTTCACTCTAATCTGACATGAAGCTGGGGAAGAACTCCACAGAAGGAGGAAATATCGTGTGATGAAAGCGTGTCAGCGTCCTGTCGAGTAAACAAACCACACACGAGTTTTGTTTATGAGTGCTGGTGGGCTCGTGGGGGACGCCAAGTCAAACAAACAAGAGACCTAAGACTACAGCAGACGCAATGTTTCCACCTGAAGGAGCGTGGTATGGAGGGCCAACACAGCCAGAATCAAATATATGCCCAAAATGCCTGTCCCCCGCCCCCCTCACACACACACACACACACACACACACACGCACGCACGCACGCACGCACGCGTGCGCAGTATTTTGCCAGTTTAGGCCCTCCGTACATTGGAGAGATTACCTGGGTACTGATGGCATGTTTGTCATTGTAAAGCTTTAGAGGCTTTTATTGTGTAAGTGGATTCTGAGCTGACCTCGGGGTGTTTCCCAGCTGACGTTAAAACTATAATTAACACCGCCGCCATCAAAGGCATCACGTGTGGTGTTTGACAGCTCGGGAATGTGACTCCATGAAAAATCTCCAGTGAAGATAGATTTACATGCCTGAAGTGTCAATAAAGAGGAGCATGATCAGCAGGTTAAACCTGGGTTCAGTCACAGCTATTCCTTATTAACAAGCTGGTTTTTCTCCATTTTGTGAAAAGGCAAATAAAAAAATTGGTCTGTCTTTTTTTTCTTCTTTTTTTTGTGAAGGGTTTGGTTTAATAAAGCTGGCGTCTTCACAGTCTGGAAGTGAAAATCAGTTTTCAGTCGTCTGTATCAGCCTCTTAGATCGGCTGCTTTTTCTTATACTTATGTAGCACTTAATTAAAAAAAAGAATGCAAAACAAATCCGTTTATCAACCAAATAATCAATTATTAAAACCAATTTTAACCATATTTGTTTTGTTTCACTCCACAGTCAGAACAAATAAGCAAACAAGCAGCAGCTGAACAAACAAACATGCCAGACTTCATCAGAGAAACGACTGAAATATTGAACTTGCTGACCTGTACGACCAGTTAAAAAAAACAGTCATATGGAGGACCCAAACTTTCAAAATAAACATTCAGTAGCAAAATAAAATGATAGACTCCTAATTAGAAAACATAAGCAAACGTAGGCATTTGCATATGCTTTCTAAATGAAAACATTTCATATAGTGTAATTTATCTATTTTTTGTCTAGGCATCTTTTTACTCTGTATTCAAAAAACCTAACTGCAGTCATTTTTTTCTAAAGCATAAAAAGACCTTTGAGTTTGTAACAGAAACAATAATAATGAGGCTGTCGTGTATTTGACTGTGAATACGTCAGGTCTTATCGACAGCATGAATCAGAGTAATCAGTGTACGCCGGTGTTTTGACGTTGGTTGTTTGGTGGCTTGACAACATGTTACATTCCCGTTTGTGAGATATCATCGTGCAGGAGCGTTTGTATTTTGTAGCTGAGGCATGATGAGGTGTGGCGAAGCGTGCAAGAACAGTACAGCAACGTCACATTTTTGCCATCAGAAGCTACTTTCTGGACGGCTTCCTCACACGCTCACATTCCCAGCATGCTTCAGGGTGCACGCCACTAGTTTGACATGAAGCTTGAGCTTCTTGTGATGTCACCATGATATTGGTTTGAGATTACTCAGTGAAACCAGGTTACGACATACTACAAAGCCAGCACCGAACTGGCTTTACTGGTCACTGTGTGCTGACAAAGCACACCTAAGTAAATGTGCAAAGCCTGATTTTGGTGGATTAGCTGTATTTACTGTGGCTAGCATAGCATGTGGACTAAGAAAGCAAATAAACCTCTATAAACACATCAGACAGCTGGGTTGCAAAGTGGCTTGCAGAGTTCAGAGAATGTTTGAGAATCTTACTTTTTAAACATTTTCTTCAGTGTCTGAGCTTCTCTGAATCATTCAGCTGAAATGAATTGAATAACACCTCCAGAGATTAAAGAATTAAATCCGTGTTGTTGTTCTAATAGTTTTGTAACCTGGAGGGCATGAGATTTAAAATGTTTTGAAACAGATTTTTATTTGTTTCAAATAATTTTTCAGGCATTTACTCATAAATATTTTTTACTTTTTTTGGGAGGGGAAACCACATTATACTTTAAAAATATTAGTATTTATCCAGTGAGTTTTTTCTTATAATAAACCACCAGAGAAATATGATTTAAAACCATTGATTATACTGCTGTGTAGTAACAGCAGCCAAAACCAAGAAAATAGGGTTGAACTTTTTGCAAAATATGTTTGGTGTGCTCCACCTTTAGTGGTTTGATTTCCTGTTAAAACCTAGTCCAGGCTGACTGACGTCTCATTTGCTTCTGAACCTGAACAAAGGTCTGGTGGGCGTGCTCAGTAGCCTGTGGGCGATGTGCCTCACACATGTTGGGTCTTGACCTTGATCGTCTCTGATGGAAACAAACTAATCTGCATGTGATGAAGAAACAGCTTATTTAAAGAGAATTTGAATGTTCAAGTGTCACAGCTGCAGCAATTTGGTGCCAGCATCGATCCGGGCCAAAAGCCGCCGGGTGTTGGTGGGTGTTTGGCATCAGTGTGCTGTAATTACCAGCAGTTACCAGCCAACTGAGGCCAGGTTTTGGCTGACCAGTTTGTGCGGGTAGCGAGTGGCGGACGGTCATTTAGAGGTCGAGTCCGAGTCTGGCTGCTGGCAGAGACGATGAAGTCTGATTTTATGACCAGCTGCTTCGCCGGCCGCCGTTTCCTGCTCTTTACAGTCCTGACATCATGCTGGACTGTTTGGTTTCACATTTATATGATAAACACAAAGTCAGGCAGCAGCCAGTTTAACAGAAATACAAATTAACAAATAACCAGCCAGCCAAGTCCTTCGTCTTAAAGACAGTGAATCATGGAAGCTCAGGCCTGCCAAAAGAAACAAAAGAAACCATAACAATGAGATAAAGTGGTCCATAATAGTTTAAGATCATAGTTTTACTTTTCATTTCATATTTCACTGTCAGCATTAGGAGCAAAAACATTTAATGTGACATAAAGGAAAAATTGAGTTAAGTAAAATAAAGTGAAAATTATAATGAGACACAATGAAAGATGAGATAATGTTTTACCTCATTCTTTAAGCTTATTTATACACTTTAATCTAAAGGCAGGACATTTATGAGAAAAAGTGAAAAGTAAAATAAAATAAAAAATTTCAGTACACACATCTTTTAGTTGGAAGTCAGTAGAGCCCTACAAAAAACAAAAACAAACAAAAAACGACAAAAAATTTAACATTTTTGTCATTAAAATTATTCAGTGTAATAGAGTTTTATTTATGTTGCACCAGATATTGGGATATCTGATTTGGTACCTGCATATTGCATCAATTATATATGGTTTTTGTGATTTGATAGGTTGTTAGGTAACGAGCCTACAGAATACAAATTATGATATTAAAACTCCAGATTTGTAAGTATCATCTGCAAATAAAGTGTCAGTTATAAAAAAAAAAATTACGAAGTTGGGTATAAATAAGGGAAAACAGCCATCCCAATAGCCAAATAAATTTGTATAATTTAAAATGGAAAAAAAGTGGATCATTAAGAAAAATGATTATTTCAAACATAAAAATGTTGAGTAATTTTTTTTTCTTTTTTTTTTAACCTTTTCTTTGTTATATGATTGGCACTGATGGGCTTCCATATTGTCTGACTTAGTATTTGTTTTGGGGGTTTTTTTGTTTTTGTTTTTTTTCACCTCTGATTCTTGATGAGGAAACAAGCTGCATCTCTGTAACAACAAAAACATCACAGGGACAGATCTGACACTGGGTGAGGTTTTCCTGCTCTGTGAGGCGTCATCATTGTGGCGGCGGCGGCACACGACAGGCCTGAAGTAGCGGCGGCGCGTGTTCAAACACAACACAAAGAGCTGCTGTGTGTGTTAGAGAGAAGTGTGTTGGCCGGTTGCCAGCTGCTGTTTATTGCCTCTTTGCTCTTTTATCCGTCCTCCTCGATGCTCCCTCATTTTCTTGCATTCTTCATCTGTTTGAAGCAGCCTCCCCCTCCCTAACCTCTGTGCCCTCCTCTTCATCAGTCACTGCATTTTTCCTGTTGTTACATCATCTGTCTCTTCATTTACTCTCTCTTCTCCTGTCTCCGTCTGTCCATCCATCCTCTATCCCTCCATCCCTCTGGCCTGCTTCCAGCTGTGCTGCAGCAGCTGTCTTGTTTTTCTAAATCATGTAAGCTGATTTAGTTTGAGATGAAAGCAAACAACACAGAGTGTAAAGTAGGAGTCTCAGAAGTCACCAAATCCATGGTTCGGTTTAGTCGTTGGATGTTTTGCATTGAAGGTTTAGTTTTAGAGCTTTTAGACCCTAAAACAAAAGAAATTTACTGAAAAGAAATTATGTTGTCTTAATTATGTAAAATTGATTGAATCAGTTGCATATTTTTGTTATTTAACCTCCTTATACAATAGCATAAATAAATACTCTGCTATACTGAAATTTCACTCTCCAAAACTGGAGCACAGGCTTCTTAAACAGTCTTTTAGTACAATTAGTCACACAGCAACATGTTTATTTCTGCTTTTATATAATTTGATATTTTCTAACACTGGAGTCTGTGGGGATTGACTCACTTTTAGAGTCAACCTCAAATGGACGTTGGAGGAACTGCAGGTATTGGCACCTTGACCTGGGATTGGAGCTTTGGTCTTACCTGTAATTTTACAGTGGTTTGAAGTTTTCAGCCTACTTCATATATGAGAGGTTTTAAAAATGATTGTTTTCACTGTTCTTTGAAACTTTATAGATATAGTTAAGCACTTTAGTTAAGCTGCAGCTAATAATTACTAATTAATCTGCTGGTTGAAGCTCGTTGGCCTGCATATTTCTGGCTCCAATCCCCAAATCTTTGACTGATGTTCTCCACAAACTAATAATAGGAAGAGATCAGGGTTAAAAGAAGGTCCTCAAAGAGTTTCTGGAACAAAACAAAGACAGTGCAACAAGTGTTGCTGTCAGCGCTGTGATTTATGATGAAGTAATATTTATTAGTATTACCTGCTTCTGGAAAACGGTAGAGTGCTCCAGCAGAGAGCTGGTTTTAGTCTTTGTAGAGGCCCAGGCTCTTTTTGTGTTGCTAGTTTATTGAGTCCAAACTTCTGAATGTTTAGTTGACTGAAGCCAACATCAATTCCAGATGGATTACCATCCGAGGCGCACCTCATTTATACCCCGACTGTCTCGCTTTGTTGTCCCTTCTGAGCAGATCTCTGCCTTTTTATAGACATTTGGAGCACGCTCAGTTTCAGTTTTGTTCCAGGTAACTCGTCCATGTCAGCCTCAGTCTGGACTCTCAATGTTTTGACAACAGGCTGATCTCAGTTTGTTCTCTTAGAGATCATTTAAGCACAAAATCTCCGTCTCTGTGGATAACGTTGAGCTGTAATCTTAGCACTTCTGTTGGTGTTAAAATCCAACACGAAACGTCTAAAAATTAAATAAAGCCCAGCAGCTTTTATTTGCCTCATTTTGTCCTTTTTTAAAAACTCTACATTTCCCTTTTAGTATTTTTCACTGTGCACGTCTGAAACCCTCAGTTTGGCCTCGGCTGCGACTCGGAGACCTTGTTGGAGCAGGTTTTCAGATCATAGAAACCTGTCTTTGTTATCTTGTTTTCTGCTGTTGTGTCTCTGTCGCTATGTTTCTGTCTTCCAGCTGCCTTCATCTAAACACACTGACGTGGTGTGGCCTTTGAAAAGCACAAATATGTCTCTCAGTTTGAGTGAATATTTAGGAACCGAGGCTGAGTTTAGCAGTTTGTTTGCTTTTTGCCTTCAGGTTTGCATTTTTCATTGATTAAAAGATTTCTGGATCAGGTTAAAATGCCTTTAAAGTCCGTAAAGTTAGAGTGGAGTCAGCATTAAGATTTCTTATTCATTAGGTTAAGGTTCGGGACCTGGTTTCAGCAACTGTTTATAACTTAGTTTAAACTACTGGTTACATAAGCTTTTTGCAGTTAAAAGGTAGCTCCTACATCACTGCCACATTCAGGATCAGTACCAGCACCAGTTTTATTTTGTACATTTGTGAGTTTATTCTTGTAAATGTACAACTAATTTTCAGAAATTTTCCTCAGAAAATCAAGAATTGGGAAAAATCTTTTAGTTTATAATCTTGTAAAGTGGTGAGACCTTTTTCTTTGCAGCTGAATTTGGGAGTTTATCCTTGTAAATATTTGAGCTTCATTCAAATAATGTTTGATTTTATTTCTACTTTATAGAAGTTTGAAATCATACAGTTGTAATAAACAGTTTCTGAAGGTTCATTTTTGTTAATTTATTGCTTTATTCTCATATTTTTTTCCTCGTAAATTTACAGGGAAAATGTTTGCCAGTCCAGACTATTCGAAAACCTAGATTAAAGATTTTAAACTAGCTCATTTTAGCCTGCGTGGAACCCAATCCTGCTCAAAATGTGATTTAATACTAGAACTACAAACAGCTTAAACTCTACATAGGAATTCAAACATCAGACTCACAGAGATTACTTTAAAACTAACTGGTAGGATGGACATAAACGAAAGTCTGCAGCATGTTTAGTTTGATGTTAAATACAATCTAGAGTAAGTAAGAAGGAAATAATCTGTTACTCAATCCAATCATTTCATCAGTCTGAATCCAGGGAAAGATCTTGGATCCAGTTTCATGGTTTCGTTTAGTTTCTTTCAGGTGAAAGCTGTTGGAGTCTGCAGATTTTATGTTTAAGGGACTGTAGCTTGTATTTATGATAGCTTAAAGATCTTTAGTTCTTTGTATTCAGGATCTAAAATCTTTGGTTCTGGTTTAGTTCTAGAGTTCCTGAGGTACAACCTCCTCTTAGAGATGATGTTTCTTGCTTTATTCCTTAAAACTCTGATACTTGGGGTTCTTTAAATAGACTTCAGATGTTTGAATTATTGAAGAGACGTGGCTTCTTGAGAGTTTTGTGTTGAAAGTGTATTACCAGAAAGCTAAACGACCTTGGCTTCTTCATGTTGAAGGTCGGAACTGAAGGTAAATGTTGAAGTTAAACAATTCCTCTTTATAAAGAGAAACAAAGATGTGTCGTCTCATACGTGTTCCCCATCGTTCTGAGGGAGAACGGAGCATAAAAATAGAAACAAACGAGTGAAATGAAAGAGAATTAATGAAGGAGATTATTCTGGAGAGCGCCAGGAGTCCTGACGCCTCACTTTGAAGGCCTCCTTCCTTTCTTTCTCTGCACAGAGGGATGGAGTGATGGAGGAGAGTTTTAGTCCCATGACGCTCGCTCTCATTTCCAAGTTTTTCCTCCCTGAGCGATGACGAAGCAGAGGAGCTCTCCATTTCCTTTTCCCATGGTCTTCGTCCATCTGTTTCACTCCATCTGTTGTCTTTTCCCCTTCGTATCTCACCTGTTGTCCTCTTCTTTTCTCCTCCGTCTGTTTCTTTGTTTCAGGTGGAAGAATAACATGTTTTTCTACTCATCCTTCAAATGTGATTGGGTTAAAACATGCAGTACATTTAGCATTTAATCATTTCCCCCTTTGTCATCTGGTCCACCCTTTCTTTCTCTTCCTTTGTCATATTTTATCCCATTAACAAAAAAGAGCCTTGACACTTTAAAATAAAGCAAAGTCTGCTTGTGTCGCATTTTCACAGTAAACCACATAAACCCAGTATCTTAACAAGGTCAAAACACATGCTTTTACAACTTAACCATTATTACATCATATTATTACCATCATTATATTCCATTACATGTTAAATAAGGCTTTCTTTTTTAAAGCGAGGTCTTGAAATGAGTGAGGTCTTTCATACTCCATAATCTGGAGTAATTTGTAATCAGTAATCAGAATAAGTGATAACACACCTTCCGGGCTCCTAGTTACTCTTCGGGACTATAAAAACTAAACTATGAATACATTGTACTTACTTACCAGATAAATCCACGAACCCATCTCATAATTTTGACAATTTAATCTCAGATTTTTGACTTTCTACCTTTATCTGATCATTTTAGCTTTCTAATCTCAGAAAGTTTGAGAGTCTTGGAAATCAAGAATGTCGACTTGCTACATCAGAAAAAGAACAAAATAAAGTGTCCTGTGGTGGTATAAACCTTTCACTCTGCCTTTAAGTGGGTAAACAATAAATCACTTAGTGGATGTTTGCTTTTATTGAGTGTGAAGCTGTAGTGGAGGAAAGGAGGCGTGTTGGGTTTCTAATTCATGACCTAATTTTGGAGATTCCGCCTTCATGTAGTCGGGCCGTGATGGAGTTGTATCATCCACCCACAGCAAGGCCCTCTGTCTCCCTCTTCCTCTCGGCCTCGTAAATACGACACGTTGACGGATTGATTGAGTTCAGGTGTTCCTCCCACACGCTCCCAGATGCTTTCGCTTCATCTCATCTGGACTTTCCCTCTTTTTGCAGCGCAGATTCATTCAGTCGGCATTTGTGTTTCTGTTTCTGTGACGACCCCTCGGCAGCCTGGAAGCAGACTAAAAATACCAGATCGTAGCTAAGGGCGATCATCATAAAACACGGCAAAGCATCATCGTGATGCAGATGTTAGTCAGTGGTCTTCTCAGGCGTAAATAAAAGTCCCAAATCAGCTCCAAAGGTGGATCAGTGCAGCCTGAAGCCGTAAATGTTGAAGTTACGGTTGAAAATCGCATTAGGACAGTTTAATAATTTAATAACAGTTTAAAAATTCTGTGTTTTATTAAGAGGATGAAAACCTGTCGTAATTCGTCCTTTAAACCCGGCCTCACCTCCCAGTTCAATCACCAGCTGATGCTTCATCAGCTGCTAACCATCTCCTCGCTTTGCTGGTGCATCATACTGGGAACCAGCAGAGGGGAACTGGAGGGCTGTGATGGAAAACAGGAAGCAGCTGGGTCAACATCCTGCCTGGCAGGGAGGGAGGGTCGGCCCCGACACAGGCCGCCGTTTGTTGGGTGGGTGAACAATGTCCCCCTCTGTGTGCCCGCCGACCAATCGAGATGCTCCTCTCTGGATGGTTTCCAGACAGATGAGATGTTGGCAGCAGCAGTTTGGGCTCATTAAAGGGAGGAAAGAGGAGACGTCAGGATGCTGTGTGGTGGAAAGTCAGTGGGTTTTAAGCTAAAATGAGGAGATTAAAATTCGGAATTGAGACAAAAATGTAAAAAAGAAACTACATTAAAACATCAGAAACCAGCTGAATCAAAAGAAAATACATTTATTGAGATATTTATTAGATTTTTGTCAGTCTTTTTCCTCCATAGGGAGCATCGCACACTCTGCACGACCTAAAAATGATCCTCCAGGTAGTGAAAACTGTCTGTGTGAGTCTCAGGTATCAATGCGTTAAAAAACCAGTGTTTCATGGGGCTTTTAGCACTTCCTGTCTGTACTGTGCAGTCTGAGGGTCTGCAGGCTGACACAGATTGCTGCAGATGAATTAGTAAAGAGGGGCTGGAGGATAAGTGGCTCTGGCCCACTGGCCTACTTAACGCCAAGCCCGAGGTGTCTCAGAGTCCGGCAGTGTTAACGGAGCCTGCGGTGGGATGACTGCTACAGAAAACATCTGGACGCCTCATGTTTTCTTTTTTATGAAAGGCGTTCATCACAATTACTGAAATACAGCTTCTTTAATGATAAACTCAGAGTCAGAGGTTAAAGGTCGCACATCTCTATGCAGACTGAAGAGATTTAAAGTCCCCGTATGTGACCACAGACATGTTAATGTCAAAGTACTGAAATTAAGTTGCATAGATAGAAATATTTTTAGATTAAAATGCCAATTATGACTTAGTTTCAATATAGATGAAAATATAGATGAAATTAAAATGTCCCAATTTGTGATTTCAATATATGAAGATGACATAATTATGAAATAAAATCAAAATGTTGAGATTGTTCTGATCAAATGTCAGGATTGAAACGCTCATGAGTTTAAATGTGACTTTAAATATTTAGATTTTATTTGTTGTATTTTATTCAGTAAAGTTTGTTTGAGGCTTTGAAACGTTTTCTATTTACTTGATAACAGAACTTACGGAGCTACAGCCCCATATTTAATACTTTAAAGGTGTGTTAGAATACCTTTACTGTACGGTTTTTAGCTGACTGTAGAAAACACACAAACCCAGCTCTCTGTAAGAGGCCACATTCTTTCAGTGGGAGGGCCCAGATTTGGTCCACGGGCCTGTGTTTTCTCACTGCTGGTGTTTTGTCCTGTTTAATGTGTGTGTGTGTGTGTGTGTGTGTGTGTGTGTGTGTGTGTGTGTGTGTGTGTGTTTTTGTTAGAGAGCCGTCTGTGCAGTGTGAGTGGAAACGACCTCCCTGATAATACCAACATTATCACACTCCAATAACACACACTCCAATGGTTTGACATTGTTTGGCCTCCGCCCTCCTCATTTCCCATGACCTCTGACCCTCGCCACCTCACATGGTTGCAGGAGTTAATTTGTGGGGAACCTTTAGAATAATTTAGAATACAAATATTTTCTCATCTACTGATTTTGTCTTTATTTCCTGATTCTAACATTTGATTGATTGATTCTGAGATTAAAGTGCTTAAAGAACATATAGATTAATGTAAGCTGATCTCCCTCTTCATGGACTTTTTGTCTTATCAGTTTTTATATAGTGTTATTTTTTGGTTGCTTTTAACTTCTGTATTTTCTCAGCTGTGGTTATAATTCATGGTTCTTCTGTACCATGACGGTATTTCTGATCGTGTTCAGTCTGCTGCGACTTTCGGCCTGGTGTTGGTCGTCTGTCAGCTTTAACAAGCCTCTTCCTCCTGTTTGTCACCCTTGACACCACTGAGGAGGAGCTGATTGGCTGCCTCGTTACTCCATCAGGCATTTTTAATTCCATTTTTCCCCTGAAGGCATCACATGTTCCTCACAGTTTAATAATATGTGTTTTTTCTCTCTTTGTGTCTTTCAGATGCGTTTGTAAACAGTCAGGAGTGGACGCTGAGTCGGACGGTGCCCGAGCTCAAAGTGGTGAGTTCAGAGCGTTAAAGGGGAGGGGTCACCTGTCCAAGAGTTGAGCTTCAGCGGGATGACGCACCGCCAAGGACATCATTTCCTGCCAAAACTTAACAAAAATCCCAACAAACAAAAAATAACTAATTAGATAAACAAATACACAAGAATTTCAGAAACATTATGTTTAAGAAATTTATTTTTTAAATGTTGAGATTGAGTTGCTGCCCTGAACAGCAGCCAATGTAAAAGTGCTCTAAGTATTTTATTTTGAAGGTTTAGTTACTTCTAAAAACCCGACCTGGACTTCTGTCTCATGATTCCTGACCTGCAGGCTCTTTAGGACACTACAAGAAGTGAATACGTGAAGATAACCGAACAGATGGACAATTCTGATCATTTTAACTTTGAAGATTAAATAAAGTAAAATAAAATAAATGAGGGATGTTAAAATTGTGAGATTAAAATTTCAGAAGTTAAATGTTTTGAGATAAAAGTTTAAAAACATGTTGAAAATGTAATTCAAAAGTAAAAATGATTAGCTGAGATTAACTATGAGGTCATGTCAAAATTATGAAAGTAAAATGTCAAAGTTGTGAGATTAGAACATCAAAATTCAAACAATACATCACAACCATGAGAAGCAAACTTTAAAAGCAAAATGTCAAAATAAAGTCAAATATTTACGTTAAGTATAAAAACTATAAGACCAAAATATTTAACTCAGAGATAAAAGTAAAATATTACATTTTAAAAAGTAAAATGTCAAAATTATGACATAACTTAGAGACTAAAATAAAAAAAAGCTTTAATAGCACAGTATTAAAATTAAAAGATAAAAGTTAAATATTTACATAATATATAAATATTTTAAGAGTCAAATGTCAATATTATCATATAACTAAAATTTAAGTTGAGATTATTATGGGCCTAACAAATAAAAAATTGAGAGTAACTGTGATTCATGTTTCATTTCTGCTGAAACATTTGTTTGTCCACTCACAGAAACAGTAACAGCTCCATGTGCTTGAATTATATCATCTTCACCAGCAACACTAGAAAACTTTTAAAACCAGTATGAGTTCCTGTTGATGGAGTGATTACAGTCTGCTGAATGTTTTAGGAGATGCTAACTTCCCTTTTGTCTCCCCCTCAGGGCATTGTGGGTAATCTGGCCAGTGGTAAGTCAGCGTTGGTCCACAGATACCTGACGGGAACCTACGTCCAGGAGGAGTCACCAGAGGGTAAGAACATCATAGCATGTCTGTCTTTGTTTGGCTGGACCAGCTATTTCTTCTTCTTCTTTTATTAAAATGGCAGAGCAGTCGTCCGCCTTCTCAGACCGAATCACTCTAAAACACAGAGGAGAAAATAATGAGCAGATTAAACGTCATTTAACGACCTCCTTACAGCACAGGCCTAACCAGCAGAGCGAAAAAAGCTCCTCAGTCAAACTCAGAAGCTTCTCCAAGTCGCATTAAAAAGAGATTTCACTCCAGTTTTGGGAGAAAGCTGAAGTGTTTTTTTGGGTTCAAATAAACATTTGCAGAGTTTGAGATGGAGCTGAATCATCGCAGGAGGCTTTAAATGATCAGATCTGCTGGTTTAATGCCGATCTGTCAGCCTGTTAGAGGGAAAATATATCAATACAAGCAATGAGTGACTGAAAATGAATACTAAGTGAGATGAAAACAGCAGAAAGTGACATTAAAAAGTCAAACTTTTATTAGATATTTGTTCTACTTACTGAAAAACCAACAAGTTTGACCTCTTCGGGGCTCAAGCGTGGATTTAAAAAGTGAAGAAGTGATTCAAGCATAACGTCGCGCTCAGCTGCTTAATATCTGAGAAACAGTGAAGACCTGAAAGGTTAAACTTCTCTGCTGGCTGACCCAGAATCACTTATGAAACTTTAAAGATGACTTTCTGTCTCAGGGAAAAGATGAAGCCCTACTTTCCTCCAGTGTCTCAGCTCGCACGCCCTGCAGGGACGGCCATATTCCTCATGTAATATTAAAGCTGCCCTCACACACACTGTTACTGTACAGGACGGCAGCGTCCTCAGGCACAGACCCACTTTACTAAACCCGCTTTAATATTTCAGCACATGAGCTGTTTCCTCTCAGGGATCCTGCACGCACAGCCGAGGCACTTTCTGCTCGCTTTCCTTTATCAATCACACCGACAGACGCTGCAGCGCTTTTACTTTTCATTCATTCATCCTTTTACTGTCCAGAGAGGTGGTGCACCGAACTCACAGCTCAAACCACTGGTGAGGAGCTTTAAGCTCGAGTTTAGTTTAGTTGTTTAATTGAAGCAAAAACGCTTCTTTATTCCCTCAGAAAAAAACAAAAAAACTGCATCTTTCTGATAACTAACAGGGGGCGACACCTCTGCCTGTATAAAGAAATCAATGGCATAGTATGGAGGACCAAACTTGCCAAAATGAGCAAACCAATAACACAAATTATGCCATTAAAATGCACCTATAATGATATTAAAAATTGTGTCTTTCACATGAGACATAAATGTTTTTTTTCTTATGTATTATTTTTTCTGTTTTCTGTTTTTATTTATTTATCTGTCTCTATTTATACAGAAGTACGTCATTACGTTTAGAACTTTTAAATTCAATTTGCAGCTGTATTTATTTACTCATGTTTATATTTATTTTGCAAGTTATTTATTTTTATCATCAGTGTTTTTTATTTCTTTTTTAATTTTGGCAGTTTTGGTCCTTCGTGCATAACTAAAAATATATATTTATGAAGCCTGACACCAAGTTTTAAAAAGTTTTTAAAAGAGCTAAAAGAAGCTAAAAGGATGAAAATCCAACAGTCAAATCAAAATCAAAAGTTTATAAAAGCTTCAAATCAAGTCTGAAAACAGTCTAAAACTAGTAAATATATAAATAAAAAGTCCAAAATAAACTCTATGGACCTGGTTTGGGTTATTTAAAGTCCCCAAACAAACACAAAAGAATTTAAAACAAGATCATTTATTATTTCATTTCTTCTTTGTTACTTTTACCTACCATGATTGCCTGAACGTTTTATTGTTGTAAATGTTGTTTGTTTTTTATCTTTTCACTGTACATTTTAGTCCAAAACCATTTTCCAAAATTAACAAAAAATGCCAAAAATCAGTTCAAAACCACAATCGAAACACAAGTCTACAATTAGGCCCAAATTCGTTGACATCAATTTGAAAATTAGTCTAAAAACGTCTAAAATGATGACCAAACTCCAAAATCTACTCAAAGCTGCCCAAAAAGCGTCTAAAACTAAGTCTGAAATCAGTTCTTACATGGTCCAATTTAATGAACCCAAAATAAGTCCTGAACACCCCAAAACAAAGTCTAAAAGCAGTCAAAAATCAGTCTAATATATTCCAATATATATTTTCAAAATTCGTGACTATTCTAGGATCTCAGTAATGTTAGCATATTTTTAAAGAAAGTTTTATTTTCTTCACTATTTCCTTGTTCTTGTTTTAGTTGCATTAGTGCTCAATACCCTCATTTTCACTGTCCTTTCACATTAAAAGCTTTAGGTTGGCTGACCAGATGAAACTCCGTTACTTTAAAACCTCTGCAGAAAGTTTTGAATTTTTCAGTCTAATTAAAAATACTGTGAGCTGCTGAGCAACGCACATAGCTGCAGCCAGAAGTCTTCACACTGAAGAGAGTCAAAGAAGTACTTTGACTACTTTTGAGGGTCCGCTGTGGAGCTGCAGCTAATTACCCCCTGCCGACCTCTTTGTGTATTTAAAGCCTTGAAAACCATCAAACATGGTTTATTTGGGAAGAAACCTTTGCTGCTTTTGTTATGTTGTTATGTGGGGACCCACCCCGAAATCAGCCCGCAGACCAATTTTAGCTGCCGGTCCCTCTGTGGAGAGACTTCGAAGTGTGGGAGGCAGGAAGAGGAGGAGGTTTATTTTTTTAATTTAATACGCCTGCAGAGAGGTTGATCGAAGGTCAGCTGATAAGAGGGGACCCCAGGGATTACATTAAAGCAAAAGAAAAAGAAAAAAACTACAAGCAGAGCAAAAACAGCTGGGAGAGAGTTGGTGGCGATGGGGAATCCCAGAGCAGATAACTTCACGCTAAAACATGAGAAAGTCTTCCACGGTGGTGACGTTCTCCTCAGTGTCATGCTGCTAAATGCCCGGCGGCCTCCAGCCTTAATTACACCGCAGCGCTGCCAAAAGCAACACGACACGGCTTTTCGAGCAGGTCCACATACCACATTCAAACAACGGCTCCCCCTTATCTTTGATCGAATTACTTGGCACCACTGCCCGTCGAGGAAGCGGCTATTCAGCTCCAATTAAATTTAAAAAAAAGGAGATAAAAAGCTTTTCTGAAATAGTTGCATAACCACAGAGAAATAAAAGCAGCCCAAGGGGGAAAGCTGTTTTGAAATTCCTCGGATCTAAAAATATGCCGGCTGCCTGGATTCCCATGGCGATTGATTGGGAGCGGAGTTGGTGGCTTGCGAGCGGCGAGGCGACCGCAGGGCCACGAAGCCACCGACCAGAACTATTCTGAGGCTGCAGGCTGGAGCCTCGCTGCTGCAGAGGGAAAAAAAGCTTCATCGCTGACTCAAAAACATGCAGGTTGCCCAGATTTACCTCTGTGGTGCGTTTAAGGACTGTCAGAAATCCCTGGGTTTATTTCTATTTCTAAAGACTCTGACACTTTTCAAAGAGTGAAATCCTGCAGAAGCAGCACTGATAGTTTGAGAAAGAGTCCGACTGAGACTGTTTGTACAGCAGCACATGGGATCCATTACAACAGGGAGAGAGAGGGGAGCTATGGTTGGGAAATCACCCACAGCCACCAAACTAATGCTGCTGACTGTGGTTTGAGGAGCTGCCACTCTCACAAGCAGCCAAACATCATTCACAGATTCTATTGTTCTCGTGGCTTTAACGGAAAAAGAAACACTGGGAGGCATCAACAAAGTCTCCAGTCCAATCTTTCCAGAACAGTCATTAAGTTTTATTTTATTACTCTATTATTATTTTTGTCAGGTTTACACAGACGTGTGGAGAGGCAGCTTTGGTTCAGTCTGCTGTTTGTCAGAGAAGAAGGTGACACCCTAAAAGTTTAGTTTGTTATTATTTATTCTTCAGTGATCGTACCAGAAGGAGCAGGAGTACAGGTCTGAACATCCAGTCATGAAAAACAATCTGCAGGTACAAGAAGTCAGCAGAGTCTCAGCATCAAGGAGTCATAGAAGATACAAGTGTATTTAAAAACCTCAGATTTAATCCTGCCCATAAAAACTTTTCTCTTGCCACAAAGGGTCACCACAGTGGGTCGCTCTGCATCTTTAATTTGGCAGATTGTTATGCTGGGCAACTTTCCTGGCACAATCTCAAACGGGATTAGTGTCTCCGGCTGGAATCTAACCAGTGACCTCCAAAAACCAGATCACTAAATCAAAATCCCAAACTGAAAAATGTCCAAAATTTACAACAAAACCAAGTCAAAGTCAATTTAAAACAGTCCAAAATGATTCAGATCAAGTTCTTAAAGAGTCCAAAATCAAAGTCTTGAATCAACTCCCGTAGTAACTGAAACAGCCCAAATCTAAATCTCCAGCAAGTCTAAAACGATTCAAAACCAGATGACTGTAAGTCACAAATCAAGTTCAAATGCTGCAAAGCCACCTCCCAGAAAATTTCAAATCCAAGTCCAAAACATTCGACAAGATGTCCAAAATATATTCCCAAATTAATTCCAAAACCAAGTCCAAGTTTTAAAGGGCCTCAAACTAATTTTAAAATAATTTGAACCCACAGTCCAAAATCAAAGTCTTAAATCAAGTCCCAAATAACTCAAACAGCACAAAACTAAGTCTCCAGTAAGTCCAAAACCGTTCAAACACAGACCCAAATCAGAGGACTAAAGTCCAAAATCTTGCAAACCATGTCCCTGAATAGTCCATAATCAAATTATAGAATGAAGGCGGTTTTTAAATGAGTCTAAAAGCAGCTTAAAGTCAAGCCAGAAAAAGCTTTTTTTTAAAAAAAACATAAATAAATAAAAATCTACTCCCCAAAACACCAAAACCACAACTCAGAAAGTCAAACTGTCTAAATACAGTCAAGTTCTAAGTTCAAACAACTGAAAACTAAGTACCCTGTAAATCTGAAACAGTCCAAATGCAATTCAAAACATTTAGGAAAAAACATAAAGAAAAAACTCTGAAATGGTCCCAAAACATAGTTCATAATGAAAACAGTCTAAAGTTGATTTCCTGCTGTCATTAAGTATCTTTAGTGTAATGCTGGGGCGGGGCAGCATGTTAAAGCTTTGTGCTCAGCTGGCTCTTCCAGATCATTACTCATACAGAGAAAACACATTCAGCATGTTACAGAATGGCAAAGAAATCCAAACGTCTTCGTTACGAGATGTTCAGCTCCAAGTTTGCTGAAAGTGATTAATGTGACCTCAGCAATGATTAATGACTCAGCGTCTTTGTATAAATCTGCTGTAATGAGGTGGTGACCCTGACATAAATGAACCCAAATTCATGAAGGAAAGCGGTCCATCCTTCCTCTCACCTCTGTCCTCTATCCTCCTCTTCCTCTCTGAGCTTTTCTCGTGTTTACGTGTTTGTTTATTCACTGCTTTGACCTCCACCTGACTGCAAATGAAACTGTGTACAGTTCTTTACTGCTCTTTCTGCTTCTTCTTCTCTCTCGTGTCCTCTCTTTGAACCTCTCTCAAACATCTTCCTCGCTGTCTCCTGGTTGGACTGTGCATGCATTAACTGTGGCTGCATCTTTGATGTTGTTTTGCTTTTTGTTTCCTCTCTTTCTTCCTTCGGGGCTGCTCTTGTACAATAGCTGACGTGGATGCAGGTAACTATCCTTCCTCTCTCCTTCACCTGTCCATCCCTCTATCCTTCGATCCATCGCCTCATTGGTTCAGACAGCAGCACGTTGAGATCGGCTCGGGTTCAGCACCGCGTCTCATCTCTGTGTCATCAAACAACCGCCAAACATCACGCTGCACGTCTCCAGGGATTTAACTGCTTCATCTTTTTCACTGCTTCATCTTTCATTTTTGTTTTTTGTTTTTTTACATGTTTGTACAAATAATTTCATCAAGTCAGATTTCAAACGTCTGGATTATTTAACGCTTCCAGCTGCTGAACCTGAAGCTGAACTCGATTGGCTGCTGCGACTGAATATGTAGCTCCGCCCCCTCATTATCTAATCATATTATTTCTCGTCTCCATCCTCATCATGTTCACCTGCTTCACTGATTTTCTTCCATCTTGATCAAAAAAAATGAACGATCTTAGATTAATTTCAGATCACTAGTGAACCATTTTTCATGTTTAGTAATAAATCAGTGTTCACTTTCCTTTTTCTGCCTGTTTAAACTCCAAAGGATTAACTTATGACTTTTTATTTGTCTTTAAAGAATCAATAAGTGATTCTATTAACCGATTAAAGAGAAAATCGTAACACTAGAGACTTTTCTTTAAGCGCATGTGTGGATCAGTCAGCTATGTTTATGATCCTGTTTCGTACGTTTGTTCCTATAATGGTGCAGAAGTAAAATGACTAGATGGCTGTATCGATCAGTGAAGACATTAGTTACATGTTAAAGGTATTAATCAGTTTATTAAGCTGGGCTCATCGCAGAATGACCACACTGTAAATAAAAGATGGACATCCAATGTCATAAGTTGTGTTGATGCACTCCTCAGAAGCTTCGAGGGCTTTTATTGTGAAAGGCAGTGGCTGCAGGAAGCCCCTCTCACAAAAATCAGCTCCTCTTGACAAATATTTAACGTCAGGGTAAAGAAAGGGCAAGTGATGGAAACATGTCCACTTCCTGTGCTCGCCGCTCTCTTAACATCTAGTGTGTCATTACTGCAGCTGCGCTGGCTCGGCCACGCCATCCCAAGATCAGCTGATCCAGCTGAGAGAGAGAGAGAGCCCGAAATAACACCGGCGACTTCCTGTAAATGCTGAGGAAGAGACGCTCGTTCCCACAGTGACTTGCCACACTGCTGTTTATATATGTGTCAGAGTGGAGCTTCTTAAAGCAGCAGTAAGCCTGGAGATGAACGGTCAGAGCACAACAAAATGCACGAGTTCAGGGTAGAAAGAGACAGAAACTGTTGGATCATCAGTGCTCCTGATGAGATGTTCCAGCTCCTCAGTCATCTGCAGGCACCTGTCACAGCAGAACATCAGGTGGGAGCAGGAAGCTCCTCCTTCTGCCCTCCCTGGACTTCTGACACTGTTTGAAGCTGGTTTTTAGAGCAGTGTAAGGCACTGAGAGGCCTCCGTATCACTTAAATGTGGTCACAGTCACAGACTGTACATAAAAGATGGCTTACCTGTTTTGTTTTTTTTAACCCTTAGTATTTTTCGCTCTCAGCTGCTGGTCATCTCCCTCATTCCTCCATCTGTATTAGTTTACTTTCCTGTCCAATCACCTCCCTCATGTGTAGCGTTCATCATCTCACACTCGATCAGCCCGATCGATCGCCGATTGGCTCCACCTCCCCATAGATCAGAGCTCCTCCCACCGCTGGCATCGCTGTTAGTAACCTGTGTGTGTCTTTCCTACAGGCGGGCGCTTTAAGAAGGAGATTGTAGTGGACGGTCAGAGTCACCTGCTGCTTATCAGAGATGAAGGAGGCCCCCCGGAGGCTCAGGTGGGTACTGCACCTCCTTCAGACCAGACCGTGAGAACTCTGTGAGCCCAGAGGGCCCGGCATTTTTGTTAGGCTGATATTTGAGAGAAATAACGATTTTATGCTTTAAATAAAGTTTGGATTTACAACCTTGTTTGTTTGTGTGTGTGTGTGTGTGTGTGTGTGTGTGTGTGTGTGTGTGTGTGTGTGCAGTTTGCGTTATGGGTGGACGCAGTCATCTTTGTCTTCAGTCTGGAGGACGAGATCAGCTTTCAGACTGTTTATCACTACTTCAGCCGCCTCGCCAACTACAGGAACACCGCTGACCTGCCGCTGGTGCTAGTTGGCACACAAGGTACTACACACACACACACACACACACACACACACACACACACACACACACACACACTAGCCTCTGTATAAACACCAAATCTTTGTATTGTTTAAAACTCTACTTGATGGGGTTTATTTTTAGTCCCTAGCAGGAAGTGTAGCTGTCGCTTTCTCTCTGGACAGTCTGCTTTTCTAGAGCTTTGCTACCACCTAGTGGTGCACAATCCTAATTGCAGCTGTAAACTTGACTTCATTGCCTCTGATTAGCATTTTGTGGCTGCTGTTAGTTTTAAGTTTTCTTTATTTGTATTTTATGCACTCATAAAAGTATTAGAAAAAATGTCTGCCCTGCAAACTGCCGTTATTCTACATCTTCATAGATCCAGATATAGGAACCATAAAACTGAGAAGACAGCAGGAAAACATCAGCAGATTTGTAGAGTGTTTAGGCTGAATGCTGGCCGAGCCGCGCGTCAAAGGACATGAATAATTCTTTGTCGTTACAATTTTGCCTTTATTATCAATCTGAACTGAAAGTTATTCCTCTTCTTGGACATTTTAAGGCAGCATTTTCATTTGTTTTACTCTTAATGGATGAGTTAATCCAATAAAGTAATGATCTGATTAATAAACAGTTGAGTCAAAGCTCACCATGGTAACTGATGCTGCTCCTGACCTGGTGATTTTATGTTTGGGTTTAAAATCATCTGGAAGCAGCACATTTTCACCCCTTCTTTTATTTACAGCATGATTTTAATAAGCTTGATAAAGGTTCTCTGCTGGAGGAATGTGTTTTAACATGTCTGATTGGTGTAGGTGGCACTCATAGGGAAGCAGATAGCCCGCCTTAACAAAGAAAGTTGACAACCACCATCATGATACCTGTTATCTCCTGCTGGGGTTTTAGGTTTTGTTGAGTCAGCCAAAAACCAATGAAAGCCTAGCTGTGTCGACGACTCTTGACTCTTGAAGCAGAGTCGTGCTGTTACTGAGCTGAAATCGTGTATGTAAAAATGTATTTACAGTCTCACTGAGTTTGTCCCTGTAAGCTGCAGGCGGAGAGAAACCAGACTGTACAAATATTCTCCACAAACAAGCAACAATAAAGACCCAGTGTTTGTGTAATCACTGAAATCCTCTCAGGACGCCGCTCCCACATACTGATATTCATTTACAGCTGCAGTTAAAGTCACCTGTATAACATCTGCCTGCCTATATCATCCTTTTTTCCTGGTGTTCACCTGAAAAAACCAACATGAACCCATGTTGAGTTTAACAGCCAGCACATCTAAGAGTTGGTTCTACATTCTTTAGCAGATAAATAGTTAAATAAAACTCCTCCACCAGGTACAGTGATAATAGGAGCATTTACTCTGACACACTGTGGTCCCTCAAACATTAAAACATGTGGAGGAAATGTCTTTAAACACAGGACAGGTTCTTCATGTCACCTTCAGTGATATCTGAGTCATTTTAAAGTAATTCTAAGTATGCCTCAGTGTTGTACATGGAGGCGTTCATTCCTTAAAGTGAAATACACCCATATAAATAGTTACAAATATTACTAATAGATGTTATTTGCCAGATTTTTGCATGAGCCGTTGGAGCTGTTGTTACTACCTATTTTGTTGCACTTGGAAGTAGCTTAATCCAAACATGCTTATCACTCTCATAACCAGCAGATGGCGCCAGAGTACTGCTGAAGTTTTCCTCCTTAAAGTCTGGGCTCTTGTTTTATTTCACCTTCATGAGCCACAGAGCTGATGTGGAGGCGTTCCTTCTGAATCTACAGGCCAGAAATCTAATAAAATACATGAATGAGTCAGTCTTACGGCTTTTATTATATTTATGACACGGTATATACCCACATTTGGGTAAAAGCTGGAATAAAAATAGGTTGGTGCCTTTGAGTTTCTTTCTTTTACTGTAAAATGTGAATTTAAAGTTAGACTCAAGCTCTTTCTTTCTCGTTTCCCTCTCAGACGCCATCAGCTCGACCAACCCAAGGGTGATCGACGACACCCGGGCCAGGAAGCTCTCCAACGACCTCAAACGATGCACCTACTATGAAACCTGCGCCACCTACGGCCTCAACGTGGAGCGAGTCTTCCAGGACGGTAAGCAGCCATCTGTCAGGGAAAAGTGTCCAACACGACCAGG
Source organism: Oreochromis niloticus (assembly GCF_001858045.2). Lineage (NCBI taxonomy): Eukaryota > Metazoa > Chordata > Actinopteri > Cichliformes > Cichlidae > Oreochromis > Oreochromis niloticus. The sequence goes on from NC_031986.2 coordinate 24,777,343, forward strand.
AAACCAGAGTCCAGTCCTCTGGGAAGGTGACATTCCTCCCCGGCACACTCCCTCCTCCTCCTCCTTCGACGTCCCGGCCGGAGCCATTCGGACGCTCTTAATCACACGTCAATTAAGACTTAAATGGACCCGCTCAGCTATTTAGCTCAAACCGAACAGCAATTAAGTTTTATCATAGCGGGGGGAGGAAGGTGGGGGGCTACAAAAAGAGACGATTCCCCAACGGGATTAATAAAAGAATCAGACATTACAGCGGGAGGAAGGACAAAGAGGAGGAGGAGGAGGAGGGTGTCCGGAGCCGTCAAGGTCCTGACTGACCCAGACACTGCATGCACATCTGCATCAAATGAATGAATAAATATGTGATCTGATCTGTGTCTAAGTCACAGTGACACAAAGACAGAGTGTGTTTATGTAGGTAACTGACAAACAGTTTAACAACCTTTACTGAACAAGAGCAACCTGTGATTTCTGAGGGTGGATTTCTTCTGTTTAAAGTCATTCTGGGGTGTAGTTACTGGGAAGAAGCCATAAAAAGTGACGTATCTTTAGTTAAGTCCCAATTAGAAGGTTTGAAGCCCCCAGTTTACAGTGTTGCCTCGGCCATTCTTCACTTATTGGTTCATAGGTTCATTGCATCTGAAGGCCCAAACTTATGATGCCCCCTCCGCCATCTTAAGTCATTTGGTGCAAGATGTTTGGTTGAGTATTAGACTTTCTTGGCCCAAACTGTGATGCGAGTCCTGACCGTGATTTTCTTTGTCTTTGTGTTTGTGATTGTGTCTGAGGCAATTTCTTGGTGATTCGTTTGATCTGAAAGCCCCAATTTGTGATGCTCCTTCTTCCACATTTAATTCTTGTGTCCATGAATTCATCCCGAGTTGTTTGTTGCTGGATGTTTGATGTGGTTTGGGACTTCCTTGGACTGAAGCCTCATAATCTGACCTCTGCCGTGCTTCACGTTTGGGTTCATGAATTCACCTCAAGCCACCTGGCACGAGACTTCCTCGCTATGGAGGTCCAGACTTATGATCATCTCATTACTGAGTTTCAGTTCTGGGTTTGTGAAGTCGTCTTACATCATTTGATAATGGATGTTCCAGGTAGGAGCCAAGAGAGCTATTTTTGAAAAACCACCTACACCTGTGGTTTCAGCTTTTTGTCCTGCCTCCTGCTCGCTCTCCACATGTAACACCTTCATTTATATTTCCAGTGTGAGGCTGCATCGAGACAGGATTTCTGTGTGAAAGTGTCTAAAGACATCATAATTTATTTCTGCTGCACCAACAAAGATTTACCAAACTGTGAACTGGGCCCTACAACATGAGTACGCGTACCCAGTTATGTTTCACCACTGCTTGTGTTATGTCCCAGCAGCAGCAGTAGTAGAGTGGACCTTTACCAAATAACAGGAATCTTAGGTCTGCCTAAGACTGAGAAGTCTTTGGGTGATTGGACTGAATCACCCAGATGATCGTTTGTTCAGCTTTCTGACATCACCAATGAGTCATGAAGGCCTTTAGCTGCTATTCTTTTACCCATCCTGCTTTGTGCTGTGTGACTGCAGTGCTGAACCTCTTTCAGACATTCAACAGGAGCATTTTCAAATGTTTGATCGCTCTGAATGCAACAATTTTAGGACAGAAAGACACAAATTTGTGAAGCCGAATCATCAACAGGAGCAAATAAAAAAGCGGCAGTAAGGTTTCAGGAGAAACGTTTTTTTTTCCTCTTATTGCAAATGGTAAACCCTGCGGCTCATTTTTCACACTCTGAGAGCACATTAATAAGAAGAGAGGCAGCGGAGACGTTAATGAAGCGGCGGGCGGGCGACCGGTCGGCAGGCGCGGGGTTAACGGCTGTAATTAGAGAGAGAAATGGATGACACGGACTCTGCGGTTAATTAGCAGCGACTCTGACGGCCTCTGGCTTTCGTTCGCGTCCACCTGAGTTTCACTTTGAGCGGGTCTGAGCAGATTCTGCCGCTCAGGCTCGGTTTACAGGTTTATAGGTTTGCTCTCTGATGACGACGAAGAGCAGAGAAATCTGTCGTCCGCTTTACGATTGTTTAATGATTCGCAGCTTAACCGAAGCCTGAAGCAGACATTTAACAATCAAAGTCACAGAAATAAAAATATGTCAAGGTGAGGTAGATAGACTGCATGTTAGTGCAGAAAACTTCATGCACTGAGATGGAGCCGAGATGTTAAACACTTCATTTTCAAACTCGTGATTCTGGATTTCAGAGACGTTCTCGTCAGTGTTGACCCGCCCACAGGTGACCGACCATGCTGTGATATGAGGCTGAATCCAGAGCTAACCTGATGATGGTTTAAGGTGGAATGAGCGTGATGAAACATGGCGTTTGATTGCTTTGTTTTGATCCTGGATGCAGATTTTCACAATAAAAGCCCTGCTAATGATTTGAGGGCATTTCATATGTAAATTTTAGCTTGTAGTCATCACACAGGTGACACGATCACCTCTTAACCTGTTTTCAAATGTGTTTGTTTCATATCTCCTACAGATTTTAGGCTCATATATAAACTTTACTGTAAGGAAACAGAAGTTAAGCTGAAAAAGAGGCAGGTGATCCCCTCTGTGCAGCGTCACCTCATTTCAGGGGAACTAGGAGTATTTCTTACATCTCTAAGTTTCATGCTTTTGCATTTATTTTTAATAAATTAACTCAAAACAGACAAAAATGTTGGAAAGGATATAAGAAAGTATCATCAGTTTCTTCTTCAAATCAGGTTGAAATAGTTTAACGCTCAGTGCAGTTCATCCATGGGGACTACTTTCTGAGGCGGATGAAGTCCCTGTAAAGTGCAGCGTGTGTTTGTGTGTGATGAGACAGCATGTCCAGAGAAAGAACAGACACAAGTCTTCATCTATCATCTGTGGGCGGTCATTGCTGAGTGTGTCCTGCAGGGGGCAGTGCAGCAGCAGCAGAGGCTCGCTGTGAGCACAGGAAACAGTCGAATCCTCAGAGGAGCGAAACACTGCAGACTTTTAATTGTAAGAGAAGAAGAGCTGCAGTGTGTGTGTGTGTGGTCGGCCCAGGAGGAAGCTTTCCACACTAAACGCTGCCTTATTATCCTCTTAATTATTCCACTGTGTGTGTGTGTGTGTGTGTGTGTGCGCGTGTGTGTGAGACACTGTCTCCTTGTATTCTTCTCGTCATTATCCCAAATTAATCAGTTTTCTAATCACCCAGCAGAACGATGCAGCAGCCTGCAGCTCTGAGTGCGTGCGTGTGTTTGTGTTAGTGGGTATTTATATTTTTACTGTGTGTGTGTGTGTTTGTGGGTTTAAATGTGAGTCCGCTTTAACTGCAGTGTGTCGGTCAGATGTGTGACAGATGGCTCAAGTGGGGTTGTCAGCTAAGAAGGTTGGTGGTTTGATTCTTGGCTGTTGAGCAAGATGCTGAACCCTGAGTAGCCTCGATGTGTGTCAGTGTGTGGATGTTTATGGGAAGAAAAATGCGTTCATTTGTGTGTGTGTGTGTGTGTGTGTGTGTGTGTGTGTGTGTGTGTGAATGACGCTTGTAGTAAGAGTAGAAAAGCACAACATAAGTATAATTTACCATTTAGAGACAGAGAAGAAGACACACAAGCGATAACAGCAATAGGGACTTTATCATTACTATTATTATTATTATTATTATTGTTATCATGGGTTTATATGGGGTGGGGGCACCTTTTGGCTTGTCTTTGGACACACCCCTGTGTATACGTTATGGTGTGCATGTAAATATTTAGCTTATTGTGTGACCTAAAATCCTGCTGCGGTCGAGCTGATTCCCGGTATCACCTGTTGGATCACTTGTTTACAAAATAACAGCCTGCACACAAACAGGAAGTTGGTGAAGAAATAATGTCTGAAACCTACTTGCATTAAATTTGTATAGTTTTTTTTTTTTTTTTAATTTGTTGCCTTGCTTTAATGTAGTTGTTAATTTAAACTAGTTGAGACGTCATCTTATCACCATGAAGTGATTATACAAAAATAATACTTCAAAGTTAAAATTATTTACACATATTTTAAAAATTAATCACACAGGAAAAATACTTTACAGTATATATTACACCTTAAATAAAAAAAACCCTACGTAGCAGATTTTCTTAAATGCTGAAAGTTTTGAATGGAGTTTGGTGGGAGATGTTTGTGCTCTACATACACACTTTTCTTCACCGTATTCTTACTTTCGTGAAATATCTGTTATTGATTGATTGATTTAAAACTGCAGTGTAATAGCTGTTATTGGAGGCTGATTGATGCATTTATTTATTGACCGATTTTGCTTGTACCCGCGCCAACTTTCTTCTTCTTCTCTGATTTAAATGACATTTTGCACACATATCGATGGAGGGTGAGGTCACACTTTATGATCGAGCTGATGTTTCTGAGCGTATCGATTGCGCTTTAGTGACCTTCGCTGCGTTTCCAGTCGCCATCGATCGCGGCCGGTTGGCCCAGTGATGGAGTTGGGGGCGGGGCTTTAATTACCCAATGCTCATATTCGGCTTCATAGTCAGCTGGAGCGTCATGGCGACAGGCAGAAGCTTGCAGTGCAGAAATGCTGATTGGCACTGATTTGTCTTGATTTGTGTGTGTGTGTGTGTGTGTGTGTGTGTGTGTGTGTGTATGTTAAATGTAATAGAGGCTTTGATGAGTCGCAGCGGCTGCACTGAGATGAGGAAGTTGCATGAATGACCACAACATTTAGCATTAAACATAATTGGCCCGCTTGTTGTAATGATGTTTTTTTGAGCTAGGGAGGGGCGAGGAAGAGGAGTAGGAAGGTTTCATTCTGTATTTTATGCCGTTAAACCATCATTTTACTTTATTTCAACCCACTGAAGCTTTGATGAACCTGAAATTTTAACACATAAGAATATCATTGTGTATGATTATATATGGATACATGTAAGAATGTAAATGGTTAATGATCCAGTAGATCCAATAATAATCACATGTGAACTGTAGCTGGTTCATTTGGGGCATTTTAGCTGAAAAAGGTTACTTTTAACAGTTTTTATATTTCTATAAAAAACAATAAAATTCTAACAATTTTGCAGCAAAAGCTTCACATTCAAGTTAGAAATTTAGGTTCCCTGATGTGGTTTTATTAAAAAATTGGACTAAAGTGTCTAAGTAATGTTAGAAAGTGGCTAAAATGTTTCTCATAAATGCTGCAAACCGATGTTTTTATGTTTATTTGTTTATGTTTATGTTTATTTTGTTCTACTAAAATTGATTTACCCTCATTAAAATCCAAACAGTATTCACATCTGAGAGAGAACCTGTCAGTTTTTGACATTTCAGCTTCTCTAGCTCAGAGGTTTCACCTCCTGAGGTTGGTTATATTGAAACATTGGACCGGTCAGTGCTAGAAAAACCTGCCAAAAGATTAAAAACCTTTGTGTTTAAACTGCATGTCGTCTTTTAACCAGAATTACTTTCATAGAATGCAGAATTACATTCACACCTGAGCTGGAACCTGTTTATGTTTCTGCATTTTAGCTCTAAAAATTACACAAAACCATTTGGACATTAATCATATAGGAAACAATTTTAAACTCCAAGTTTTTTCTAGTATGATGAAATTATTCCTAAATATAATAAGATTTTGTAAATGATGCTGTTAATAAGAAATAAAATTGGTTAAAATTTTTACCATGTTTTAATTAAAATTGTTAAATTTTAGCGCCAATCTGAGTTGAAATGATGTTGAATCAACAGTGCTCTGATCCTTAGTCGTCTTTGTTTTCTGCTGGGCTTCAGTGTGTGTGTATACGCATGTGTGTGTTTAACATGTTTAACGTGTAATTTGCTGTAATGGGAAGTGAAGCCTGGTCCAGTCAGAGAGGGGAGGGGTAAGGGGGGGTGACCTCTGTGTGAGGGATCGAGGGGGGAGGAGCACAAGGGTGACAGCCCTGCACTCCCTCGTCCATCAGCGCACTAATTTAATTAGCCTAATTACACCGACGTGAACCCCAACACACACACGCGGGTCCTCCTCCTCTTCTTCTTCTTCTTCTTCTTTTTGGTCCATGTCAGAGTGCAGACTGAGGACGCTTCGTTAGCGCTCACTAACGAGCTTTAATGACCACACGCGCTCTGTCAAACAGTCACTCAGAAACATTCCAGCGATATAAAAATCACATCCAGTGTGTAAATATTCACACACTGACACCACAAACACACTAATCTGCAAAGAGCCGACTTCACAGTTTTTATTTTTGGGTTATACTAGAGTAGCTTTGCATGATTCACAGTTCAAAATAATCCTTATTTATCTTACACTGGACCTTTATGCAGCTCCTCAGTTCATCCTGTCAAACAACAGCAGACGTGCTGCACATCAGATTTGAAAATTCAGGGTTTATAAAAGTAGTCAGTAAACCGAAAATGACATTTACACGTGTGTCCACGGTGCCTTTGAAACAACTGGATTTAAACCTTTGCAAAAATAGCATTAAAAAAGTCTCCCACCTGAGCTCAAGTGATCAGGATTTGAACATGAATGGTTTCTTCCTTTGGCTGTTCTTAAATAGTCAAAGTACTCCTGAATAAAGCTTTACTTCTAACAAACACATAAACATGAACAGATAATTTTCTCATTTGACAAACATCAAACCAAAGTCAATTTCCTGTTTTGATACTTTAGGAAAACTGATCTGGATTCATACTAGAATTTCCTGGCTTTTTCCTCCAACCATGAGCCACCGGTCCAACAAGTTTGGTGACATTTGGCTCAGTATTTTCTTTTTTTAATGTAACCTTGAAGCACCACACGTTCAGATAGCACACCTGCAGCAGCTGCGGTGTTTGACTTTAACATGTAAAGAGTGAAACGCTGCAGTCAGCTCCGCCCCCCTCCCCTTCATCTTTATGTGTGAGCTGGCGGTGCAGCCCCGTCATAAATCTGATCAAAGGGGAGACGTTTCCATTAGAAGAAATGGCAGCTTCTCAGAGCAGAACTGAGATTGATGGATAAAGTTAAATTGCATTAACCGTGCAGTTTAAATATTTAGCGCAGCCTTATCATAACTGTTCTTAACACTTAAAGTAATATACAGCCTGCCAGGTGCAGGACGGACACGCTGACATGCATGCGAGAGGCTCAGTCCTCTTTGACTTTCTCACTCTGGGATTCAAACTTTGTTCTGATCAGGGCCAAAAGTGTAACTGGAGCTACATTAGCTGACCACTAGTCACTATCAGTACATCATTACCAGCAAAAACTCCAACAAATGGTGTTAGTAAAAGCTGGAGATGTTTAGCTTTTGGACTGTTGCTCAAACAAAACAAGAAATGTAAAGATGTTAAATGATCCGACACTTGAATGATCTATTTATTTTACCCTTGTCAAAAAAAAAAAAATCTGTTGGGATGGATTTATTAATTGGATGAACATGAATACTGGACGATCTTTAGCCGCCATGAACCTATCAAAAGTGAAACCACATCCGGGAACTTGTCCCTGTATACCAAAAATAACTGAAATAAGTAGTAGGAATTACTAATGAGTGTTTTGCCATTATAAATATTATGTAGCAAGGAAGTGCAAATGTTTAAATCTGTTAGAACGGATGCTAAAAAAGTGTTTATCCTTCCTTTATGTCAGCACAAACTCCATTGGAGAACAGAGCTAGTATTTGTCTACTGATTTTGCAGTGTTAGCACGTTAATGTTGTTTTGATTGTGCAGCTGATGCAAAACCAGAAGAAAACAAAAATGTGTTGGTGAAGAAGAAGAGTCATTCACATAAAGACAACAGTGAAAATCTCTGGTGATATGAGATGATTTGAGAACTTCAGAATCTTTTCACATGTTCCAGAAACTGATCAAAATCAGATAAACTGAAGCTGAGCTGAGCTAGACCAGGGGTGTCAAGCTCACTTTTACAAAGGGATACACTTGAAAGGTAGGAGGTCCGTCCATCCATCCAGGAGTCTAAAAGTCCATCCCCACTGTCCTGGACGATGTTGCATATCCCAAAAAGGCCTCAGTAAACGAACAGTCGTTTATCCATTAAACAATTTAATCAAAAAATTATCAATCTTTTATTTTCTTTTTCTTAAAGGCCTGAAAATTAAAATCAGATTACTCTGGGTATTTTCAATAAAATAGTAAAGATAAAGGGATCTTGACCTTTTGTAGTCTACATGCAACATACAGATGAGGCCTCTAGTGTGACATGAATTGACATAAAATCTAAAAATGGCAAGTCTGCAATTTTTTAATACCTAAATTGATCATTAGGCTGGATTAAATCTGCCACATGGCTGGATTTGGCCCCCAGGCGTTGAGTATGACAGATGTGATGTAGACTGTACTTTGTTGTAATTCCAGTCTGCACCACAAGATAACAACTGATACGATATGTAACCTTTATTTAATCATGCAAGTTACACACACTGGTAAATGGGTGCCCCCTGGTGGTGAAAGTTTGTTAAATTTTGCAGAGGACAATTACAAAAGTGTTCTTATCAAGGAGAAACTGTTGGTGCAAATTCAGTAGAAAAATCCCGTAATCAGTGTCAGACCAAATGTGTCCAAGCTTCATCAAACAAACTAATCACCGTCTCAGCATTAACGTTGATCCCGTGGAGCTAAAAGCAGCGATTTTTGATCAGACTCGCTCCCTTTCATCGTCTGTTTTTGTTCTGAATGGCTCCATCGTGCCGCAGAGGCTTCTTTTAAACACCTCCGAGTTTCTTCTCTCTCTTTGCTGCCCTTGGCTCGGCCCCGTGTCACCTGGAGGTAAATGTTTACGACTGGGTCCTCATTAACGAAGCCGGGGCCTTTAACGAGCCCAATTAAAACAATGGCTTCATCTGCGAGAGCATGAAACAGGCCAGTGTTTATTGGAACAGAGATAATGGAGTCACTAAAGTCTTAACTCTCTCCTGTCTCCTGTCCAACACTCGGCTCCTCCAGCACATCATCAGACAGACACAACAGTTTGATCGCGCCGAGCTTTGGTGCTGACCTGCTGGGACCAGATTTTAGTGTAATTATTTACGGAGGCTGGTGAGACTGACTGACTGAGCGCGCTGTGTGAACACCACTCAACCAAAGACCTTTACTGTTGTTTTTGGTTTGAAAGGACCAGGTTTTCCTCCAGGAGGTGTAAAGGCCTGTTGTCAGAAAGCAGAAGAAATTTCAAAAAATTTAATTAATAGTAGAAAAACAAAAAGACGTGATACAAATAGTCGATATTTAGGGGAAAATCTCTGAAATTTTGAAATTTAATAATATAAGTACTACTTGATTTTTGTTATGCCATTGTGTACATGAACGCTATCCTATGTTTATTCCAACTTAATGTTTAACTTTTTCTAATTATATATGTCAACATTAGATTGCTACTGTCAGCCTGCATGTTAGAAAAACAGGAAGAGAACTTGAGAAATATACTGCTGAGTGCTAAACCAATTGTAGCCACATACAGCCTCAGACACACAAGCCTAGAGACCGGTTAATAGCTCCATGGCAACCATGGGCGGCTAGAAAAAATTGTGCAGTCCCCAACAGGTTGGCAAGTAGTTGCTAGAGGTTGCTGGCATTGCAGTTGCATCTACGGGTGACCAAACCATTTGCAATCAGGTTTTTGGTGGTAAAAGTTGCTAGCCTTCCATTTACACCACTTTTAGTGGTGTAAATCAAACTTCTGCTGATTCTTGAGGTAAAAACATTTCATTGGATTGAAGAGAGGTAAACTTTTGTCATAATGTAGCAGTACTTCGTCCCATCAGGGTGGTGCTCAGGACACCAGCTGATGTTGATGAAGACGTTCAACATTATAAATGAAAGAGTGCGGTTTAGTCTGACCACTGTGTGATTTGAAATCATAAATCTGACATTGAAGCCCTCCACCAGTCTCAACAGTGCTGAGCTGCAGTCATTATTCTCCCATTAGTATCCTAAAAGGTCCTCGTCAGTCAATGAGGAACCCTCCTCCCCCAGCCATTATGAACAGCCAATCAGAGGAGAGGATGCTTGGATCTTCCCTAAATGTCTCTTTAGGTATTGATTAGCCCTGCCTTAACCTGACTTGAGTTGTACTGAGGTTCATAAAAACATCGGTAGAAATGATGTTAAGAGACTCCGTGTGGTTATAATGTGGAAGAAGCCTAATTTAAAACAATGACAGAAGAATTAGAAATTCAAACAGTCATGTTTATTTCAGAGGTATTCTGGGTTTTAATGGAGAAAAGGTGATTTTTTTTCCCTTTTTTTCTAAATTAAAGTGAAGAAGAGGCAGAAAATGTAAATGGCTACTTTCACTGCTTTGTTTGTGGCTCCTGGGTTAAACCCTTAGCTGCTTTCAGACTGTAAAACGGCTCCTCTGAGCTTTATATACACTTTAATAAAACCACCAAACTGAGAGAGGGGCTGGTTACAGCTCAATAAAACCAGACACAGACGCTTTTTTTACATGATGCCGGACATGAACACACTTTACCTCGAGGATGTGATGATGACAGCAGGCAGTAGGTGGTGCTGATCTTTAAAACCTAAAAGGGGGACACCATGTTCGTCTTTGAGCACCGATATTTATTCTTTTTGCAGTCACCTCACTGGTTGTTGGACCTCACTGAGTGTTTCGGTATACTTTGGTCTGATTTGTGTGTGTTTTGTGTGTTGCAGTTGCCCAGAAGATCGTGGCCACCAGGAAGAAGCAGCAGTTGTCCATCGGGCCTTGCAAGTCACTCCCCAACTCCCCGAGTCACTCGTCTGTCTGCGCCACACAAGTGTCAGCCGTCCACATCAGCCAGGTCAGAGGTCACACAGAGTCACATTCGCATTACAGTCGTTTACAGTCATTACGTAGCACTGCTGGTTCAAGAGGCACAGTGCCACATGTTGTCAGCTAGCCTCTTTGATTGTAGTTGAACACCTTCACTTTGTGCCATTACACTAATTACATTATACAGAAGTTAGTATAATGGAGCTGATGAACTAGAAATCCTTCTTCTGATGGTTAATTTGTAACATTAGGTGTTACCATACCAGCCCTTAGAGTTTGAATGAATCAGCTGACCTGGTGAACTGTGTCTGAGCTGATGAAGGTCATGTGACGATATGAACAGCTGCTAAATGGGCTTTTTAGTGTGAGCCGCTCTCCTCATCCCCAACCTGTCGCAACAGATACCCGGGCCTGGTTCTGCTGGAGGTTTCTTCTTGTTTAAATGGAGTTTTTCCTTTCCACTGTCAACAAGTTTTTGCTCAAAGGGGGCCATCTTACTGCTGGGGTTTCCTCTGGCTTGAGGAGACTGTTGTTGTGATTTGATTTAATGAAACTGAAATGAATTGATTTAACTAGATACTAAGAGCAATAAAATCTTGGCAGTAAATCACAGCCTGTGTCTGCTGAAGTATGGTGAGATGAAGCTGAAAGCTCTGAAAAAAAAATCCTCAGTGGACCTTTAGTCTAAATGATCAATTAAACCAATCAGATTTTTCTAAAATAAAGAGACATTTGGACTCAGTTTTCATAGCTTTTAACAAAGACGCCTATATCAAAAATCAAACACATTCCTGGAGAACATGAACAATAAACAAACTGCTCCAACATCTGCCTGAACCACACTGTGTGCAGCTCGAGCTTCAGGCCGTTAAACGCTTCGATCCTCATCCTTCAATCCTGCATCGATTTCTCATTAAAAAGCCATCGCTCAGCTCCCGCGTCCCCCAAGAGAGTGGCGTTTATCTCTCCACTGTCCTTACAGACGGCCCTCTGTGCTTTCTCAGCTCTGTCTGATTACTGTCAAGTACTCCAGGAAACTGCACCTTAGCCAAGACCCCCCATTTTCAAAAAACTCTCAAACTTCATCCTAAAACAATATGACTCTGCTTCCTTCTCTCTCCTTTGATCTTTTCCTGCTTTTCTGCTCCTCCGTCCTTTCAGACGAGTAATGGTGGCGGCAGTTTGAGCGACTACTCGTCATCTGTGCCGTCAACACCGAGCACCAGCCAGAAGGAGCTCCGTATCGACGTCCCGCAGACCACCAACACGCCAACACCCGTCCGCAAGCAGTCTAAACGCCGCTCCAACCTCTTCACCGTGAGTCGCCATCAAACACGCAGCCCACAAAAGCCACGGAAAAAAATATTGCACCAGACTTCCGGTTATAGAGTTGTGGACATCATTTTAATGTATCACCAAAGCTTTTGCGTGTAAATTTTTAAAAAGAGACTAAATATTAGGAATCTGTCCAGGTTCAAACGTTCCCACTCACTGTTCTCATTATCACACCTGATTTTAAACCCAACAACAGTTTTGAAATACCAGATTTTTCACTATATGGGAGTCCCAGAAATAGTTTTAATAAAGCACAATTGCAGTTTGCTGCCCATTTCAGTTTTGCAATGTTAACTGTAACAGCTAATTTAGTGTTAGTTTTAGTCACAGTCTTTTGGCTAAAGCTAAATTCTTTTAGTTTTAAATAGCGTAAGATTATCATCGATTAAATCCAAAGTTGTTTTATGACTTCTGCTTTAAAGTGTAAAAGTCATGTTTTTACCGGTGACAGTTGTTCTACATGGTTACAAAAGAGTATTATTTTCCTCTGACATCAAATGTGAAGCGTGTGCGTGTGTCTACTCTCTTGTTCCTCCCAAGCATTTGATTGTTACATTTGCATGATGACACCCCCCCCCCCCAAATGCTGTTTGTCAGCCGCAGATCAAACGTGTGCTTCTAACCTCACCGCACAAGGATATTCCTTCTGAGTGGATAACTTCCCAATCATCCCGCCTTTCTACACAACTTAATTATTTCTGATTGGATCTCGTCTCTCCGGAATATTTTCTTCTTGTTTTTATTTGTTGACAAAAGTGTCAGTACAAAACTATGATGTAAATTATTCGTCAACGAATTTAACACTGCATCTCTATGTGGCAAAAATGACTTTTTTATCAGTTAGATAAAGCCTGGACTTCAGTAGTGATACATTCCATGATGTATTGATCCGTTTTAGAGCCAACTTTTCCACACACAGCTTTCCATAACAAAGCTCGTGAGGCTTGGAAGCACCTGTAGATCAACCAACCAAACTGCTTTGCGTGGTGACTTGATGGCTTGATGCACAAGTGGCTTTTCTTTTTCTTTGTCTGTGGTATTAAGAACAAACTTTACGTCCTCTTGACCTTATAAATGATCATGTTTACATGTTTAAAAACTCCCTAAAGTCGTGTAAAAAAGTCCCTCTTTCATTCTTTTTTTCTTTCCTACTGTAAAATCTTTCAGAGCTTCCAGTTTTAGCACATGAGATTCATCAACTGTTGGAAAATAGCTGGTGTGAATATCTTCCACATTTTACTGAGCACAAACTGAAAGAGCAAAGTCACAGACTGAAAGTAAACTATCATTATATATGCTGATGATGTGATGCTGTTTATTACAAAATTTCAATCAGTTCGAACACAGTCCAGTTTTAGGGGCTCCAGTTATCTGAGGTAAAGCTTTGCAGCTACAGCTGCACCTAATAAAACAAACTTTAATTCACCTTAATACAATTTAAACAGGTAAGTTGTAAAGAAATTCACCCCCTATCCTGTATGATGGGGGAAATTAGTTGTAGAGATCAAAACTGTTTCTGTAGCTGGCTGTAAACACATATTTTGGGTGTAAAGTCGGGTGTTTTAATATGCGAGTCTGTGGGGACTGACTGACTTTTTGAGCCAGCTTCTAGTGGACATCGAGTAGCAGCTTTTAGTACTTTAATGTCTAAGCCCAAGTTGGCCTTTGTTGTTTGATGACATGTTAAATGAATAATCAGTAAAAATCTCCAGTCGACTAACTGAATCGTCAGTTAGTCCCTTCTCTTTGAACTCTTCCAGGATTTTTTAGAATTTTTCTTGACTAAAGATGATTTAATCACTCTACATATCAGACATATCTGCAGTGGGTGTTGACTTTTACTAAACTGATATGTTGTGGTTTTTGCCTGATGTGTTGATACTAACTCTTCTTATCTGGTCTTCTCCACAGTCGAGGAAGGCGAACGAGGCGGACAAGGACAAGAAGGGCCTGGAGGCTCGAGCCGACAGCATCGGCAGCGGGCGAGCCATCCCCATCAAACAGGTGAGACTTCCTGTCTACTCTGCTCGCTCGCTCTGTGTGTTTGAAGCTTCGGCCTTGATTAACAGTGAAATCACACACTTGACATCAATTAGAGTGAGGGGCTCTCCTGGGTCCTCCAACCAGATCATTAGGAGAAGGAGAGGGACGGATTCGCCGTCACTCCTCTTTCTTCCTCCCCTCCCTCTGTTCATCCACTTCATCTCCCGCTTCTCTTCTCCTTTCAAAGCCGCTTCCTTTTCTCTTGTCGTCTTCTCCTTCCTGAACTGCTTGATCGCACCGTTTTAAAGGAATGAAAGAAGGAGAGGAAAGAGGCGATCGTCTCCACTGCGATATGTCCCTGCTGCGACGGCGAGGAGAGCACCTGAAGTGGCTCTTAATTTGTTGCAAACAAGCTCCCCTTGTGTGGAGCAGCAGAGAGTGAGGAGGGGGTCTCCTGACGAGCAAATCAGACAATTAGCGAGCTCTAATCGTGGCCTCTCGAGTCGCTGCCGCGGCCTCGTTTGTACTCTCCTAATGAACAAATCGCATCTCTGATTAGGCGCCGCCTCGACAGGAGAGAGCGAGAGAAGGGCTGCTGTTTGTGTTCGGGGTCGGTGTTTAAGAAACGAGCCCGCTGTGATCGCACAGCAGCATCGACAGTAATTGCAGCAGAACGTGTGAAAATCCCTCTTCAGCTCCCAGTGGCTTCAAATGCACCTTCGTCGTCTTATTCTTTTTCTTCTTCTGTGGTGGTAATGCAGCGGTGGATCTCAGCAGGCTGTTTGAGCGCCAGAAAGACGTTACATTATGTCGTTAATCATCTGAAAATGGAGCTCAGCTGAAACGTGCCAGGTTTCATTTTTAAACGAGCACCTCATTACGTTCACACAGATTATTCTGCTGCTTTAGTTATGCTGTGTTCAGGTCATGTGGGAATTATGACTTCTGCTAAATCACTGGTTACTTCATTCCAAATTAAATTTTTATTTATTTATTTTTTTTACTTATCTTTGGTTTTTCAGTAGATTAAGGTCAATCAGCTGTTGTGTTTCCAGTATCCTCACTAAGAAGTTATTCTACAGTAATTATCTGAGATCCTAACAGTACTAACTGTGTGTGTTATCAGACGATCATATAACTGGTTTAAACATAACAGTGGCTATATACTGTGAGGAAAAACTCAATTAAAAAAAATGAAAACTCAAAGATTAACAACAAATTAGATTTTCTCACTATGCCAACTTTTTTTAAGCATCTTAAAAATTTAGGAAAAAATTATATTCTCTTGACTTAATTCAAATTCAGTTCAAAATTAAGAATTTTATGGAACAAAAACACGAAAAAAAGATAATTTACTCAAATTAAAATTGAAGTGTCAGCGAGAAAATGTATAATGTATAATTTTTGGTGAAATTAAAAAAAATAAAATAAAAAGGTGTCGACAGCACAGATAATTAGTAGTCGTTCAAAAATAAAATAAATAATAATAATAACTAAAATAACTCTTGAAGCATTAAAGAAATTTAAAATCTCAATTTTGAGAAATATTGAGATTATTTCGTTTCTTCTGGATGCTTGATGTGGATCCAGAAATATTAACATGTAGTGAACACGTGAAACTACAGATTTCATCAGGTGAAGAATGTTTCTGTTCGCCTCACATCCTAACCTCACAGTCAGAGGACCCCTGTTCGTTATCCAAATTCATGCTGATAAAGCTGGACGCAGACTCCCCCTCCACCTCCTCCAGAGCAGAGTGAGAAGAGGAGGAGGAGGAGGCGCTGCGAGGCTGAGCGCAGAGCTTCCTCCTGTTGTATTTTTTGGAAGTGGACGTTAATTGATTTGATGGTTCCCTGTGGCTGCTCTCGCCTCGTCTCCTGCCTGCTCCTCAGTGTCGACACTGGCTCAACACACCGCTGACCTGCTGCCTCATTACACCGCGTGTGTGTTTTAAATGCAGGGTGTGTGTGTGTTAGAAAAGAGGCTGCTTTTCACATTCAAGGTTCAACTACCTTTTCCCCATTATCGCTCCATTTGCACTCCATTTTACCTTCTGTATGTGTCTCTGTATCTGTGTGTGTGTGTGTGTCATTAGCATCATACTCACACTTGTTTTTAATGAGACTCTCTCCCTCACCTTTTAGTCTCCAAGCACGAACCCATTATTTTCTCATCCAGGTCTTTTACTAAAGTTATTTTATTTGCTTGCACCTTGAAATGTTCAGTATTAAAAAAAGCTCATAAAAAGAGAATATAAACAGGCTACATTAAATTAAACTGCACTGATCAGCGCTTAAGCAAACTGATGAAATTAAAAATAAAACAAAATAAAATTAAACTACCATCTATTGACCTGAAATGTGCAAAAATTGGCAAACTGTGTGTAACTAGTAGAAGCCACTATTCAAATTCTGCATCGTCTTTTACCCATAGAAGGCGACTTGCTGGCTCCACAAATTTTCATGACAAAAAAAATAAATAAAACTTTTCTAAATAAAAAAAAAAACAGTAGCTTTTATCTTAATAACCCAGAGGTGTGACATTACCCATTGCTTTATAAAACCTCAATTATGACTATGATCATGTTGATGCTTTGGATCCAGAAGTGAACATATTTGGATGAGAGGGTGGGGCGCTTATAGCTAATGCTAGTTAACCTGATTAGCAAGCTCTATTCGTAAACTATATAGACACAGGAACAGATGATAGTTAGTTAGTGAGTTGTTAGTAATTAACTTGTTTACTAAAATGCTACGAATAACTGCATTAAAAATCTCCCGAAAGGACAGACTGAGCATAAGCTATCACTATATGCTGATGATGTAATTCTATTTATTACAAAACTACACACAACAATCCAAACACAGTAACATTCACCCTCTTTGCAGTCATTATGAATAGAACACAAGACATTTTTTGTAACAAGCTGTAATGTTTATTTGTGCTGTCAAGTTAGATATTTTTAGATATGGTGATTGCCTCAGTTTTGGAGCCAGCCCCTAGTGGACATTAGGGAAAGTGCAATTTCTGGTGCTTAATTTCTGTTTCTTTGGAGGTTTAAGCTTCGTCTTTAAGAACGAAGCAGTTCACACCATTCAAATTGCTGGTAAAAATTATACAACATCTCTTTCACTGGCTGTGATAACTTTTCCTACTTTAAATTAAATTTGTCAGAGACATTTTCAGTCTGAAATCTTTCTGCAAAACCCATCTTCATCTCATGACCACTAAACTGGCCTCTGATTAACATTGTACTGTCGAGGTAGAAGGCAGCTGGCCTTAAAAAGCAGCATTAAGGTCCTCACTAAACAATGACAATCTGAAACTGAAGCTTCATAATAAAAGTTTAAATGAATAAACCTTTATTATGTTTGCTGCTCTGTCAATCAAACAGGAAGAGGGGGGGACTTTAATGTCTTCTTCTTCTTTAGAGTTTCTGTAGAATTTCTGGAGTTGTAGCTCTTCTCACTGTCACCAGGCACCTTCTTCTTCTTTCCACTTTATTAGTGTCACCTGTGTATGTGTTGTGCCTGAATGTGTGTGTGTCTGAGCCACTTGTTGCCCGCCCTGATCTCATTAGAGCGACTCTTAGCGCGACACTCGACAACTCGAGGTGACGGCGGTTCACTTCTTAAAGGGGAACGCCTTCGTTAAGAGAGTCCAGAGCTCATTAAGACAACACACATACACGCACACACAGAGACAGAGGCCAGGTCACTGTGGCTGTAATGAGAACAGGGCGGATCTCGACTCTGACACTATTAGCCAATACAAATTTACACAAACACATAAACACGCTGGTCATGAGTAGCATTCACAGCAGCGAAGGTTTGTCTCTAGTTTTTGTTTTTCTTTTCTGGTTTTCAGTGTAAAACAAAATGACACAAAGACTGTCAGTAAAAGTAAAGACACTTGGTTTGGTTTCATGAGACAAAGAAAAATGGCCCATTTTTTTCTGATTGATCCAGTGATCAGTCAGGTAATCAGCACACAGTAATTCTAAGACCTTCAGTTTCCTTTCTAGAAGTTTATCCTCCTTTCTGACACTTTGACCAAAATGTATTAATGGACATCATGTTTTATTCAGTAAAACGTAGAAATAAAAACTGAGCCGTTTAACTCATCAGGAAAGGGTTAACTGAGGACAGAGATCGAGGCAGTCGAGGGCTGTTTTCTTCTATACAACCAGAGGTCTTTAGGTTTAGGTTTCAGTTTTATACTCTCAGAGGTGTTGTTATGTGACGTAGCTTAAAAATGCTTCAGTTAACAGACAGGCTAGCATTAGCCTAAACAAAAACAACTTAGGGTTGTGATTGATCCCTGAAACTAAACAAACCCTCCATGAATCAAATATTCTGCCCATTTTGAACATGGTTTTTCTTGGATAGTCAAATTTCCTGCTACGTTTAAGTGTACTGTAGCTGCTAGCTTCTTAAGCTTAGCTTGCTTGCTAACATGATCTCTGTCTAAATCCTATACGAAGCCACGTAAGTGTTAGGTCCCTGTTATACCCGCCACATTGGAAGATGGTGACAGCTGTTGTCTTATTGAGCTGTTGTCTAAAGCCGGAACAAGAGGACATATAAACTGTTCCTACTTCTTTACTTCTTTAAACCACTGAGGAGTAAACCACTTAAATATGTTTGCAAATGCAAATGAAGCTCCAGAGTGGTGCGTTCAAATGTGGTCTTATAACCTGGAAACTTTCCAATCCATCCGCTCTCTGTTGTGTAATGAATATTTGATTTAATAATGAACATGTTTATGCTAATGAACTCTCTGAGGGATCACATTCACGTCTGCCACCTGCACGATGAACCAAAGCAGGAAACACATGTGGCGCTGAAGCTGAAACCTCCTGCGAAGATGCTCTGCTGCGACTCGAAGCCACAGAGGAAATGCTGGCTGTACCAGCACCCGATTGGTCGTTTTTTTGGTTTTTCTTCTTCTTCTTCTTTCTTGAAGTGAGCGGATGCGTCCAGCTTTGTTTACAGAGGCTGTTGACGGCGCAGGGCTCCTCCGACATCTGCTCCACGCCGCTAATTAGCCGCTAATTACCGGAGAGAGAGGGAGAGGCTCACTCATGTCTCTGTCAAGCGGCTGACCGAGGCGCTTTGAAAACCAACAATCTAACAAATTAATTTCCTTCGACACAGCAGCCGAGCCTCTGGGACCGGACACACTGGAGAGGTGCTCGTTGTTGGGGTTTTTTCACCTCTTTTTTCCATAAACCTTTATTTACTTTGGGAAGGTTCATTGAACTCCACATTTTCCCCAAGTCCCAGCTCAGAGCTAGGGAGGACAAACACTGCCAAAATCAAAATCTGTGCCCAGAAACTTCTCAAAATTCTCAAAACTTTATCTAATTTAAGTTTTGAATATTTCTCTGGATCCTTTATCTTACTTTATTCATGAGTTTCACAGACCTCTATCATCAGTATGATCTTTACCTTGATTAAAAACTTCAGGTAGAAGAGTATGGAGGACTGCAGGTGCCAAAATCAATAATAAATAATAAAAAAATCACTCTATTAAATGCATCAAAATAATAAATGTAAATTAAAGGTTGATAAGTTGATTATCCTAATTTAATTTGCCTTTACATTTATTTATATTCCTTTATTTACTTTGTCATTTATTTAGTCATTAAGGAACTATAAGGGGATGCAAAGAAAAAGCAAACTGAAAGTAAAATGAAGTGAAATAAAAAAGTAAGGAAAATGCCTGAACAGATATTGAAAAAATTAATAAATTGATGAACAAGTAATTATTCATTCAGCTGAATTCCCAAATTACTGTGTGTTAATTTGCATGTTTTCTTTGCTAGTGGCTCTAAAGCGGCCTGTTAGGACCACATGTTCACTAACTGTAACTCTCAGGGCTTCTTCTTTTTCTGCATTGCATTGCTAGTTACAAAGATTTGTGATGTGGACTGTATTAACATCTAAAATGATCTCTCAGAGAGAAACTTAGAAGCAACAGATAGCATTTTTCTTTGTGCGTTCATTTATGTCTATGTCAGCTACCTTCCGGTCAGTTGAATATGCAGATCCACTGCCATTTACTTGAGATGTCCTTCCTGTATACAGAAATCCGTCTCCCCAGCAGTGTCTCTATCAATATTTGACCTTTGTGCTGCATTTTGTAGTTTTAATCGTAACTCTGTCAATATGAAACATTGTTTTCATGTTGGGTGCCTCATCTATCTGATTGAGATCACCTTTTTGCACATCTGCAGATGACTCTTCCAGACTTCCTAAGATATCTGGCGTGTTTGTTTTCCCACCTAGAGGAAACAGATGTGTAAAACTCATATTAGACCTCAGAACTCTCCAAGCAGGACGTCTCTACTTCAAACTGAGCTCCAAGTATGCAGCTAGAAATCTTACAGCCTCCAAACAGAGCTCTGGCCTGTCCGGCATCCGTACTTTAGCGCTGATGCTTTGTAGAGGAACTGTTAATGGATTCCCTGACCTCCACTGAGACGACCTCCTCCTGTAAATGAACATTTTGCATCTCCTCCTGAGCTCCACTTGGAGTCTGAAGTCTCAAGGCTTTCGGATGGCGCTGCCTTCTTCCTGCGAGGAGCTGATTAGTGTCGTGCTTGTAATTGCCTCTCGCGGGGTTGCAGACGAGCACGGGGCTGGGTGGTTTTGACAAGTCTACTCGTCCCCCCTCGGCGCTGGGCGCTTTGTAAGGAGTTAAATTGGATGGTTAATTCGGGTGTTATTTACCCTGTAATTCATTAGTTTCGCCCCGCCATTGGCAGCGGGCAGGCTGTAATTTCACGCTTCGCAATAAAAGATGTCTCATAATCTGCTTCATTTAGCAGCCAAAGAATTTAATGAAATTAACTGCAGCCCTAATTAAGACGGTGAATATTAAAGACCTGCTATCAAGGCTTTAACGAGGGTGACATGATCCGCCTTCCGCCGGATTGGAAAAATATCATTTCCCTGGGAAAGGTTGTCACCGCTCGGAGCCATTTTGGCCATGATGACATTTTTGTCATGCACACTAACCCCTGGAAATGAGATTTTTCGGGGGGTGGTGGCGATGGGTGGAAGATGTGTTGGAGGGATGTCTCTCCCTTTTTAGTTTGAGAAATAATTAAAACAAGGAACACAGGCGTCAATCAAAGAGCATTTTTAGACCGTGCTCATTACGCCGCTGCGTGGCAGTCTCCATGGAGCACTCCCGAGTTTTTGTTTGGCACGGAGGTGTTGCTCCGAGCTCGCTGGAAGTGTCCCTGTGGTCGCTTTGTTGTTTCACACCGTATGAGAGTGTGTGTGTTTGGGTGTGTTGTTACACTTATTTGATGAAAAGCTGGACAAAAGTGCCCGGCGGTGACCTGAGGGGCTCTCGCAGAGGAAGAGGAGTCATGTTTCCTTCACATCCTGTCTCTCACCGAGCGTCGAGCCGAGCGAGGGGCGAGGTTTTTTATCCACTAATGAATTGAGACTGCTGAAGTAAGGTTTGGATAATTGAGTTTCTAATTAATTACCCAGAACTCTTATCAGATAAATCAGCCCCTCTTCAGCCCCCCTCTTCTTCTGTGGTGTTTTATTTGATCTGGTCTGCGTCTTGCTCCCCTGGGCTTGCCCTTCACTGTCCTTGCCTCATCAACAGTGACCTTGTCATGGAGCCTGAAGCTGCTGCGTGGCTGTCAGTGTGTTTTGATGGTAGTTATGGGGTTTGCCCTCTGCTGTGGGGATTTTTTTATGATTTTTACTGTTTACTTCGAGGCAACAAATCTTGTTTTTTAATTCCCGTCATTCTTTGTAGTGATCAGGTCAAGAACCACATGGAAAGAAATGAATCAAAAGAACTGGAGCTCCACCAGGGCCGTTCAGTCCCCTTTATTTGTTGTTTTAATCATGGAAAATAAATCTGAATAACTCTGCATCCAGAACACTCACAGTTTAATTTGATTTTAAGCCTTAGTTTGTGAAGAAATAATCATAAATAGGGTCTAGGCTGAAAGATGAATATTAAATCAATTTTAAGGGCAAAAACATCAACCTGTGGACGAATCTGTGGGAACAAAGTAACAAAATGCAAACTCCATGTGGTGTCATTAAAAGCCCCCCATACCCACGTTTCATATTTTATTTCACTTTTCACTGTCAAATAAAAGCCCCAAAATAATTACTTTAACTTTTCTCAACACAAGAAAAAACCTTGTCCACACTAAATGCAGGCATTTAACACCCTGTATGTCAATTCTCAACCAAATCCTATCATAACTAATCTGACTTTTATGATCACACTTTTGACCCTTTGTCTGGAAAAAGTAAAAAAGGCTTGTTTTTGTCAGGTAATGACTGATGTTTGATTCATATTTAGTTTGAAAACTGGAAATACATTAATACATTGCAAGATAAGAGAAAAACACAAAGAGAACAGTAATGGAAGACTACCTGCTAGCATACTCACATTAGCTGTACACTTTCTAAAAACCAATCCCTAAGCCGTTCGGGGAAATACCTGGGGGGGTTAAGCAAGTTACCAGATAGGAATTCCAGTGGTTAATGTTGATAGGTAGTTCAGGCATATAGTTAGGATACCTCCCTTTGCTGGTTTTAGAAGCAAACCCAACTGTGAAGAAACCCCAGGGTAAACCCACGACCTGCTGAAGAGGTTATATATATTTTCTGGCCTGGGAATGCTATGGGATTTCCCAGAACGAACTGGAAAGTGAAAAGCTTGAAAGAAGGATCTTTTTAAAATCTTTGATTAGCCTGCTGCCCAAGTTCAGATAAACCAAAAGCGATGGATGGATTGAATTCCAGTAATTCTAGTATTGGGAGCCACGAAGTTCAGTGGTTGGTAGAGCAAAATTACTTTTTGTGTTGTTACAGCTTAATTTTCCATCTTGGTAGCACAGATGTTTAGATGTTTTGTCGTTGTTTACACTTTTAATGACAGTTGTCAGTGATGCATCATATTTTGGAGGGAGAAAAAAGATTTGAGTTGTAAGAACTCAAAGGCGACATTGTCTTTAGTAGAACTGCAAAAAAGTTCCTACATTCAAAAGAGCCTAATTCCAGGACGTAGTGCTTGCACTTTAAAGTCATCCATAAAGACATGATCTTTAGTTTTGGTCCACCCGGATTTTCAGATTCGTTTTCTAATCTGTGACAAACGGCACCAGTCTACTCTAAATCACTGTGAAGAAGCTCTACCTACTTTGACCTGCAGCAGGGGGGTCAAAGAGCTTTCAGTTGCTTCCCACAAAGAGGATATTTACCTGGAGTAAGTCAGACAGCATCGGCCCCTTTCCTTTATTTTCTCTTTTTGTCTTCTTGGAGATTAGAGGAGTGAACATTTCACACTCTGTCCTCTTGTCTGAGAGGATGATAGATGACCTGCAGACGCTGCTCAGGCTGGATCAGATGGCCACCACGATACAGAAGGGATCCCTTTCTCGTCACCCCCCTCGCACTCCTCTGTCGGCAGGGGGTGACACCTCTAATTTAGCCTCCTGCTCTCGGGGGACGTTAAAGAACAAAAGGGCCTTAGCTCCATAGAGATCATCCTGTTCTGTGGAGGGTTTGTCCACTGATATTGCCTCCCCCGTATCTCCTCCAAGATCCGCTGTCACACTCTTCAGGAGGCCCCGGTAGAGTCCATTGTCTGAGCAAAATAGGGGGGTGATTGAGTGATTAGAGAGTAGATTAGTCTGTATCAATAGGCAGGCAGCCTCCAAGAGGAGAAAAGTTTCCTTCTAATTTGACTCACACAATGGAAGAAGGAATTATGGTTCATGTTACTGTTCATGTTCCTCAGTTTTAGCTTCAGACAAAGAGGTAAAAGTTGTGTCTTGTGAGCACACCTTTACGCCTCAGAAATCATTTTCTGTGCAATATGTTCCTCCTCGAACATGCCGGACATGTGACAGCTGTGGTCTTTAATCAGAGACCCTCAGGTATGAGCCTTTCCGATGCGTCGTCTAACGAATGACTTCATCTCTTGGCTTCCCCCGAGCTAGCGACCTTTTCTTAAGCACTACCGCACAATACTTCAACCGAGGCAAAGAAGTGAAGGTAGCGAGTGTCTCGGGGAGTTTTGTTTTTTGGGGGGTTGTCTGTCTACATCTATTCGTCTATCCATGCTTGTTTGCTTTCTTTCCCACTGAAACCCAACACAGACCCTTCATGCCCCTTTGTTTTGTTCTCCAGAGAAGAATCCTCATTGATGCCCTCGGACGTTTTCTGTTGCTTAACAAATGACTTCATCTTCCCGCTCCCTGGAGCTAGCGACCTTTTCCTAAGCACTACCCCACAATACTTCACCAGGGCGGAGAAGTGCCTCAGTCGGAGGGGAGAGAGTATATCTGAGGATGTATTTATCTCCCCACATCTATTTTCCAATGTGGAGACCTTGTGAGCTGTCATAGCTGCTCCCCCCTCTCCTCCTCCTGAAGGTAAAATAAGTGTGTCACTAAGCTCGGGGAAGTGAATAATGAAAGATATTACCCATCATGAGGATTTCAACGTGGCGTTCAATTAGCCTTCCTCTCGCACAAACTGATCGCTTGTCATCCTCAGGATAGATGGACAAAATTAATCCACTGACGTCTCCCTCCCCAAAACCCGGGTTTGGGTGAAGGTCTGTGAAAGATGTTAGTTCATCTCTCAGTTTCGTTTGGTGGTGATCAACCATCCACCTCTTATCGCTCCATTGTCTTGTTTCAGTTTACTTTCTCTTTTGATCCTGTATTGCAAAAATATTTCACTTTTTGTTTTAGGATTCAGGTAAAATCTTAAAATGTAGATGAAAGCAACATTTTTCCCATTGATTTTTAATTCTTTTCCTCCATTATGCAACCAAAACACATCAGAATACATTTTTGATGTCAGGCAGTGAAAATATCCACAAAATTAATTATACAGAACAGCTAGAGGATTATTTCAGGTAGTAATGATCTAACTGTAAGCCAGAGAGGATAAAAACAGACTGAAAGGCAGAAAACAATTTCGACCCTTTAAAAGCTAAAACTGGGGCTTTGTAAGGAATTTCTGTCCATTTAAATGGACAAAAATTCAAAAGCGGGATTAGATTCTTCTGTTCTTACACTTTTACACTTTAAAATTGAATATTGCTCTGGAATATATGTATTTTTTGTGGAAGTTATTATTGCTTTCTTTTTTTGTTAGCAGGGATACTCATAAATGTATGGACAAAAAACTTTTTAACAAAGGTTTACTTGGCCCCACAGGCGGAGTTGATCTGGATCTAGCATTTTCTGGAAAGATTCAGGACAGAGTTTTCACCTTTGTCATGTTATCTTTATCAACAACATATCAGGTCTCAGATGGTTAAAGAGGCGTTGGCCCAAATGGTCTCTGTCGAATCCTTAATCCAGGTGAAGGGCATGACTTTTCCAACCAATGAAATAAGAAACAGCTGAGCAGTTTATATGCTTAATAAATTGTTTCCTTCCACTTAATGTACAGAAAACTTTTTATTTCAGAGTGAAAAATTCAACTGAATCAAATATAAAGACCATTAAAGAAAACCTTATTTAAGCTTCCAGACATTCACATTTTGGACTCAGACTCTCAGAAAATCTCCAACAATTGTAGACAAAATAGATCCAACGCATAGTATCCTTTATTTTTTACATCAGAACTCTAATAAAGAACTGAAGGAAAGGACACCAACCTTTGCAACAAGCTTGATGTTCTGAAGAAACAATAACTAAACAGCTGAGCTTTTTGAGGATATAGCTACTTCTAAAAACTAACATCTGTATGAAAATAGCTGCATCCACCATCTCCAAAGTCCACTGACTGCCTTCTTAAGCCTTAAAGTTTCTAATAATTCAGAGGTTTAGTCAGTTCTTGGTTGGTTACTGCCACAGGTTCTTTATTCCTCTTTTCTTTCCTTCAGCATCTTAATATATTATGTTAACAATCTTAAAGTTTGCTTCAAATGATTATCGCCAGTGTTTTCTTGTCAAGGTGAGTTTACATGAGTGACTCTAATTTCAATCATCCGTCCCTTGACAATAAAAATCCCTCTTGAGTGTTGAGACTGTAGATTTATCTGTTAAATGATCCGTCTGATGGATTATAATTGAAAAGCCCGCACCACAGTTATCTGACCTGAAGTCTTATTGGATGATGGTCGTCATGTAAACACACGTCCTCTCTGGCTGGCTGGCTCTGCCGGGAAACACGTTGGCGCTCGCTCACTAACAGGCAGTAATGGATGATCAGCTGGCCTGACAGCTGCACGGCTGCCGGCAGCTTTCACTTCAGAGCAGCGGGAAGCTCGTCAAGTCGTGTTTAGCGCACCGTGGGGAAGCCCTGTTGTTACACACACGCATACACACTGCTCTGTTTCACTTCCTCGTGACATGAGCTGAAATTAGTGGAATCACTGCTGTCGAGTGTCTGTGGGGAGTTCACTGTCTGTAATACCAGCAGGACATTCGAGCATCTATTCAAGGGGTGGCTGATATGACCTAAATTATATATCACTGTATTTTTTGGGGTTTTATGGTGATATAATTATAAAATTTAAAGGAATGTTCCACTCAAGACATGCTTCTATTTCTCTCTATTATGTGTTTTTGGGCTCTAAATCCTGACAAATGTAGGTTAATTCTCATTGTTAGCAGTAACAGCTTTTAAGTATCACTTGATGTCTCAGCTGACAACAGACTGTTAATAAGACATCGACATAGTGAGCATCTTAGCTTAATGTCCATTGTCATTTTGGTATCTTGTAGCCAAAATGACGCAAAAGTAGAATGTCAAGATGTCATAAACATATTTATTTCTGCTGTAAAGTTGGTCATTTTAGAGTCTGGAGCCTCAAGTGGACATTAGAGGAACTGTAGCTAATTTGGCTTGCTGTGTTGTCACACAATAAAAGGCTTGTGTTGTTAATGGCACTAACAGACCATCCAAGAAGTCAGTGCTCAAGGTTTGGTGCGGGAAACTGTAGAATTTGATTTTCCCATGGTCCTACCTACCCCTTTGCAGGCTTCCTGAAGTTGGCCGATCAAATTAAACTTACCTGTGTTTGTCTACCCTCTCCAGCCTCTTTTCCAAATATGTTCACTTCTGGCTCCAAAATCCAATAAGGCTGTGGACAAAACACTAGCATTGGGAATTTAGATTGGATCTTCTGAAAAAAATGGGTAAAAAAGGGGTTATGTCCATTTTTTTTTTTAAACAGTCTCTAAATGTAAAACGGTGTCCTACCCAACCTTACTATCTGTGTTTAGTTCACTGTCTGTAACAGAGGTTTATTATTTCATTAATACAAAACTAAAGGCCCTTCTGGGATATTTCTAGTTTATATATTTATTATTTTATTTTCTACTTTCCCTCTGGTGCCATCCTTACAAGACAAATTTCAGTCTAATATATTACTCTTGAAAATGTATTTTAGACCTTCCAGGGTAAAAATTAGTCTCCTTTCTTTCATAGCTCGCCATCTTGTCCTTTCCTCCCCTGCCTCTGTCACTCTGAGACGTTTCTTCATGGCATTATGTCACCGCCAATTACACTGAATGCTCCATCACTGGCGGCGAGGGTCACCCCGGGCCTGCCGCGCTATCCCACCACTACTGACCGCCTTAATGAAAGCTGAGCGGCCGGGGCGCCAGCGAGCAGGCTTCTGTCCATCAGCCTGGCCTGTCCGTCTCACTCCCCACTTCCTCATCTTCCTCTAACTCCCCTCTTCCTCCCTTCACGGCTGGACTCTATTAATACCCTCTGTCGGAGTGTTAATGTTGTAGAGGTCCAGTGAAGTGACACGCGTGGCAGCGCGGCTGTAATTGCTAATCAGCGGACAGTTTTATCCCCCCTCTCCTGCACTTCCTCCTCTTCCCTCTTCCTCCTCTTTTTTTTCTGCTACTTTCTCCCATTTTGATCCCGCTCTCTCGCCTTCTCTTTGACCTTCCTGCTCTCTCTCTCCTAATGAAGTGTGGGCGGTGAGCGGGCGGTCGCTTGGCCTAAACGGTCAGTCAGCCGCAGCTGATGTGCGTAGGAGAGAGAGTGAACAAAAAGATAGTCGGACAATTAAATGAGCGCTGATTTCCTTCCATCTATTCACATCCAGCTCCTCTCATCTCTGATCTTTTAAATGTTGTTTCTCTCGTTTCGCTCATTAGCTTCACTCAGCCGACTCTGGACGTCATTTAGCTGCAGCGTGCACAAAGATCGAGGAATCGAGAGGCTTTAAAATGCACAATTAAGACTCAAAAGTGGACAATAATTTCCATATATTTTTTGTCCACTTTTGAGCAGAGTTGTGTTTTTTACTCTTTTTGGTTCTATATGTGAAATCACAGAGATATTTGAGGCTAAAGTGTGCTTATAGTTTTGTTTGTTTGATATTACCAAGGACTGGATCACAGTCTGATCTTAAAACTCGTAACCATTAATGCATACACACAAATCCCCCCCAGCACGAAAAAGCTAGGTTTTCCTAAACGAGTCCCTAAATATTTCCATTCATTTCCAGCAAGACTTCACTGTCAGTAACTTTCTATTGGGATTTCTTCCTGCTCGCTTTGAAATCAAAGATTCTTTTTTCATTGACTGAAGAAAACTACCATGTAAAGAGTGAAATCTCCTGTCATCAAACCACTAATTTCTTTATCATCACCAAATTTAACATTACCAACTTATTTGATGGTTTCAGTCTGTTTATTTCTCAAAATGGTTCTACTGTTCACCTTCAGCTGTTCCAACCTTTCCATTAACATACTCATTACCTCCAATAATATCTCTACAAAGCTATTATATATTTTTAATGTCAATAAATGAAGAAAAGAAGTGACGTCGTCAAAGTATTTTATTAACCGATTGCCTTTTAGTCAGGTTACAAAAATGGTGCACCACCAAAACAACACCAGAGCTCACTGCATGACAATTTGGGCCTCACTTTGGGTGACAACAGCGAGCATAAACTGCCGGTTTGGATTGTGGCATCCGCCCTGTATGTACTTCCACTTCACCATAATGGCGCGCCACAGCTGTTCTTCTTTTGCTCTGACGGTGTGCTTGGGAGCTTGACGGCCACTTTAACCAGAGCTGGTCGAGCTCACCAAGGCTGCAGAGCTGCCGTTCAAGACAGTGACAATGGAGTCCATCTGCATACTGGGGAACTTACTGGAGAGGCTGCGGATTATCATAGTGGAGTTCAGAAATTTCTTTTGCAGATGATGATGTTGTTTGTGTTCAAAGTGCACAGCTGCATTGAAAGGTGTGTGCTGACAGTGAGTGTTCATCTGTGTGTTTTCTGCAGGGCATGCTGCTGAAGAGGAGCGGTAAGTCCCTCAACAAGGAGTGGAAGAAGAAGTACGTGACGCTGTGTGACAACGGCCTGCTCACCTACCACCCGAGCCTACACGTAAGACACATACACAAAAGCACAAGCACAAACACATACAGCCACTGTGAATGCTTATTAGACTGCAGCGCTCTGCTAGCCTGCACTGACCTCCATCTATCTGCTGCTCTTCATCTCTCCCCCGCGAGTGTGTGTGTGTGTGTGTGTGTGTGTGTGTGTGTGTGTGTGTTGATGGCTTGTGTATTAATTAGGACTCGTCATCTGTTTGCCCACGTCGGCGCTGATGATGTGAATATCATCTGTAATGTCTCTGCTAATTGCCCCAGCTCTCTGCCCTGTTGGCACAATATCCTGCCCCCAACGCTGCTTTATTATCTCACACACACACACACACACACACACACACTTTTTTGTGTCTTTCACTCTCTCTGCTGCTCATTTCCTCTCTGTCCTCTTGCTCAGTCTGAAGTCAGATTAAATGTATCGCCTCTGACACATTTTCGCCACATTTTTGTTGTGTAATTAACGTTTGTTTGTCTTTGTTTTTTGTTTTTTTTTAAAGAATTTTGGCCACAAGTGCATAAAAATTTGTTTTATTTTGACTTTTTTCTTTTATGTTAAAAGGTACACATACAGTTGTTTTGTGGAAAAAGGTGCAAAATGACAAGTTTGATCATAAAAATTAACACAAAAAGCATTTCAGTGTGTAATAGTGTTAATATGGTTACTTTGTTTTCTTTCTTACTTTTTCTGAAAATGTATTCATTATCTTCTTTAATTACATTGATCGTATTTTCCATATGGGCATTCTTCAGTTCAAGATGACATTTTAAAGTGGCTTAACTAATCTGTTCATCAGTCCAAAACTGGAAGAATTTTCTGAAACTGTTGTAAATAACAAAGAAAAGAAGCCAATTTCACATATTTAGAAGCTAAAAATCGCAAATTCTAAACTAAACGTAAATGAAATTAACTGATTATTTAAAAAAATACAGTTTACAGTGGTCCCTCGTTTATTGTGGGAGTTACATTCTAAAAATAGCCTGCGATAGGTGAAATAGCCAAGTAGGCAAGTTTATTTTTTTTACAATTATTATACATTTTTTAAGGCTGTAAAACCCCTCACTACACACATTATACACTGTTCTCAGGCGGGCATGAACATTTTCACACTTTTCTCTCATGTTTAAACGCCCTCAAAGTTCAAACCTTCGTAGAATAATATGTCCAGTATTATAAAATGAAACCCCCGCGGTTGCCTTTGACGGTGCAAAACGTTTTGTCGACATTGTTGTGTTTGTTGGAGAGAAAACTTACAAACATACAGTACAGCACTTCAGAGTCACACTGCTAGCAATCGAAGAAATTTGTCAAGTTGGATGCATTCTGAACTGTACAGGAGACACGGCATGAGGTTGACTGACACTGGTCTACAGCCAATCAGCACGCAGAACACAATGAGCTGTAAAAAAAAACAAAACCCCCCCCCAAAATTATGCAAAATTGCACAAAAAAATCAACGAAATAGCGAGGCCGCGAAAGGTGAACCGCGTTATAGCGAGGGACCACTGTATCTCTTAAGAAAGGGTGATACTTTTGTTTTGAATTAATAAAGGAATACATTTATGAACTGCACGGGAGGTGACAGGATAAGTTTGGGGTGGTTGGAGCGGTTGGAAAATACTTGATTGACCACTTGATAATGCTGGGGTCACTACAAGAGATGGGAGTGAAAAATACTGTGGAAAAAATGAGTAAAGGACTCTATAGACATCTGTTTTAGAAACATTGTAATTTAGGAGTATGCTCTCTTTCTTTTCATCCTTGCTCAGTAATTATGTGTTTTGGATGGTTTTTTGGACTTGTTTGATCTGGTTTTAGCCTTCATTTCACTGATTCAGGGATGCTTGGACATCATGTTTGATCTCTTCGGGAGTCAGATTGTTTTGATGATAATTGATGGCTTGTTTTGTGCAAAGCTGATCAGAAAAGCATGAAAGGTCCCCTCCCTGTTGCCTGGATTTTCTTGACACCAACAGACAAAAAAGTATCTTAGAACCTGAAAATATTTGTTTTAGGTTGAAAAATGACCTAAATGAACAATGAATCGCGCATTTTAGAAGTTGCAGATTATTGTCATGCTTTTCTTGACTAATTGACTCTTGGTTTCATCTGCAGAAACATTAAATCACAAATGATTTGCTCAGACATATCCACACTTCACCAAACTGCACACGTCCATCAGCCATTAGAGCAGCTGATGCAGTAAATTAGTGTTAAAACTCATCACTTAACACATCAACACACACAAACCCCCTCCAGCACCAAAAGCCAGGTTTTCCTGAATGCTTTGCATCTGCAGCTCCGGCGTCAATTAACGTGTTTGCGGAGGCTAATCGAATGAAACTCAATCAGTGCCACTAATTGCCCGACTATGTGCAAAGAAATCACATTAATGCCGCTAATTGAGTGGATGGCAATAGATGCCACCTAATTGCCAAGAAAAGTCTAAAGAGGAGAAGATCAGGCCAACAAAAGGCGAGAGAGTAATTAATCGCCTCTTGTCTCGATGTGATTCTGAGCAGTGAGTGTTGTTAAGAGCAGAGATTTTTTAGAAATTCTTGTTCAAGAAAGAATGATTAGAAGTCAGTTTTTCTTTTCTTTTTTTGTGTTCATAAGCCTGAAACTAAGGCAGAGAGCTAACCAATGCTGAGTGAACACAAGATAGAAACCAAGATGGTCTTAAAGAATTCATTTTTAAACGTCCCAAATCCAAATGTTCAAAACGAGATCCAGCAGTAAAAGTAATAATAGATTAGAATTAGAAAGTTTTAACTTCAGTGATCTTAAATACACGTTCAGTTTTTAGCCTTTAGATAATAACTTGAAGACACTACAAATTTCTGTCCATTGAGATAATTTTGCATTAAAAGCAATGTACATCTACAGTTTACATATCAACAGATGTAATTTATAATATTTACCATAAAAACCTGTTATGTAATGTGTTTAAGTTCGTTTAGGTTTTAGGTTTGAACATGGACTATAGATCTCTTCAGGTTTTTTGACACTGGTTTCTGACCTGGCTTTGGACTTGTTCAGGTAGGTCCTAGGCTTAGTTTTAAACTTATTTAAGGCAATTTTGTGCAATACTTGGTATTGCACCGATTTTTATACTTTGGTTTCGACGTGGACATGTTTAGGCTAGACTTTGCACTTCTTTCTGACCTGATTTTGGACATGTTTAGTCTGGGTTTTAGATTTTGTTTGTGACCTGGTTTTGGACCTGTTCAGCCTACTTTTTAGACTTGGTTCTGACCTGGTTTTGGTCATGTTTAGTCTGGGTTTTGGACTTGGTTCTGACCTGGTTTTGGACCTGTTCAGGCTAGTTATGGAGCAACTTTGTACTTGTCTTTGTAACTGTTAATAAATTTGGTTTTGTACCCACCATCTCTGCACCTTCATCACTTTCTCCACATTTTCAGTCTGATCGCAGAGCTTCTTCTTCTTCTCCTTTATCTGCTGTTGTCTGTTTACCCATCGATCGTGTTGTGAAGTAGCTCGCTCTTTATGGATTCATGTTTCCTTTGCCGTCAGCAGTATCCAGCTCTCAGTTCATGTTGCATTTTTCACACTGATGCTGCCGTTGATGCGTCCATTTATACTGACTGCACGCAAACACACACACTCTTAAATACACTTTCTTTCTTCCGCGCTCATAAGCTGACAACATGTTCTCGTCCTCTCTCACACACACACTCGTCACCACCTGCTGTCGGTTTGTTTGGTCGATACACACATCCGTCCTGGACGTCGCTGCATGGTGTGGACGATCGGGCCGATGATGAAAGCTCTCAGATGCAAATGGAGACTCAATTACCTCGGTCAATCTGTCGGAGGGGTGTGTGTGTGAGTGTGTGTGCATTTGTGTGTGTGTGGAGGGTTTACCCAGCGGGCCCCTGGCTCGAGGGCTCTCCAGTGGCTTGTTAAGACGCCGTCGAGAGCACTTGGCTTTGAATTGGCCTTTTGTCAGCCGAGCTGCCAGAGGGAGGCGGGAAACACTGAGAGAGAGTGCGTGTGTGTGTTATAAATGTGTGTGTTATTATCCAAGTCTGTGCAATAACAGCAAACCGAGGATGCTTGCTGAAATAATGCCACGAACAGTTTGTATTTAACAGTAATTATTTCAACTGTATAGAGCAGCTCTAATGAAAGCTGTAGTGTGTCAGAGATGAACACAACATTGACGAAAATGGGGAAAAATAAAAAAACTTTGTTAGTTTGTGTCATTGAAATCCAACACTACAGGGTTTTCTTCATGTTTGCACAGACATTTTAACTAAATTACACACATTAAGGATGTGAGGCAGAGTTTTTGGTACGTTTTGAGCAGGCTTTGGTTGAGTTTAGGTGAGCAATCCAAGTGGAAAGCGAAAGTTTTCATTTTTTTCAGGTAAATCAAAATAACTTCATGTTGCATAGATCAGGTATCTGCTTTGAGGTTGGATTTCAGTCGTTACGTTGGACTGATTTTGGGCTTGGGGTGCGTCTTTGGAGTGTTTTTAGGTTTGGTGTTTCCCTTTGGTTTTGTCTTAGTTTTAAATAGTTTGTTTTGGCTTTTATTGCTTTGCTTTCCTGGCCTAAATTGTTTTAGGCCAGTTTTGTATTTGGATGGGTTTTGACCTTGATTGGTTTGGACATATTTTAAACTGGTTTTATAAACATTTTGCAGTTTGCTTTGAACAATTTTTGTGGCTGTTTTGACCTACATTTAGACTCATTTATTAGCTTGGATTGGGGATCACTTTGGGTTGATCTGGACTTGTTTTGTCCTGTTTTATAGTTGGGGCTTGGTTTTATACACATTTTTTAAATTTGTAGAGGTTCACTGGCTGGATATTCTCGACTCATTGTCCTGCTATGGAACATCTGGATCCATTAGATAGTTCTTTGTAATGGTAAAGAATGTGAAATAATTATTCTTTCTTCAGATAGAAAAAAAAATACTTGTAATAGCCTTCTTCTCCAAACCAACACTTATTTTCCAAATAATTCCCCTTCTCTATGTCTTAAAAAATATATATCAGACTTTCTTTTTAATCCACAAGCTTTGTTTCTCATCACCACCTTGATCCTGAAGAGGAGGCCGACCTCCCAAGGTGCCGTGCTTCTCTTGGGTCACCACTGATTCTCCGACACCGTCAGAGAGGTGGGGGTGGTGAATTTAACAAGCGCCTCTCGTTCGTCATTAAACACCACTTCTTGTCTGATCCATCCGGTCCGGACCGGAGGGGGGCTCCTCGCTAGAGGGGCTGCCGAGGCCCCTGACAGTGGTCGCTCTTGTTTCAGGCACATTTGTGAACGGACAGAGCCAATCAGAGTCCGAGTGTTGGGCCACTTCAGCGCCGCTTTAAGGGATTAGTGTTGCTTTGTTTCCATTGTGTGTTTGAGGGATTTGGGAGGTTTATTATCCCAAATAATCCCACTCGTGTTGATGAGATCTCTTACACGCACACTTCATTTTACTTGCTTTGTGTTTTGTGCTCTAAGTGTTGTCCCATGTGTTTATTTGCTGTCAGTGGGCCTGCTTAGTCAATGATTGCATGTAATTACGTTTTTAAAATTCTTTCTCTGGTTTAAACGGTTGTAAAATGTCTGAATACTCGGACGAATAAAAATGGGTTTAAGATTCATGTAGGTTTAAAGATTACGGGACTTCAACACAATAAGGTTTGAATGCTGCCTTCTGTTTGTCAGGACTACATGCAGAACGTCCATGGGAAGGAGATCGACCTGCTCAGGACCACGGTGAAGGTGCCGGGGAAGAGGCCACCGCGCGCCGTGTCCACCTGCGCTGCCATGCCGAGTCCCAAAACCAACGGCCTGACGAAGGACATGAGCAGCCTGCAGCTCGGACAGACTTCAGGTGAGGCCTGCAAACTGACACCTGAGAGCGTCTGTATCAGACCTTCAAACCTTTAAACCATAGGTATAAGGGAGGTAATCTTTGTCACACCCCTCCTCCTCTGTGATTGGACGGCAGTGATTTACCTGAAATTCAACATTTTTTTTACTGCTGAACTCCCGTTTAGAATTCATCATCAGAAGTGCATGCTCTAACATATGTAATTTTTCAAAACAAAAGCAATAATTACTTATAAGGAATTTACCAGGATGCATTTAAAGCTTCAGGTTTTCAAAATAAAAGTTTTCTATTTAGTTTGTTGCAACTTATGTTTTCAAAAATATCCAGTCCTGCTATCAAACATCCAATCAGGAAGTCCATTTCTTATAGTTTAAAGTAACGAGTCTTTACGTCAATTTTCATGTGTATATCCAGGTTTAATGGTTAATTTGTGAAATTATTATTAATCACTGTAATTAAGTAAGAAACCTGTTTAAACTCCATCTTCATGCGTTTAGATGTCTCATTTTATTTTAAACATCCAAATCTTTCTTGTAAAATGATACGATAACAACAATAAGTTTTCACATTTATCCAACATTTATCCAAAAAGAAATTCGCATTTATTTTGTAAAAATGTCTTTGAAAGGCTTAAGTGTAACTGTCAGCGTTCACACGTAGAAACCAACAACGTGTTTGGAGGTAAAAACGAAGTGTTGTGTTAAATAACAGAAAAACTGAATCAGCGTTATTGAAATGATGCAATAAAAATGAGCAGAAATATGAAAACATAAAGGAGTGAACATGAAGTCTCGCCTCCACTCAGCAACGATTAGCCCATCATCAACACACTCGTTCCCTAATTGTGCTTCTAATCGCCGCTCTCGCTCTGACATCATAAACACGAGCGTTGTTTTGTTCGTTCTGAGTCAATAAAGATTGATTGAAAGGAGGAGGGGAAAAATCTGCAGTTCAGCCTCGAAGCAAACGTGTCTTATCACCTGAAGGAAGACGTCGTAAAACAAAAGGTGGAGCATAATCCTGCGTGTCTCACACACACATAAAATCAGCGCTTATGAGGCTTAAATCTCTCTCTTTCACACACACACACACACACACACACACATACACACACACACACACACACACACACACACACACACGCAGGAGGCCCGAGCTAATAGCATGAATATTCAGTGAGCTGTACTCCATGTACTAATTATTGTCATGAATATTAATGCAATCAGAGTCCTGGCTCCATTCAGCCAGCACCAAGAAATGAGCTGTAATGAGAGAATGAGGGAGAGGAGGAGGAGGGTGGGGGTGACTCACCCTGCTGCTGGACCACACAGCCTCTTGCCGACTCGAGGGTTTGATTTAAGCAGCCGGCTCGTGAGAGGCTGCCTTTTATGGCTCCCTCGTGTTTCTGTGTGAAGTAAATGAGAGTATGTGTGCACGCCAAGGAAGGAAGAGGAGGTCTGCAGATGATCTGTGCGACGCTCCGGATGTTTGAAGCTTAAACAGCAGCACGGGCTTTAAATGTGATTCTCTGGTCATGAGAAACGTGCTCAAGTGTCAGTTTTCTTCAGTCAGCTGGTTAAAATGATCAGAACGCTGAGCTAACTGTACATGGAGCCCGTAGTTACTGCTCCCAGCCTGTAGAGGGGGGCATGACAAATTAAATCCAAAAACCCCACTTCCTCCAGTGACGGAGTCCACAAACAAAAGGACAGCTATGTCCATCTTTGTATATTCAGTATATTGTATATTCAGTGTATGGTGCTATCAGCAGGCTTCCTGTCACTGTCCAATCAGAGGAAAGAGAGCTGTTAGGGAGGAGGTTTCTTAAAGAGACAGAAGCTAATGCAGCTTTTCTCACAGAAGTTATGAGTGATAAGTGAACACTGCAGGTATCTGAGTCTTCCTTATATGCCGCATTGACGTCTCCACTTTGTGTTTCAGGCTCGGTGACTAGCAGCTCGTCGGTGTCGCAGATGGCGAGCGGCGTCAGCTTAGTGTCCTTCAACAGCCGCAGCACGGAGGGGATGCACCAGCGCTCGTACTCCGTCTCCAGCGCCGATCAGTGGACCGAGGCCACCGTCATCGCCAACTCTGGAGTCAGCACGGGTCAGTGACCGGCATGCTCACGCAGAGTCATGTGATCCTCAATTAAAGTGCAGGCCAGGTCACACGAGAAGCTACACACCTGGGACTGAAGGCCCTAGTGTGGAGCTACGCGAGGGGGACTATCATTTGTCTCCCATTGATCCAGCTGCCAGACCTCTAATACTGCCTTAACTGTTTGTCAAGCTAATGGACTGTCTGTGTGTGTATGTTGGTGTGTGTGTCTGTGTGTGTATACAGGTGTGTAGGACTTAAAGTGCCATATTAACCTAACACACACACACACACACACACACACACAGAGCAGGAAGCTGAGACTGACAGCTGTCAGGCTGTGTATGAGCCTGATGTTAAGCTTGAGTAGCAGCTCCTTCTCTGGGGCCTCCAGCCTTCCTCAAATAACGTTTAAAGCTGTGAAACGCTCTCAATGGGCTCCCAGGGGCAACACACACACACACACACACACACACACACACACACACACACACACAGTTTCTATAGGTGCAAGGGCACGCCTTTAAACTCCTGTGGACCCTTAAAAGGTAATTTATGCAAGAGTAAGATATTAATTAACCTTAAAAATGGTGATGAAGTCATGAATCCTTCTGTCAGAGATCTGAGAAATGTTACAGATCTTACAGCAATATCTGAAAAAAATAATTGGGACAAATGTTATTTTATAAAAAGAAAATAAGAGAAACCTGGTTTAACTTTAAGTTTGTGACAGAGTTTTGTGGTTTTAGCTTTAAATTAAGCTAAAAATTCATCTGAACTCCTCTGCTAAAAGTTTTTTTTTTCTTCATATTTTTAAATGTGAAAAAAATGTCTTCGAAAGTCTAAGAAAGTAAAACTCCCAACATATGTGGATTATGGAAGCCTGAATGGGCCATCATAAGAAATTAAGAAAAAAAATTAACGAGTAGTCAAGACTTACATGTGTGAACTCATCACTCAGTTCTCAAGCAGCGTTGAGGCCAAATAGTAGGAAATAATTGTAGAGAAGAAAAAAATGAGAAAAACAAAGATATTACATATTAAATAAGCTAATGAAAAAAATAAGTAGTAATATAACATCTTAAAAATACAGAAAGGAAATTAAAAACAGAAGTAAATAAACTGAGAATCTTAAATAAATAGAGGAAATACTGCAAATTCAATCATTTCCGAAATACTCCTTTGTTTATATTTTATTAGGTGGGGTCTGCCCTCCATAGATCAACTGTCAGAGTTAATAATAAGCAAAACTGCTTAAAACATTTGTGTTAAACAGTGCTAAGAACTTAAAAGAAAATAAATAAAATTCTGCAATAAATAAATACTAAAATTAAGATTTAAACTCATGAAAAAATT
The DNA here is from genome assembly GCF_001858045.2 of Oreochromis niloticus. NCBI lineage: Eukaryota > Metazoa > Chordata > Actinopteri > Cichliformes > Cichlidae > Oreochromis > Oreochromis niloticus. The sequence continues at coordinate 24,816,117 of NC_031986.2, forward strand.
CAATTTCTGCTTCTTCTTTGAGTTTTATTAGGCACGCAGGTGCTTTGCCGCCACCTTCTGGAGCATAAAACAAAGAAAAGTTTGTAGTCTTTGGACCTGCTGCTGCTTCTTCTGTGGTGGTTTGTGTGGTCTGATCAGCTGGTGTTTAAACTGTTGATGAGGGAAAATACACCACAGAAAAACAATCAGAGTTGGACTGAGAGAGAGAGTGCAGCGGGAGGAGGTGGTTGTGGGGGGTGGGGGCAGCGGTGGTGGGGTTTGACGTGGATGGAGCGCGGCTTGCAGATGGGAGGGCCGTTAATCCACGGCGGTTAATTGCGCGCTCGGGGATGGCATCTTGTCAGCAGAGATAAGTTGTCACATTTTCCACTTGAGCTGAGACTAAACGATTGTAAAATAAGTTATGGCCGTCCTTGGGGCTGTCTGCCGTTCGGGGACGCGGCGGCCAGCAAGCGCTCGACAAGATACGTTTGTGTGTGTGGTGTGTACACGTGTTTCCATCTGCACACACAGATACACACCGCGCCCGTGTCAGTGTGGCCGCCGCGCCGTGATATTGATGGAAGCTGAATGTTATTTTATTCCGCCGCTAGTCACAGCTGTCAGCAGCCGGCATGAAGAGTGGAGGGCAGAGAGAGAGAGACTCCACTCACTGTGCTGATAGCCTCGCTCACCCACAGGTCTCAGCCTGCATGTCGACCTGAACGGGATTCAGTATAGTTTACTTTAATCCATTTGGACCCCGTCAGTGGTGATTCTGGATATTTTATATACGTATTTCTACATTTACTGTTCTGCTTATAAAATAGAACAATTGAGGTGTGAGGTTTTGTGCTCAGATTTACTCAGCTGCTGTTCTGTGCCAAAGAGTTTTGCCACCATGGATATTAAGGTCATTAGTGAAGTATCAAAGGTAAATGTGCAGCAGGATCAAGAGCTGAAGCCAGAGTCAGAATGAAGAGCAGGGAGTCCTGTATCTGATGGTCTGGACCTCACACAATCCTGATCGCAATATCAGCAGTGTGAAATTACAAGAAGAGACAAAAGACACCAGTTTAATCCCACTGATGAACTTCAGCAATTCCTCCAAAACCCATAAATCAACTACAAAACCAGGTCTAGAGTCCAAAATTAGGCTCACAACCAACCCCAGAAGTTTTTTTTTAGGGTACTCAAAAACTAAATCAGAAAACTTCTAAGTTCTTCCAAACCAGTACCAAACCAAATGTAATTCAAACCTAATTTAACCCAATGGAAAATCTATTTTGAAAGTAGTTTTAAACCAGTTTAAAAGAAAGTCCCAATAAGCCCATTATCAAGTGTAAGAAATAAGTCTGGTGTAACATGAATAAACCAAGACCCTGAGGCTAATTTAAAGAACTGTGACAAGCCCTCGAAGATTTTAAAGGCAGCATTAAAACAAAACAAAACACTGAGGTCAAACCAAAATGAAACCAGTCAAAAACTTAATCCAGAACCATCTTAAAACCTGTCCAAAGTTCTCAGCAGATAAAACAAGAAAGGCCACTTGTGTATTAAACTTACAACTATCTCAAATTATCTCTGAATGTTTTTCTCCACAACCATAAACTTCCCCTTTTAAGACACTGCAGAAAAAGATGGATGCCTCGACCTATCCTCCACCCACCAAAAAGCTCTTGGGTCTTTAGAAAGCAAAACCCCCAAGTAGTTCTGTTTAGTTATATTCGGCATCAGTCTACAGCAACAGTTATTTTACTGTTGGGTAAAGATCCTGCAGTATTATAGTAAGAGAAGCCCATTGATCCCTTATGAGCAGTATGGCAACAGTGTAGAGTTCTATTTGTGATTTTATTTGGTTAAATCACCAGACACGGGCCTGGGAGACTCCGTCTGCTCCAGTCCCAGCATCTCCAGCACCACCAGTCCAAAGATGGAGCCGCCGCCATCGCCGCATGCCAACCGGAAGAAGCACCGGCGGAAGAAGAGCACCAGTAACTTCAAAGCCGACGGCCTCTCTGGTACTGCGGAAGGTAACGCCATCTCCCCTCCCCTCGCCTCGCACTTTCCCCGCCTAGTTCTTAAAAAATACATATGAAAATATCATCTTTAAAACTGACCTGACCTTTATTTTCTAGTTTTCAAATCTTAAATCTCACTATTTTTGTAAAGTTTGTGTGTTGATGCTATAATGTTCATAGTGACATTAGTAGATGTTATTTGGGACCTAGGCTGGGAAACGCAGTCATGTGATTGTCTGAGATTTTCGACCTCCTCAATGAGGAAAGGATCTCTTCATCCTGTCATTCTCTCAGCCCTTCATCTCTTCACCCTGTTCAGTCTTCTTCTTCCTCTTCTCTGTAAAGTCTGTGGATCAATGAGTGTGTTCATGCACAGCAGTAACTCCATATTAGTAAATTCAACAACAGCTGAAAAACCTGCTTTCATATTAATACTGCAGACATCAAACATCAAAAGCATTGTCGTTGGTAATAATTCAGCTGCAGATAACCTGATGAAGCTAAAATTGATCAGAACAAATCTTAAAGACAGTTACAAAAAGCCAATTAGAGACCTGGTTACTGGCAAATGGCTAATTTTGGTAACCCTGTATATTTTTATGTGACAGGTTGGCATCATTGAAGTGCATGGAGACATGGAATTTGTGATGTGACCGCCGCCATTTGGGCGATCATTGTTGGACAGTTGGAGGAGCAATTCCTTCAGCTAGATTGATTTGTATGAAGTTAATGTTTGGACTTGGGTTAGATTCGATGTTGAAATTTTTTATTATGGTCAAAGATTTTTGATTTCTTGGGGGGGCGTTGGGGTTTTTTTTGTTTTGTTTTGTTTATAATAGTCAGTAGAACAAGCGAATTAGCTTGAGTCCCTTTCAGGGACTTCAATTAGTTGAGGTAAAAGGTTGTATTCAGTTTAGGAAAAGTTGCGGAGGAAAAGCTGATCGTTTCTGCTGAGAGACTGGATCCAATATTAATTTGTGTAGCAGCGTCATTTTCAGTGTTTCACACTAAACACGGCAGAAGAAAATTCTTGGTATGAATAAAGTGGCTGGCATAAAGGAAAAAACAGAATAAAATATTGAAATATGCATTAATGACCATAAATAAAAAACACAAAATAAACTTAAATATATACATTTGAAAAATCTGCTAAACATCAACCTGTGTTTGTTTCTTTCTGTTTATTTTTGGCACCACACATGTATGACCTCCACCCGCTGCTGTATCCTGATTGGCTGATTCCATCCTAAATTCCTCCTCAGTTTATCACCATTATTGATGTTTTTGTGATAATTATCGAGATCTTTTATCACACACGCACACACACACAGTAGCTCGTTGAACAGATGTGGCGGCAGCGGCAGATGTGTAATGTTCGCCCCTCCATCAGCGAGGCATCAAGCAGCTGACAGGACAAGTGGCTGTCTGAGTGACGGATCGACGCCGCATCTGCCTTCATCTCTGCTCATTTCCATCCCTTTATTTTCCTTTATTTCCTCACATCCACCCTCAATGCTTCCTTTTTCGTTTTCGGTCTCCCCTCCTTGTTCTTGTCCTCATTTCCATCTTCTCCTCTAATCTTGTTCCTCGTTGTTTTGTCTCATCTGTTTCATTCCTCCTTCACTCTGTTTTCCTTATGCTTTACTCCTCCTCCTCCTTTTTTTCCCCTCTGCGAGCGTTTTATTATCACTTCCTCTGACCGCCACTCGTTATCAGACGCTTCCCGACTCTCATCTCGCCCCCACATTAGTCAGCCAGAGAGGCTTAAGTGAAATATTATAAATAATCCAGTGTATTGAAATCTTTTATCAGCTGTGTCACTTTCATTATTCAATAAGCGATTAGTAACAGTCTTCCCAATTTAGCCATTAAGCACTGAGCGTGCTCGGCCGGCCGCTGGCTCACCGCCTGTCACGCCGGGCGGGCGTGTGAAGTATCTTCATGTCAGAGCGAGGCCTGGCGTAATTCATGAGGGGGAACCGCCCTTTGCGGCCGAGCTCCCCCAGGTAGGACCACACCAACACACACACTCAGAGATTCTCACCCTTAGCTTGCTGCATCAGTGGAAGTTCCTGGTGGTGATGGTGATACTTCTACCCACCAGTATTTTTTGTTTCAGATGGGGCTTTTTGTGACCTCTGGCCAGACTAATGTGTGTGACTTTTTAATGACTCACTGACCTGTAGCACCACCGTCAGGCCTTCAGACAGGTTGCTTCTGTTCGGTCTTATATCGTTCCTGTTTTCACCTGGAGTTGGACTTCATGGTTCATGAGGATGTTTTACTACCGTTCTGACGGATTTCAGTCATCTGTTTTGACCAAGTCTTGGTTTTATTGGTGTACTGACTGGGACTTGTCAGATTCGTGAAGATGTTTTGACTTTTTTAAAGGTATTCTTGCGTGTCATCTTTGGTGTAGGTCTGGTTCATCCATTGATTCTGACTCACTAAACCCATGGGATAGGATAGGATAAACCCATGAATGGGTTTTGATTTTCACTTATCTTGATTTTTAAGGGCATTTTTTTAGTGTGTAACATTTGGTCTAGTTTAGTTTAATTAATGCATTCATAGTTTATTGGGTTGGGATTTATGATAGTTGTTTCAGTTTTGTGTTTTGACTTGGTCTTGGTTTTGTTGGTTTTATAGGTGTACTGACAAGGACTTATCAAGTTCACGTCGGTGTTTCTACTCTGACATTTTGGATTTTTGGATCAAACTACGACTTCATTTGTGCCATTCTTGCTCATTAGCAGTATTTTGGTTTGTTTTCACAAGTTCACAACGCTTTTTTGATTCAGACTTGGTTTTGGCTTATTGTCTTTGGTAGAGTTCTTGTTCATCTATTGATGATATACTTCTTTTAGCCTTCAGTTTTAAAAATTCTTAGTTTTGTTAGTTCTATACGCATTTTCCTTGGTATGTCAAGTTTATATGCATGTTTTGACTTATTTTGGTTTTAACTTTTATTCTTATTATAAATGTAGCTCTTCATTTCATTTTTACTTGTGGTTGTCTTTGAATTAGTCCTCTACGTTATACATGCTTCCCTTAGGGAGTATCCCTTAAGCATAACATACATTTTCACTGCTATGCAGATGACACCCAACTTCTATCCATGAAGTCAGATAACACACAGCAATTTGTTAAAATGCAAGAATGTCTTAAATACATAAAGCTCCTCACACACAAGGTCTTAAATAATCAGGCCCCATCTTATCTTAATGACCTTGTAGTACCATATCACCCTATCAGAGCACTTCGCTCTCGCACTGCAGGCCTACTTGTTGTTCCTGAGTATTTAAAAGTAGAATGGGAGGGAGAGCCTTCAGTTTTCAGGCCCCTCTTCTTTGGAACCAGCTTCCAGTTTGGATTCATGAGACAGACACTATCTCTACTTTTAAATTAGGCTTAAAACTTTCCTTTGTGCTACAGCATATGGTTAGGGTTGGATCAGGTGACCCTGAATCCTCCCTTAATTACGCTGTAATAGGTCTAGGCTTCTGGGGGATTCCTATGATGTGTGAAGTGTTTCTTCGTCAGTAACCTTTTTCACTCAATATGTGTTTATACACCTCGCAGCATTTAATTATTAGTTATTATTAATCTCTGGCTCTCTTCCACACCGTGTCTTTGACCAGTCTTCTTCCCCTCACCCCCAGCTGGTCATGGCAGTTGGCCGCCCCTCCCTGAGCCTGGTTCTGCTGGAGGTTTCTTCCTGTTAAAAGGGAGTTTTTCCTTCACAGTGTCGCCAAAACACTTGTTCATAGGGGGTCGTATGATTGTTGGGGTTTTCCTTTCCTTTTAACTCAGTCCATCGTCTGTCTGGTTGCCTCTGGTTGTTTTGTTGGACTTTACTCAGGCTTCTAGAGACTTTTCCTAATGCTCATCAGTTCTTGTTTTGACTTTTGGATGCGTCAGTTTTGCAGTTGTTTGGAAGTGGTCTCTATTGTTACTTTTAGTGTTTATCTTTTTTATTTGGATGTGTAAAGATCACTGTGACTGCTCTGTGAGTCTCATATTAGACCTAACTCAGTGTTTCATTCAAGTCTGTGGTCTCAACAGTCACCTGTGTGCACTCTCTGTGCACATTGTTATATTTCCTTTCTTGCCCAGTGTTGCTTTGCTCTCCTAGCTGTAGAAACACTTCTCAACAACTGTTAGGTGAACATTTTTTGTCTTCTTCCAAAAAATATCTCGACTTCTGAATTAATATTCTTGCGATCTTCATGGCACCTTTTCTGTTGCCGGCTCTTAATTCTTTATAAAACCCTCTACCAGGGGAAACAACATCAAACCACACATATCTTTGATTCGCTTTGAAGAAATCCTCATAATGAGAGCATGAGTGGATCTGCAGCCCATACACACCTGTCTCAGGTAAACCGCTGCTGATCACAGCCTCGACACTGGGCTGCCATTTGAGCTTTGAAAGTTGACCTGAGTCTCTTTCGTTCAGCTTCAAAAGTTTGAAGCTGAATCTGTGGCCACATTCCTGAAGTTTAAGTTGAGAAATGGTGGCTTTGATTCCTCACACGGAAAGCTCCTCACAGCTGATGTTTAAGGTGTGTGCGTGCCTCTCAGATCACATTCGTGTGTGACGGTGTCTCAGCTGAAGAGCTTCATCTCATTGTTGTCAGGTGGTCGATGCACCTGCAGCACGCCGCTCTCTGACTGCTTCATCAAGGCCTTGAATTCCTTTAAAGTCGCAGCTTAATCAGAAAGGTGGGCTCCGCCCGCCGTCACAGGTCAATTAGGGTCAGAGGGGGTCAAACAGGAGGGAAACAAAGAGGGCCTCTGTGGAGGAAAGACCAGGTGGTCCTGCAGTTACTTGTCAGTCACTTTGCTTTAGTCTCTCTCAGTTTACACAAACATGTTCTTGTGTTGTAAAGCACTTTTTTTTTTTTTACCTGTGAAAAGCGCTATATAAATAAATTTTACTTTACTTACTTATAAGCTTTTTAGACAAGTTGGTGAGAAACATTTACAAGCTTCGAAAAGGGTAAAAAGTAAGAGATGACCAATCAGAAAACTTAAATAGTTTTCTGATAAAGCATTTCGTTGCCTTGTACTTGTGACATGTGCTATGACAATAAAGTTGAATTCTATTCTATTCTATTAAATAAAACCCAAAATAAGAAAGCAAACATTCTTTCGAGGCTCAGAACAGTTACATCAGCATCATTTGGTCTAAAAACTTTAAAAAATACTAAAACTTCAGGTTTTTGTGGTTTCCACTTTGCTCCAGTTTTGTCCATTATACAAAAGAAATATCACTTTAGATTTTCCCGAAACTCACTACTAATATCGAGTTCTGTTTGCTTTACTACACCCTGCTAAACGAAAGAAGGACAAAACATCAGAAAGTAAGAGAACGAAGAAAACAAAAGCAACAAGTTTTTACAAACTTCCACTAATGTACGATTTTTGAGATCAGCGATTTCCAGAGAAACTCTTGCTGCTGGTTCCTCCTCAGATCGCTGATCCCCGAGGAGATGATCCAGCAGGCTACACAACATTTTGAAACCAGTTTAAACCATGAGTTGACTTAGGAGGCCAATAATATCTGAGTTAGACTGAGAGGGAAAACACTTCACGTCCCCCTGCTTTGAAACAAAGCTCATGCTGGAGTAACAGGCTGGACATTCATGTAGGTTCTACCTGTTAACGTGAGTCGTGGCACATGGATGTGAGTGTAGTGACAGTTTTAACCAAGTCCCATCATTTTGTGGTGTCTTATGTCATGAAGCTGCTTCTGCCTCTTGACTCATTTTTTAGCTTTTGTTTTTTTTCTCAGAGCCATGACTCTGGTCTCTGCTTCAGCCTCTCTGCTCGCACTCTCGGGGCTCCAACCTGTGACCTTTTTAACGCGACCCTGATTCATTCCCTCCATCACTCGCCTCGCCTCCCATGGCAGATCGAGGAAAACAAAGCGGACTAACATTTAAAGTGTCAGCCGCGGCTGTATTTCATCCTCTGCAAATGTTGCTTTGGTGGCAAATGCTCGCGGTAGCCCCAGGGGGGAGTGAATATTACAGAGTTTGCAGAGGTCAAAGGTCACAGAGCTCAAACCTGTGGAAGAATCAGAGCTACAGAATCATGTTAAAGTTCAGTGTTTTTATCGTCCCATCATTTGTTGGCTCTTAGGTTTGATTTAATGCTTAAAAAAAATCACATTATCACAGTTTCATACCACATATTTTGAAGAATGTTGCCTTTATATTCTGCTAAAGGTGATTAACTAAAATAATTAATCATATCTATGAAATAAGAGATTATACTGAAAACTGTCTAATGCAATTTCAAAGTTCAAGTTGACTTTTGTTTTATTCTATCCAACCAGCAGCTCACAATTCTAAAAAGGAAATAAAAGTTCAAACCTTGCACATCACACTGATATTTCACTCTAAATTGCCCGCAAATAAGTTTTCTGACTTTCTTGGTTATATTTTAATGTGAAAATTTGCAGGAAGTGTTGAGTTGTAGCTCAACATCATTTGTTTTTTTGAGGCTCTTGTTGTTTGACTTTCAGTGGGTTTAAAGTGTCATGAATATTTTTAGTTTAGTTATTTTTTTTATCAGATAAATGTGAGCAGAAAATTTTTTTGATCGACATCTTTTGATTTTTTACAAGTTCTATTTTTTTTTTATTTGTAGTGGATTAAAAATGTACTCTGTTGATTTTTCACGGACTTCCATCCCTTCATTGTGCTTATTGGCTCCTCCCACTTCAGCACCGAGCCACACCCCCTCCATAGCATCCTCTGCACTGCTGGTTTTGATACCTGTCTCTCTTTTTCTCTCCCTCTTCCCCTTTACCTGTCTATGTCTTATATTTGTTGTCTCATTCCTAAAATCTGGCCTCACCTCTCCTTTGGTCCTGCATGTTTCATTCCTCATTCATTCCTCTTCTTTTGTCCCTTGTCTCCTTTGTTCCTGTTTGGATCTCCTGTTATCTCTTCTTCATTCCTCTATCATACCCACTTGACCCGCTTTTGTTATTCCTTCATTCCTTCTGCAATCTTCCTTTGGGTCCCCGTTTGATCTTCCTTCATACCCACATTATTCCTGTTTCCTTCCTCGCTGCCGTCTTTTCTCTCTCTTCCTGCCGTCGGGGGATGCAGCCAAACGTAAAGCTTGGAAACTAAATCGTGTCTCTAGCCTTCGCAGCATTTACACCAACAGTCTGCAGAACTCAGAAGGTAAAAACAACTGCTGCGGTGGGAAGGACAGATCCCCAACTGACCTCCACCCTGACCCTCCCACCACTGCAGGGTTGGAGCCCCCTGTGCTGGAGATTTGTGCTTTTGATTCCAGGAATGAATGAGTTGGTGATTTGCAGAAAAAGACGATGAAACTGGGTTTGAGTCACTTACATGTTTAAGCAAGCAGCACTGAGACACTTTTATAACATGAAGGCTAATTCTTTAATGAATCATCAACCTCAATCAAAGAGGGTAAATTAGTAATATTTATAGTATTAGTATTATACTAGTATAATATATAGTAATATTAAATTATACACCTTTTTTTACCAAAATTAAGGTCAGCACAGAGTTTAACGCTCATCATGGACCATAACTTGAAAGTCAGCTGCTAGCCGAGCTGTAAACTGAACATGGATTGGTTACTTCTCTGTAGCTGAGGTTGGTGGTCCGGTCAGAGACGTAGCCAATAGATACGTCTGACTGAAGACAAAATATTAGCAGGTATATTTGTTTATTGGGAAAGGTCCTCTAGCTTTATTACAAAAATTATAAGTAAAGTAAAAACTTTAAAGAACAAAAACTACATATTTGCTTCGCAAGAATAGTTATTTGTAAAAAAGGAGCCTAGAAGTTATTTGAATGGTTAAAAATGAACAGTTCTCTGTTCTGGCGGCAACTCTAACTCTGTAAGTACCTTCAGTTCTTAGAGTTTAAAAACTTAAAAAAAAATGATATAGTTTTAAAAGAAACTAAATATGTTGCTGTAGAGGTAAATTTTATGGATTTATGACTCACATAGTCAGTTTTAAGGTATTTTTGCAGTCAGTATGGGATGTTTCCCCAACTTGGACTCATAGTCAACCTTCCCGTCCACTTTATATCCATGTACCACAGGTTGGAATTGCCATTTTAAATCTTTTTCACCACCTCTTGCTGTCTTGGCAGCTGTCACTGCCTCCTGCAGTTTGGATGGGTTTCACCTCTTTTTGCTGCAAATCATACAGCCAGTTCTTTCTCAGTGTGTCCATCTGTGTTTGGTCCAGTGGAGAAAGCATCTGTCTTTCCCTTCCCCTGTATTTCTTTGCCCCACCCACCTCACCTGTGAGGACACAGCCAACCAAACAACCCCACCCTGGAAGCATGAGCTGTACAGGTGATGGTACACCACAATGTGATGTGCGTTTTGTGCGATAGTGTTCCCCAGCATCTTCTGGTGTGATTTCCTCCTTCACGAAGTGTCTCCTGTGGTTCTGTTCCTCTCCGTCTTCTGCTCAAGAACAAAAAAATAAAAACACAGAGCCACATATTTCTTTCTCTGAGCGACTTCTGAACAATCGGCTGCAATATTTTCCAGGTTATTAATGTTGTAAAAGGCTGCGAATAATATGGGGAGTAATGACCTGTGTCGCAAAGCAATACTGTGTGCGGTGACATTTAAGGCTTTTAATTTGTGTTTCCCGAGGCCCCCTTTTGTCTCCCTCACGCCTCCCCTCTCATTGCACCTCCCGTCCTCCACTCTCAAACACACATACACCTCCCGCTGGGCCGCCTCAACACCTCACATCCCGGATGGATCATAGGCTTGTATGCATGTCCTGCCCCCCACCCCCACCCTCCGCCAGTCCCCACCTCCTCCCCCTCTTCCTGCCGCCATCCCTCCCTGCGTCTTGTAAATGCTGTATATTTGGTTTGTTCTCTTTCTGCCGTTAAAGGTTGCCGGTGTCAGAGTTCACAAATTGCCTCGGCACCACCTCTCTCTGCGCGAATGTCACCCACAGTAGCCGAGAGCGGTGGCAGTAATTACCAGCACAGCGCGGCGTGGTCGGCGTCCGCGTGTTTGTGTGTGTTTGTGCTCTTGTGCATACATTTAGACACACGCAACAGCGAATGGAGAAAGAAAAACAGAGGCCGAACAGGGCAAGAAAAGAAATCAGGGGGACTTTTTTGAAGATTTCCTAAGAGGATTTAAAATCTCTTTTTATAGCTTAAAGTCACATTTTCTTTCATTTCCAATCTGAATGAGCAAATTAAACTGTCAAGACAAACACGCGATTTTCTAGAAAATTCTTCGAAGAATAAGCTTGTTTGTTTTCGCCTTCAAAGTTTGGGGTTTAAAGTAACTTTCACAGCTAAATGGTCCTTAAAGCGGTTAGAAAAATGAGAAATTACCCAATCCGATGTGCTTGGAAGCTCCAGGATGATCTTGGAGGTTGATTTTAATCACGTAAAGCAGTGTTACCCATGAACGTGCGATGAAAGAGCTTTAGTTATTTTTAGTGGATTGAACTACTACTGTAAAAAGTATGAAATAAAGTTGAGGAAAATAAATTCTTAAAAATTGTTTCCACATGCAGCAGTTACTCATCAGCAGGATGTGAAGCTGGCATGTTTTTTTACTTTTAGCTCCGTATTTGGTCTCCTCCACTTCCTGAGGGAAATATCTGGCCTTTTTTCTGCTTCATGCTGCATGTTCTCCGACAGCTTTGGACACATTTTGTTCTTGATTTGTTTTTAGACACTTAGTTTTATTTTTTGTGAAGATTTATCAACTTTACTTGTCTCTTTTTACACTTTCTAGTCATACAGTGGTCCCTCGTTCATCGCGGGAGTTACGTTCTAAAAATAACCTGCGAAAAGTGAAATCCGCGAAGTAGCCAACTTTATTTTTTACAATTATTATAGATGTATAAAGCTGTAAAAGCCCTCACTACACACTCTTTTCTCAGACAGGCATGAACATTTTCACACTTTTCTCTGTTGTTTAAACATTCTCAAAGTTTAAACCTTGTAGAAAAATAAGTGCATATTATAGAATGAAACCAAAGGCACCTGCAGGTGATGACGTTTTGTCGACATTGTTGTGTTTTATTGGGGAGAAAACTTGCAAACATACAGTACAGCACTTCAGAGTCACACTGCTAGCGATCGAAGATTGATTTGGCAAGCTGAACGCATTCTGTACTGTACAGGAGGCACGGCACAAGATTGATTGACATTGGTCTACACCCAATCAGGACGCAGAACACAATGCGCTGTAAAAAAAAAAACCCAAAAAACTAAAAGCATGCAAAATTGCACCAAAAAAAAATCTGTGAAACAGCGAGGCCACGAAAGGTGAACCACGTTATAGCGAGGGACCACTGTATTGCTTTGACATTTTTTTGTGTTAACTTTCTGGACATTTTGTTATTTTTACCTTTTTTTGAGAAAGTTTTTATTTTTATGACACTTAAGTAGTATTACATATTTATTAACATTTACTAACACTAACAGCAATTTCTTTATATTTTACAGCAATTTTAGTTGTAGTACAGAGATTTTTATCATCTTTTTCCAAGTTATGTTGTCATTTTATTCCTATTGCTTTTTTCATATTTTCTAAAATGTTTCTTAGGGAGTTTATTCCAAACTAATATAAAATAATATTGGTAATTTATTGATATTTTCTTATATTTTTAAAACTTGTTATATTTTCTCCTTTTTTAGAAGACAATGTGAACATTGAACACTTTTATTATCCTCTGCCCCTCGGCCCGTTTGCAAATTGAAGCTGCACATTTTCAGCATTAATTAAGCTTCATTAATGTTAAAGGTAATTAATTTTAGTCCTTGCACTTACATTTTACTCCTAGCTCCTCACCCTGGATATAAAGCAGCTAAAAGCTCCACGTTTCATGTTTGACCTTTTGAATATAGTTTCCGTTTCTAGTTTCTATCATAATATAATCCGGTGAATATTTTTTGGTCTCCACCTCCTCCTGAGCTCTGACATCCTGTTTCTTTTAGCTGTTGGCTGCTCAGAGAACTGAAACTATGAGCTAAAAGAGACTAAAAAGCTCCTCAGAGTCATTTTTCTACCTTGCATGCTTTAAGATTAGTGTTGCTGCTGAGGTCCAGGCAGGGGTTTCATAGTAAAAGTGGGTGGTGGGAGTGGTTCTTTTCCCCCCTGATTTTATTCATTAGCGGGTTTAGAGCGCTGGGTCAGCGTGCAGCATTTAAATCCAGAAACACCGTTTAATTTACGCTGCAGAGAGGCAGAGCCTTTCTGGATTGTTGGTTTCCATAATTGTCAAGCAGCCTCCACCCCTCCCCTTCCCCCTGAAAACAGAGAATCATGGGAATTTAATTATGATGGGATTCTGGCTCTTGACCCTGCAGGGCTGAGGCGGTGCTTGATGGGTGAGCCGTCATTTAGAACGAAGAGGCACCCGGTGTTCACCCAGGAGCTCCGAACACACTTCCTCCCTGCATTATGTACAGTTTGCCCTTCATCAGACACACTTTCATACGCAGAGCTTAGACTTCTTCTGCTCTGAAGATAGTCTGATGATGGTAGCAGCCGCTCTGAAGTCACACAGTGTCCCTGTAAATCATGAAGTCTGACCAAGGGCAGCAACAGATGCTCCTAAAATAAAACTCATGTTTTTTATGCAATCAAGTTAATAATCAAAGGTCAGTAAGCTCCAGGCTATGAATCAGGATCGAGCACTGTGTGAAACTCTGGATGTTTTTCTATTTTTTTGGAGGTTTAGTTTACTTTAAGTGAAATTATTTTAGGTGCTTTAGCTTCAATATTCCTCATGATAATCTTGTGCCCTTTTTCTATTTTTTTTTTTCCTGTTTTTTCGGAAAATTCTTCTTCTTAGACACCAAAATAAAAATTTTTCCATACATTTTATTTATATTAATGTATCTTTTAAAGAAAAGTAAAAAAGTTATTATTTTATTTTGACACCTTTTTCTGTCATTTTGTTTTCAAATTCTTTCAATTTTTTTATTTTTCCAATTTTTTGTATTTTTTAGAAACATTAGTTTGACCAGTGTTTTCTTTAGCCTTTTTGTATATAATTTTACAAATTTTGTTTATTGATGTTTATTAATATAAAGTAACTGGACTTTTGGATTTTTTTGTCTAGCTTTCTTTAGATTTTATTTATATTTTTCAAACAGTTTTCAGACATTTGTGGGGTGAATTTTTCTTTCTTTCAGCTGCTTTTTGAACATTTTATTATTCTCAGCTCATTTTCAGTTTGGAGCTGCAGGTTTTAATTAGGCTTCATTAATGTTAATGTTGATTAATTCAGTCGCTTCCTCTAAAAACTTATTTCTGGATCCTTGCCCAAAAACATCACCTGGAAAAAAGCAGCTTGAAGATCCACTTTGGTAAAAAAAAAAAAAAGTCCAGATTTGACATTCTCAGCTTTTTTCCACTGTGAGAAAACCTTTTATTAAATATTTTCCTTCACAGTTTGTCCCTCTCGTTTCACTGCTTTCATGAGAAAAGTTCAGTCTCATCATTGTTTCTCTGAATCTCTGCGCTCAGCGGCTGGTTTACAGCACAGATCGGTTTAACCTTGAGCCGTTAGCCAGCCCTTGTAAACAGTAGTTTTAATTAACGTCAGCTCATCAGGCTCGGCCCGTCAGCCGCCTGCAGCAGCTCACAGATGACAACGATCCTCAGTTATCTCTAGTAGAGAAACTTTGGAGAGCAAAGGTGTTTTCAATCTCTTCATCTGGAAGTGCGGGGCTTTCTCAGCCCGCCGTTCGCCTCGGGGCGCTTCCTTCCATCCTTACCTTCCGTCCTTCCTCTCCTCGGACAAGGCCATTGATTATCCAGAGCAGAGCCGGAGGGGAGCTTCGGCTCTGCTGCTCTGAGACGATCCCAATTAGCCAAATGACTGGAGTTGAGGAGGAGCAAATGGTCGTTCCCTGGCGGGCCGGCCGTGACCGCTCTCCGACTGATTAAACCCCTCATCATCATCATCTTCTTCTTCTTCTGCTGCCGCCGCTCGTCATGAACGGCTGCTTCCAGAAACCCTCGCCCGTGTCGTGAGTGATTACCGAGCTCACTGCTGAGATTTTGTCTGAGCCCGACCCGCGCAGGTTTGGATGGAGGAAAGCATTTCCGGGTGACACCAGCAGAGACGGAGGAATCCTGGGAATTATCAGGCATGCTGGAGGCCATCCTTTGATTAAGTGATTACCCGGTGTTGCCTCCTCTTCCCTGCTGATCGGGGTTAATTGTAAACAGAAGCTGCTTGTAGTCTGATCTGCTGTGGTGATGATACTCAGCCCCCCTCCCATCCCGTCTGTGCGCCCTAACGGTTTCCAAATGTGGCCAATGTGTCAACGAACAAATGTGAACATCTGTGGCGAGGCATGGAAGCAGTTGTACAGACACACTGAGGTTTTTCAGCTCCACAAGGAGGTTTACTCAGAAATCCAATCAAATTTTAACACAGAGCTCCTATTACTGACTTTTCTAACGGTTTCTACTCACTTCATCATCATTTAGGATTTTCTGTTTGCTCATGTTTGCTAAAAACTGCAGATGGAAACATAAAGATGGAGATCTGAGGAAGACTCCAGCATGCAGCTGAAAGCTCACCTCATGAGTCATCTGAAGTTTGAAAAAAGCTTTGAAGAGCTAAAAAGTAGATCTTTACTCAAGAATTAATTTATGTTTATTTAACAGGAGGTAAAAATTGGTGAAAGTTTTTGAGTCTAGTCTGAATATCCTGTTTAGTCTAACGGTCGGTACATATTGACGTGGCTCAGTCTGTTGGATCAGTTAGTGTTTTAAAGATCAGCTGGAGAGGTCTGTTGGTTACCACTCATTTCTGGTATTTTATGTATTTTAGCTGTAATTTTCTTTCCTAATTTTGTGACTTTTTTTGAGGTTTTTATACATTGTATTGCAGTAAATCCCATTAGAACTGTCTCAGTGTGGAGACTTTATTTGAATTTACTAAAATGTGATTTTGAGTGAACTGTCCCATTAATGTGTGACTCTGCAGACATGTTGTCAAACCTTGCTGGTGCTGCTTTAAAAAGTGTCCTCAACCCTGAATCCAAACACACACAACAGGCTCACACATACTTGAGGTAATTGGCTCTTGATTGTCCCATTAACCTCTGAGGGGGTTCTGTGTAACAGATCCATATCCCCCCCCCCCCCCCCCCTCCCCCTTCCAGCTGGCCCTGATTGTAATGACTGGCCTCTCCTGCTGACATGTCTGCAGAGGAGAGGGCAGGATGGTCCAGGGACCCTTAATTTGGGTGACATCCTGGCTGCAGGGGGCGGGGTCATGTAGGTCAGTAAAACAGGTGTCCTGTCAAGCAATGTGAGAGAGAGTTGGTCGTTACAGCCCCTTAGCTGAGCATCCACACTTTATTCCTATTTTTAAATTCTGCTTAGCGACTGTTTGATGACGAACCTTTTGAATCAAAATAGTCAGAGTAAGGTCAGGATGTGTTTTCATCTCTCTCTCGCTCTCTCTCTCTGTCTCTCTCTCTGACAGAACAAGAGGAGAACTTTGAGTTCACCATCGTGTCGCTGACGGGGCAGACGTGGCACTTTGAAGCCACTTCCTACGAGGAGCGAGACGCCTGGGTTCAGGTCATCGAGAGCCAGATCCTGGCGAGTCTGCAGTCCTGCGAGAGCAGCAAGAACAAGGTGAGCCGAGTCCTCCTGGAGCCTTTCAGTCTCTTCATAGCGTCATTTTCACATTTGTCCACATCAGGACCAACAAACATGCGAAATCGCCCTTTAATGCACACAAACACACAAACGCGTTCACTCACATAATTAGAAAATAGCAATTACTGTAGCTCACATCGAGCCTCAGTGTTGCCATTTTCCACCTGCAGCAGGCGGCTGCGTCTCATTTGAGGCCTGATGTGTTTACGCCTCAGGCTCTCAGCCTTTTTATTGCCCTCCCACCCAAAAAGAAAGAAGAAAAAAAAACGCCAGCCCCCCCTCCCTTCACCAATTCCATTTGTGTATCGTGTTGTTCCTTCGCTCTCCGACATCGATGAGCATAACCCAAAACAGCAGCGACTCACATCTGCTCAATGTTTTAAACATTTTTAGCCTATTTCAGAGACCTTGCTGTCAAGAACACAAGAGTGTGATCAGTGTTTAAATCCTATTTTTTTTCTCCCTCAAACTGTAAAGTAACCATATATTCAAGAAAAGAAGCGAGCCAGAACTCTTTTTTTTTTTTCTTCTTCTTTGTTTCAGTCTCGTCTGACAAGCCAGACAGAGGCGATGGCTCTGCAGTCGATACGAAGCATTCGAGGGAACGGTCGCTGTGCCGACTGCGAAGCACCGAGTGAGTACAAACCACCCACGGTGTCAACAAAACCTTCACTAATGCAACCATTACCCTTTAGTTTACTTCCTAAAAATAAACCAAATAAACCATCAGACTGGTCAAGAAAGATGATTCTTAGGGTTCACACAAGAATGACTTCTTAGTATCTTCTTAATGGTCTGAGTTAAATTAGACTGCAGGGATTAATTATGTGTAGATGTGACACCATCCAAGAATGGATCCAGTTATTTCAAGGAGTTGCATAATTTCAGTCCAATTCCTGAAACTCCCTCCATCCTTCAGGTTGTTGTCCAGGATTTTCAGCCTCTCACTGTCCAACTTAGAGATGCGATCTCTCCCAGCGAGCAGGCCAACATTGTGAGCTCTTCTCAGATCATAATTCTTACAAATGCTCTTTTTGCCAATTTTTGAGACAATAGGAAGGAAGAATACAGTAATGGCTACATTCTTTCTTTACCACATCACATTTAAACCAAAACCAAAAGAAAGAACTTAATTGCAGATATAAAATGATGGAGGTCATTTCCAGTTTCGTCCATTTGTTCTCAAATTAGATTTTTCTGATTTCAGTTAATGATTACAGACTAAGAAGGTCTGTAATGATGACCAAGGTCTAAACTTCTTCTAGCCTTGTTAGCCACCTTCTACATACAAATAAAGAGCAATGATTGTCCGGTGTTGGCTTTTACCAACTGTTTAAATTGCATCTCTTGATCTTCCTCTGTAAACACAGTTTAAATAGATAAACTTCCCCACTGACCTTTAAATTAAGGTTGTTTATCCAGAATTCTTACTTTTTACTAACCCTTTTAGTAATCTTTGTTTGTTATAACATATCAAACAATTAAACCGAAGTTCTTTTTTTCCCCAAAAAGGGTATATTGTCTATAATAGAGTGAACTTGTCTCCTTCAGACCCAGACTGGGCAAGTCTGAATCTTGGGGCCCTGATCTGCATTGAGTGTTCGGGAATCCACAGGAACCTGGGCACTCACCTGTCTAGGGTTCGCTCTCTAGATCTGGATGAGTGGCCGCTGGAGCTCATCAAAGTGATGTCGGCCATTGGCAACGAGCTGGCCAACAACGTGTGGGAGGCCAACGCTCAGGGACGCCTTAAACCTGGACCGGACGCCAGCAGGTAGGAAATGTAGAAAACATCTAAGGAAAAGAGTTTGGCTCCACTGGGAGGTTAGAATTGGAAGTGTAGTCTGAAGAAATGACGAGATTCTAAAGATGGGTGTGGTTGTTTCTGGTGTAGCAGGAAGTGACAGGATTACACCGAAGCTACAGGGAATAATCTCTCATAAACCTCCATTTTGATCAGGTCAGGGCAGCAGTCCTGTTGCTTATTGGTTGAAAAATGCTATTGTTTTTAAATAAATAGTGAATAGATGAGGACCCAGACATGAGCCTTGAGGAACGCCATTTCTAAAACTGTCTCCAAGAGAGAAGACATTCAGCAAAAACTTTACTTCCTATAAAGTGAGTCACTGTTGTGTTAGATCTTAGATCTCATTTTTTGTATATTGAAAGTTGGATATCAGTGCAGTGCTGCCAGCTGCAGGCAGGGAGCAGTGTTTCCGTGTGTGGCTTTGCAGGGTTCACACTGAGTGTGTTGGTATTGACAGAAATGTCACACAATAAAAAGCCCACCTCTGTATGTGCGCTGTCTTGTAGACTACAGGGGATAGTAACAAATCGGTGAACTTCAGCGTGACGTTGGTGTTGATCAGCATGTACCTGCATGTTTGTGTGTGTATGTGTGTGTGTGTGTGTGTGCTCGTGCTGTGTAATTATCGGATGCTGCAGCCCTGGGAAGCCAGCAGCCATCATAACAAATTAGAGCTGACTGCCATCCGCATGAAGATCGACTTCCCCGTCCTCCCCCCCTCCACTCACCCCCCTGACGCTCATTAGTCAACAGAAGCACTTTATAATTACTCCCCTCCAACACACACTGATGCACACTCACTTATACATACACAAACATTTTTACCCTACATGCACCGAGACAAAACAAATACATGTAAACAAATGAATATTACAAGCGGTGTTCCTTTAGTGAGTCCAGCTATCTGAAATATCTTCAACATGCTTTCCAACTCAAGCAGCACAACAACTGTATGAAAACTGTACACACAGCTATACTTTCTGCTGTGCTCTTTTGAGATTTAGTGCTTTTGTCACTTATTACACGTCCTCTTAACAAAGGTTTAAATGTGTCAGACTTAATTGTATTAATTTCAGAGAACATATAAATTCCTCATCGTGGACTCATCATCCTAATCAATTAAACATAAGCTGAGCTGAAACTGCAATGCAATCACAGTAAAATAAATAGTTTTTTTTTTCTAGTTTATAGTTTGGGGTTTTTTTCTGCTGAAAACAAAAGCAGGCAAAAATATTCACACAAGATCTTTACAGCCTAGTACTTGAATCTCAGGTTAATGTGCATGAGAAATCAAATTTTCAGTATAAAAACAATGTAAACATACTTATAATAATTTTTAAATAAATACATTAAAGCCAAATTAATATCAGTAAGAATTAAAGTGATGCGAGTGAATACAGCACTTAAAAATATGTATACAATAAATAAAAATCCAGGTTAAAGTTGGACATAAAAACACAAGGAGATGCCTGTACAGTCGATATATTTGAGTTCAGCTTTACGACTGTATCTGCTTAGCTGAATACACACAACACAAAAACACACACACTCACTCGCTCACACTGAGCGATCCTTGGGTATCGACGTGCCATTAGCCCTCCTCCATCAGGGCACTAATGCTTTTATTGTTGCTCATGTTCCTATTTATTTATGAATCTGAAGCATGTTTCCCCCTGAAGAGATTAGAGGAGGAGGTCAATATTATCTCAATTAACCCGCGACGCTCCACTGCAACTCCATCTCTCTCTTCCCCTCTCCCCCATCGCTGTCCTGTCGATAGTATTTATCAGTCCATTCCTTAAGTGGCTCGCTGTTTGTCGTTTCCCCTCCATAAATCCTGGTTTTCTTTCTATCTTTACCCCTCCTTCTCTGACTTTTCCATCGTTTCTCCACCTCTGACTGCTATTTTTTACCCTGTGACTTCTACACCTTCTGTGACTGGCTTTATTTAGTCCTGCATTTCACCTCTAAGATTACACAAAGGCTATTTTAACCCTCTCGATGTTGAAGCTGGAAACCTGTTTTGTTGTAGGCACTCCAAAATTACTTAAGATTTAATTATTAACCCTCTAGTAAGACATTCACCTAATAATTGTTTATTTTCCTGTGGTATTGTACTATTAGTCTGAACAAAACAAGCAAATGAAAATACACTTTTTTCTAAATTATAAGTCAGGGTGTTGTGTGAAATTTTTACACTGATAGTGGCTACTATAAGGTTGTTTAACGGCATCTGTGTTTCTAAATCCACACCTGAATCTTTCTTAAATGTTCTCACAGGTTTTTTAACTTATGTATATAACAGGATGTAATTGAAGTGCTAAAATGCTGCCTTTCTCCCTCATCATAGTAGTATTTATCCATGGAGGGGTCTCTCACACGTACCCTGAGACACAGTGGGAGGAAGGCGTGGCGCTTTTATGACAGCTTTATGGAGTGCCAGTGACGGTCTATGAAATGATATGTAGAAGCTGTGTCACCGAGGTTGCATTCACTCAACGCCTACTGCTCCTCTGAAATTACAAACCATCGTGCAAGACGTCAGCAAGCACCAAAACATACTGGGGTTACAGGGACGTAACTGTACATACAAACCAAGACAGTCACACTAAAAACACAAAACTTGTGTGGAGGGGGTTAAAAAAACATCATATGCTATGCTAACCATCAATGATATTTTCTTAGCCTGTAAGAGAGTATCATCTGCATATAAACATAGTAGAAATTGATAATTACCTTGATTTGTCAAAGGGTGGTCTTGCTGGAGCCACTTAACATTATGTTTTATTCCTCTGGGCACCCATTTAGGTTAAATTTTTAACTGTTAGATTTTAATAGAAGTCCACAATAACATAAGGGAGAAGCTATTGAGAACTGGTACATATTTGCCTTCTCAGATCACAAGATTCTGGCACAACTTCACTGCATGGAGAAGAGCAAACACCTAAAAATCCTGAAATTCTAACATTTGTTCTATGAAGAAGAACTTCATTGCTTGACCAACATGTCCTGGCCTGTAGCCTTCGAAGGAAGAGTCGATCAGATTAATGAAATGTTGTAGTTAAACTGTTTAACTTCAGAAAATAGTGTAAATGTGGCCAGATTTGAGTTAGACTCAAAAGTAAATAAACCTAAAATCGACATGAAGATGAGAACTTGTGGAGCCCCACTCTGCTGTTGACATATTTACCATTTTTGGTGTGGAAATGCATTTACTTAAATCGTTCAGTGGCTTAACGTCCTCCTGCATTGTGCACTAAATTACTGCAAATATGTGAAAACATCATCCAAATCATAAATCTCTCCACATTCAACAAGAACCGTGACTAAAACCTGTGTAAAAGAAGAGGAATTGGTTGAGAAATGAGACAAGGCCGGCAGAGGCTTTGTCCAGGCAGCAGGAGGGATGGGAGGGAGAGTAAGGGAAGAGGAGGTTGGGAGGGGAGGCTGATGGATGGAAAAATGCCCTCCCCTCGTGGTCTCTCAAGTGAGTAATAGAGGCCGAAATTTCATTTTGCAAGTGGCTGATTTAATGATCCAAAGGGTAATTAATGGCCTGATTATCTTAATGTTAAATATGGCCAGCAGCAATTACGCTGACCTCCTGTCTGTCAAGGTCTGGCCCCCCACTCTCGCCTCCCAATTAGGTTCTGTTTGGAGGTTTGGTGGGGGGGGTGGAGAGGAGGAGGAAGAGTGAGAATTAGAGGAAAGGAAAGGAATGGACGGAAAAAGAGGAAGCGTGCAGAATGGCAGAACAAGAGGGAGGTACAACGAAAGGTGAGGAGAAGATAGGTAGAAAACAAAGAGGAGGCAGAAATTTGGAGGGAAAAAAGAAGTGATGCTGGGAGGAGGTTGGATGGATGAGAAGAGGAGGCGCATTAGTATGACCGTCAGTATTAAACTCCTCCATTTTTTTCTCTCCTCCCCTCCTCTGTCAACTCCCCCGGTGGACCGGAGGGAGGAATTATGTTCGGAGAGATCGCGCCTCACCTCCGTGGCGTCGCCCCCCCATCCAATGAGATATGTGACAGGGCCGAGCCCCGCCATCTCCAGCTGTTGTCATCATCTCTTTATCTTCCCCGGTTCGTCCTCCTCTCCGCGTGTCTGCCCACAGCGACGGCCAGTCCAGGTCTCATTAACATCAGCGAGTCGCGGTGAGGATGAGGAGCGAGTACTGTCGCTGCTAATCGTTTTAGGGCCGGAGCTCATCGCGCCGAATGCAAGGTCTTGCCACGCCTGCTCAGCACTTCAATGCTTCACAGTGAGGGGAGATACTTGTTGACGTGCGTCGCTCGCAGTGGCAAAGAAGGGAACGGGGCAGGGTGGGTACAGTGTGGATGAACACCAACTGTGCCAGCTCTGCTGCGCCAGAGGGATCCTGTTAGAAGTATTTATTTTCTTGCCGCTCACAAACCACAAAAAGGCTCAGTTGTCCTCTAAACGTTCCCATTAACCTCTGGCTGCCCCGCGGTCAGCCGTCATCACCTCAGCTGGCGTGGTCGCCCGGTGCCACAGCCCAGCTGAGGCCACCGCTGAGGGGGCTGCTAAGTTTGGGCTCTCTGCCCATCCCGGAGCACCCACAGGGGCCTCACGGGCTCCGTCGACACTGCTGCCGCAGCACCCTGAGTCTCCGGTTCTCGGCGCTGCGGCTCATTGTTTTAATTACGTGTCGAGTGGCGCATCAACACCAGCACCTAAGGCCTGCTCGGGCTCAGCGTGTTAGCAGGCCTGAGCGGACAGCAAGTGACAGCGCCGCTAATCCAAGCTCCTGGCCACTGGACAGGGGAGGTGGTTGCCGGCAACATGGTTGGCGGCCCCCTCTCTCCCCCTCCACCGTTACTTCTCTCACGCCAACTGCTGACCTTTGGCAGTCTGTCGCAGAGGGTCAGCATCTTCCCCTGTTTATGTGCACACACACACACACACACACACACACACATCTGAGCATGCTCACAGCCTGTGTTCATTGTTTCACTGAGATCTTCTGCTGAGATGGAGATGATAAACCAAACGCTGTCCAGTGCTTCTAGTCAGTTACCTGCAGCCGTACTACCAGCAGTATATGCGCCTCTGAATCATGAATCATGGTGATATCAAGGATTCAAACAGGTTTATTATTACTATCAATTCACTGCTCGTTAACAGATTTTTTTAAAAAGAGTTTACGTCTTGCTGAAAGCCGTCACATCAGTTTTCAGTGTGAACAACAGGGGGAGGCAGAGGTATGTAGGTGCTGGGGAGCCACACCTTAATTAGACAGCAGAAAAATGAGCATGAATGAGGTCGGCAAAAGGATGAACTCGCAGGGCCATGCATCGCGGTGCCGCCACGCACTTAACATCGGGGCCCGCATGACAAATGCGTGGCCAGTAATAATTCAGCAGCAGGTCTGTCGGCGCTAGGAGCCAGGAGAGGGGAAAGAATAAGGGCCCTTTATGGGAACAGATTAGTCTTGTTCCCCCCTAAGAAAAGGCCAGCGCTAACAGATTTAAAATTAGACCGGGGGCTTTTAATCTGGACCGGGGTGCAGGTGCGGCGGGCGGCCCGACAAGGCAGCGGGATTGGGCTCAGGGGACCAGATGGGGCGACCTGGAGGAAGGGGGCTGCCACATCACAACATAATTGCCCCCCAGGGTCAGAGCCAGTGGTGGGGAGGAGGAGGGGACAGCCCTGCTTCATATTCCATAAAACCCAAACTGATATCCTCCACTCACACACACACCTCCCCCCCCCTACTGTGTGATCATAACACAGATTGGACTGGTGTGATTTGAGATGGACACGTGCAGATCAGATGGTGATACAGGATGATTCGAAGTTATTAATTACAGCCAGTCACTGATGGAGGTCCTTAGCCTCCCTCGGGTCTCAGAGGTGTTTGCGGCCGCCTCATTTTAATTCATTTCGGCGGTTCATGCATAAAAACACAAAAGATTATTGAATATTTCTATTATTCATCAGCTCTTTTTAAGGAATAGAGGCAGTTTGAAATTTTTATTTATTTGCTAGCCTCATTTTGCTACAGAAACTGCTGACTGTAGAGTACTGATGAGGTGAGGGGCTCCAAACAGGGCCGAGTACAGCCTGCTCTGTTAGAGTGGACTTTTGGCCAAAGTATATGAGACTTCAGTTAAAATGTAGCATCGATTTTCTGAACTAAACCCAACCCAAACCCTAAACATTTGCCCATAGTTCAAATTTTCTCTCATATTTAATTAGTTTACCGCAGTTTTTTTGTTACTGTGTTCAGGTATGAATACCTGGAGACAGGTAGTTTACTTGTCTGCCCTTCGTAAGTAATAGGATGAACTGACGGGCTGCACAAAGATCACTTAGAAGATAAACAGGAGTACTTTGAACCCAAAATCAAAGCTACTTTAGTCTAAGAGCTGTGAATGAGCAGAATAGGTCCAGTCACCAAAGGTAGTGGATTAAATGTGTTTAAAGAATGAGGCATCACACCTCCAACACTGCGTTTAGTGAACACCCGGATTTGCCACCTGAACTACAGCCGCCCTATTTAACATGCATGTGGGCAGAAGTGTCAGGCCTGAAATAGATGTCACCATGTCTCCCATGAGGCCGGGCTCACACTGTATCCGTATGCATGCGTGGGATTATCTGCATACATGTGTGCTCGTGTATCCATGTGTGCAGATCGAGCCGGGCTCTGTTTCATCTGCAGCGGATAACTAGCTGATCCCGCCTGCCATCATCTCTCTGCTATTATCTGCAGCCCCTGCAGATTCGAGGCGGCCCCATGGCCTGCATGTTAAACAGCACACACACACGCACACACACACACACACACACACACACACACACACACACACAGAGAGGAAGCAGGAGAGCCTCCTGACAGGCAGGGCCAGTGCAAACGTTGAAAAATAATTGGCCCCTACATTCTAATTCATCTGTAAAAGGGAGGCCTTGATTAAATTAGTCCTAATAGACATTATTTTGTACATGACTGCCCCGCCGCTGTTCGTAACCGCGTCCCCCGACTCGCCTAACAAGCCCTCCAATTTACTATTGACATTAAGCCTGCTGACACGAGCCAATCACCGGACCATTCATCGTTTGTCATCGCGGCGAGGTTATGCTAATGCGGGCTAAAAGCACAAACTAAATGCACATTCTTTATGCCTGAGTCATCAGATTAACCTCACTGTCCTCTGCCCCCCCCTTCCCTGCCTTATTTTAATAATGAAGAAATAAATAACGCTCGGTCCGTCCTCTCAGCTCGCCGGATTCTCTGGGCTCCTGCTCGCCATAAGCCAGCGGGGGCTGGCTCCTGGAGCAGAAATGAATCTGTGCGCCGTCGGTACGAGTCCCCCTTACTCTCCGCTCCCCCTCCTCCCTTTGGCTAATTGGCTCAGTCGGCAAATTGCTCATACAATAAAGAAAAGGGAGAAAGGGGGTGGAAAAACTCGAGGACAGAGTTCTCCTCGCGTCGGCCAGTAATGTGTTTGGATTGAATGGGTTCACTGCGAGCTGCGGCCGGCTGGTAAACATTTCAAACACTGAGCCATGACGAGACACTTAAGAAAAATTTTATTTGCGATTTGTGCTAATTCACACATCGTGTTCATATCTTTTAGAAGGAAGTGATTTGTCTGTGGTTTTCACTCATGCATTTAGTGAACGCATTTTATGCCTCGGAAATGAAAGCAAAGCCCAGAAAAGAGTACGTTGTTCGGGTGAGGAAAAGGGTTGGACATTTGTCCAAGAATATCTATTAAAATACAACAGACTTGTTCAATAATAGAATGGTATAACTTGTTTCCATCAGTATTCCCACCAACAGAACACTGAAAAGACAAATGACAAACCAACCATATTCCTCAGATATTAAAATCTGAGGAGTATAAAATGGACACAGTTACTGTGACATCACCTACTGCAGTGGGCCCCAACCTTTTTTGCGCCACGGACCGGTTTAATGTCAGACAATATTTTCACGAACAGGCCTTTAAGTTGTCTCGTATAAATACAACAAAATGAAACGATACGACCAAGACAAAAACTGTGGTATTTTGTAAATATAAAAATAAACACGAATTCACTGTTTAATTGTGTAAGTGTATTAGCAGCGTCCTCCTGAAATGCGGCAACAACATTGAGAGTAACATCCTCCTCTATGCCCCTTAATGCTCTCTGGTACCTATGGTAATGCGTAAATATTTATTTCAAAATAAGACACACAACTACAACACGGGAAAAGACTCAGAGAAACCAAGTTAATGATAAAAACCCTGAAAACCATAAATTTCACACCCAAGCCTCAACTCTTGCGGCTCGGTACCAAATCGGTCCGTGGCGCCGGGGGTTGGGGACCACTGACCTACTGGTTTAAAAAGTCCTGTTTTAAAGTCTTGATCACAGCTCCTTCCCTGAGACCAATTAGTAGCCGTATTTTAAAGGGTGGGCGGTGCTCTAAGTCCTAAGATTTCAGTCACCGAATTGGGTCACATACTTGTTGGGACAGTCTTTCAGTACAATTAACAGCACAGCAAGCCTTATTATTCATCAGATAACTACATTAAAAATGTCCATAGACAGATAGACATAAACTATCACTATATACTGATGATGTGATTATACTTTTGATTTATTGATTACAAAATAACACATCTAGTTAGAAGCACAGTTCAGACATTTCAGTTAGCCAACGGGAAGCCTAGTACAGCTAGCCAAACTGACCAAACCGACCAAAACTGCTTTGTTTTTTTGTAGCAGGCATTTTTGGACATTTTAACATGAGTCTATGAGGATGGACTCACTTTTGGAGCCTGCCTTTAGTGGCCATTAGAGAAACTACATGTTTTGATAGTCACTTATCAATTATGTATTTTAAGAAGCTGCAGCATCAGTTTTGATTTTCTGTAAACTTAATATATTTTTTCATTTGCTGATCAGAGTAACAGGACACTTAAAACAAAGGTATTTAAAGCACAAGTTGGTGTTACCTTATGAAAGAAGTTAAAATTAAGCTTTGCATCTAAACTGAGTCGAGCCTGACACATACAAACAGACCCATATCAGATGATTTCAGATACATCACTGGCCTCAGAAATGTTGCTTCAGCTGAGCTGTTGCACCATTTAAATGTCTATTAATGTTTAATATATGTATTTTTTGATCAGGCTGTTGTTTTATTTTGCACATAATGATCATTTTCACAGTAAAACCCCTGTTTTAATCATTAGCTGCCTTTTTCCCCCCTCTGCTGCCTCCTGTGCTACAATAAAATCTCACCTTGATGAGTTTTAAATCGAGCTCCTGATTAATCTGGCTCTTGGCTTTGTCCTGTCCAAACCCTGTTACTGCGTTAAAACCCCTCCCCCCCTTTTGTGGTCAGACAGGTCCACTCATCTGCATCCAGCTAATCAAGTAGAAAATGTCAATGGCTTCCCCGGCCACGAGGCCCAAGCCTTCAGGGTCACCGCTGCCACTGCTGAGGCTACTTCCTCTTTTGGATCGGTGACAGGAGGCCCTGAAATTCCCACAGAGGAAGCCTTTGTCAGTTTGATGTAGACACCAAGTCAGGTTATTCCTAACAGGAGCAGTCAACATTGAATAGAGCATCCATGTGTTTACATGCTGTCGTTGTGGTATAATTGTAACCTGTTTAACCCTGTTAGGTCAAAGTCAGTAATAAACAGTGACCCTATTCTTAGTGGGGGGTTTGTTTTGGGGGAGGGGTTTGTTTTGGGGGAGGGGTTTAGTTTGTTTTTGTGGTATCCTGATTGCTGAGACTTGGGAGAATTGTTTTAAAAGCCAAAAATCTGAAATGTTAGCCTAGCGATAGGAGTATGTAGACGTCTTAGAGTTAATATGACAGCGTGCAGGCTTGTTACATCTTGATCAAAGAACCATTTGTCCAAATATTATTTATTTATGAAAGAATCAAGAGGTTTAATCTCTGTCTGCAGACTTTTGATTCAGATAAAACATGTATGCTCTTTAATTGTCAAAAATACTGAATATAAATATATGAAGAATGTGATCTGGACAAATTCAAGGCATCTTCACATGTGATTCATGGCCATATCATCGTGATCTCGTCAGATCTGAGAGAAACTTCATCTATCTGTGAACCAAATGGGCCAGACGTCAGTGCCAAAAAGGTGCTGTTATAGCCCAGATATCGATTTTTTGCTGGAAATTGCATTTTAAAAATTGTGAGAAGTCTGATATTTGAGGACAAGACAATTACCCTTTCACAGCTTTGAATATGCTATTAAAGGGTAAGGAGTGTCTTCTCCTTGGATTAAAGGTATCTTTGGGAAACTTTCCCAATAGGACTAGTGTTTTCCTGAGAATAAGGAAATGAAGCTCATGTCAAAGTTTCGTACATGGTTCAGAAACGAGTTAACATTCCTGATTTGTTCGACAGCTACAAATTAAGCAGACTTTGTTCTTGTTGAGTCATCCTGTTTCTGATTTATGATCTACCTCCAAGATGGTGTCGGACCGATTTGTTTCCATTGTCCAGTTCTGGTCATGACGAGCTAACGTTGATGCATTCCTGGACTACTATCATTGTAACATGCAGTGGATTATCAGTTTTCTTTTACACTAGAGAAGACGCCCCTGATATTTTTACCTTCCTGCTGTCTCTCACTCCTTGGGTCTCTTCCTTTATATCTGTGGTTACTTCTCCTTTTCCACCTCTTTTTATGAAAACTCCCCCTTTCCTCCCCCCTTCAGTATCTGTGCAGCATCACTGGAGCATTGCGTTTCACCCCAGAGATCAGCTTCCCATCGGTTTGCTCCATTTCTCCTCCACCTCTTCTCCCACTCTTTCTCTCCTCATTTGCATCATCTCTGTCTCTCCTGTCCGAATTAACCCCTCCATATCTGTCTAATACAGTCTCATGGCTGACTTCAGCCCAACTCACCCCTCCCTCCCCCGCACAGAGACCTTTCTCACCCCACCACCCTCCCTTTAATTATCTGTGCCTATCCAAGGGCAGCTAACGACCAGCTAGAAAGGCTAATTGATTTCAGCCTCTTCTCTTCTTCTTTCGTCTCATCTTCTCTTTTCTGCTGTAAAATAAAACAAAGCACGCACCTTTTCTGCATGGATTTAAAGCAGTATTAGTGGCTCATTTTGCTCCTCACCTTGTTAGAAGCCCCTCCATTTGACGGTGATTTATCTTAAATGCACATTAGGTCAGGCAGCTAGCTGATGCTCTTATCCACGCTCTATCTATCTATTAATCTATTAATTAGAGGGCTAATTAGGCCAGAAGAGAAGCCACTGACACCATGTCACTCTTAACCCCGTTTCCTACCGCTCATTACCACACACACACACACTGACACACGCACACACACTCTGTAATTAATGACGGGCTTTAACAGCAGCGTGGTGGCTCATACATCTCAGCTCCTCTCTGCAGGCTGAGCTGAGCTGGAGAATCCTCTTTTTATCTGCATTTAACTTTTCTTTATTTTTACTTCATGCATGAAAAACTCAGACAGGACTGTTAGATATATGTTTAACCCCCTAAGCCCTACTGGGTTGGACTTTTTGTGCTTTACAGCAATGTAGAGATTCACAAAGGTGCTGGAAACACAGGTTTTGGTCCACATTAACATGATAGCGTAACACAGCTGCTGCTGATTTGTCGGCTGCACATCCATGATGAGAATCCTCCGGTCCACCTCATCCTAAATGGTTAGCCAGTGTTTTTCCAATCTTTTTTTTAAAATTTTAGTCTGAATTTTTCTGTTTAGCTGACAAAGGGGGCACCCATTTGTGGTCTTTTACTTCTGTACTCCACCTACTTCAGGGTTTGACATGCTCTGCTTTCAGAGATGCTCTCGGTGGTTATTTGAGTTACTCAAAGTTTGAGTTATTCTCCTCAGACTTCTCTCAGAGAAATGCTGCTCACTGGGTATTTTCTCGTTTTCAGATCATTCTCTGTGAACCCTAGAAGTGGTTGTGTGATAAAATCCTGGTAGTTCAGCAGTTTATTAAATGTTTGGACCAACAACCAGGTGGAACTAGGTGTGTTCAAGGTGGAAATAACATCTCTTCCTCATTCTGATGCCCCGTTTGAACATCACGTCCCCTTGACCATATCTACCTGAATACATTGAGTTGCTCCCGTGTGATTGTCTGATTTAGATATTTGCTTTAAAAGCAACTGGTGAACAGGTGTATCGAACAAAGTGGGTAGCATATTTTAGTCATCTGGCATCCAGACAGTATATTTGCAGAGGGGAAGCCTCAGTGAAGCCAAAACAATAGAACAGTGAAAGAAAAGATAGCAAACAGTGACAGTTTAGCCCTCAGGACTGTTTGTGGTGATTTTCTCGCTGGTAGAATTTGAGACAGATTAGAAAGGAGTATTGACTTTGAGTATCAAAGTTTTTTGTTGTT
This sequence comes from Oreochromis niloticus, assembly GCF_001858045.2. Lineage (NCBI taxonomy): Eukaryota > Metazoa > Chordata > Actinopteri > Cichliformes > Cichlidae > Oreochromis > Oreochromis niloticus. Next base: position 24,847,006 of record NC_031986.2, read on the forward strand.
GTTTTTTTTAAGTTGAAATGGCCTCACTTCTGGTTTTGTGAGGTTCTAAATAAAATTAGTCGTCAGATTAATTTTCTACTTGTTCTACCCAACAAATATAAATATAAAAGAGGATAAGATACATTTTATTTACGAAAGGAGCCCAATTAAATAAAAACAGGAAAAGATGAAGATTTCAGTAAACTTGATGTGATACAGAGTTAATAAGTAGAAGTCTTTGCTCTTGCTTCCATCAACTGGATTCAAAGTGTTCATTTCTGCTGTTGAAGATCCATCGGGCTCTTTCTGGTGTCAGGTCTCTTCAGGTTTTGTTTGGTGGTAATTATGGTAATTAGCCCGGTGTGATTATCGGGGTGTGTGTGCTGGTATTCAGCTCTCTGTCAATGCTGTGTTGTGGGGTCGTGGGCAGATGACCCTCTTAAACACACACACACAGAGCGGTGGGGGGGCAGCTGGTGGGACATCCAGCGGTGGTCGGTCACTCGGTCGGGCCTCTGGCTTTGGCCGGGCAGGAAACTCGGTGTGTATGTAAACACAGCAGGACAAAGCGGCCGCTCAGGGGGAACATTGACTCACACACTGGATACACGCACACACACAATGAGAGGTCTCCAGAGCTCAAACAACAGACAGGAAATCGGAGAAGCACAGTGGGCCCAGTGTGGCGCCCTGAGTGACCCCCAAACAAAATCACATTCTGCCCCACTGTCTCCAACAGAGACCAAGACCCAACACCACAACACAGCCGCTGATGGAGCTGTCAATCAACAGGTCCACTCAGCAGCATGCAGCAGCTACACTAAGACACAAAGCCTCTCGAAAAGTTTATCATCCGTATAACTTCAGATTTTAAGTTTCCATCAAGAAAGTTGACTCTGCTGTTTTAATCTTATGTTTTTCACTGCTAGCATCAAGACAATCCAAAACACTAACTTAAAGGTTTTTATTTAAATCATTTAATTGTGATTGCCATGTTTAGCCAAAGGGATTCTTTCATTTTGACCAAAAAGACAGCAGGAGGTGACAGAGTTGAAGGTGCTAACTTTGTCATTGTTAGTGACCAGGATGGACAGGATTAGAAACGAGTACATTGGAGGGTCAGCTCAGGTTAGAGAGGTGAGGCTGAAATGGTTTGTACATGTGCAGAGGAGGGAGGGTGGATAATTGGAACTGCCAGCCCAGAGGAAAACAGGAAGACCTCAGAGAAGATTCATGGATATAGTTAAAGTGGGTGAGATGGAGGCAGATGATCTGCTGTAGCGAAGCCAAAAGTTGAAGGAGTTAATGTTACCAAGTCACACTGCATTTTTTTAACTCGAGGGTCAAGACATCATACCTCACTGGTCACATTTCAATAGTAGTAGTAGGAAAAAAAAGGTTAATTTTACTCCATCGTACTACCTAAAGTACAACTCGGTGCCTGTTTTTTTTGCACTTTAAAACAGTGCTGACAGACAGAGCCTCGTCTATTCTGTGTGTGGCTTATTTAGCAAGTCACAGATGCACAACAATGGTCATAAAGAGTAAAACTTCTACAGTTTTACACTCGCTGGATTGCAAATCAAGTCTGGTGTGACTTCTGCAACTTTCCAATTTGGAAATTCAACTTGATGGAGCGTTCTCACTGAAAATTCCAGCTTTCCAACTTGTATCTGGTGTTTGTAGCTTTGTACTGAAAATCTAAGTCGTGAGAAGATTTGAAAACCTTGTTAAAAACTGCAGATTCTATTAGAACAGGACATCTGAGGTGAATAAAGTCTGGGATAAATTTAGATGCTATAGCTTTTATTAAGAACAAATTAGCAGACCAAACCACAGACCAGTGATGCCATGCCCAAAGCCATAATAAAAATTAAAGTAGCATTACAGCAATGAAACGGTGAAAAAATGAACCACACAAAGAGATAAACAGGGACAGCCCACATGAGATCCTGTGAAAACGGCATAAACTGAAGGTCAGAGTCGTGTTCCTACTAATCGTCCGACATGAGCTCATTCAGGAGGAGCTCGAGTTTGTGTGAACAGAGCAGTGAGGACAGTAGAAACAGTAGATGCATGAAGGTTTGTTTCCTCTGGCTGGTGCAGTTTTTATCATTTAATTTAACTGACTGACACACACAAACACACATTATAACCCCTCTGGGCTCTGCTTGACATACTTGCAGTGTGTGTGTGTTTTCCTGTCACAAGTGATCTCACCGGGACTCATGTTTAATTATCTACCCAGCATGCCTTGGTGCAGGGGCACAGCTCTTTGTCTAATGGGATGTGAAAAGAGAGACACACACACACAGATTAACACACAAAATATGAGCACGTACATTCAGACACATGTTAACACATAGTGTCACACACACGCACACACACACACGCTCTGTGTGGTTAATTAGTGCAATTAGCCTCTCCACTGTCCAGAGCTGTGTGTTTTCAAGACTCGTTAGCTCGTGATGAAGGAGAGTCGCTGTTTACTGCGACACACACACACCAAACACGCAGCCAAACAAACAACTACACATATGCTAAACAATAACCGAAACAAGCGACTCATACAAGTAACAAGTCAATAAACTCACACGCTAAAAACTCTCCAACCAAAACACAAACCAACAGGAAGAATAAAATGCAAAATCAAATGTGCAGTAAACAAACCAAAGAACAGAAGCTCAACAAATAACCAAACGCATATAAACATACTGTGAACAAACTACCAAACACTCCATAAACAAACACCCGAACACACCGTCAATAAACCAGCAAACAAAACCTCAATAACCACTCAAACATAAAGTAAACAAATTCCAAATACATAATAAATAGACCACCAAACAAACTGAAGAACCAAAAGAATGCTAAAGAAAAAACAAAGAAACAAATAGGAAAAGATACAATTCAATTCTTATTTATATAGTGCTAAAATCACACCAGCAGTTGTTTCAAGGTGTTTTATACTGTACAGAGAAAACACCAACAATCAGATGACCTTATTAGCAAAAACATGGTGACAGTGGGAAGAAGAAAACCCTTTGGACAGGAAAAAATCAACAGCAGTACCAAAATAAACATAGATTCTAAAGGTTCAAGCTTCTACCGAATAACCAACTATATTCAGAACCAAAACAAACACAGTAAACACATCCAGATCTGTGTGCCTGAGGTGACCACATTCTGTCTTTGACATCAGAAAAAAAAATGGCTTAAATTAACTGTCTGGAGCAGTCTGAAGTCCGGCCTTTTGGCTCACAGGGATGACTTGTGCATACACGCCGAGACTTTTTTACCAACGTGGTGCCGGTGCTCAGACCAGAACCGGCTACACTTAAAAGCACTGGTACAGGCACCAAATTTGGCACCACTGACAAGAGTGGGCTTTATACCCCAACACCTCACTGGGTTGTCAAACCTGTTTTGGTTCTCAGGGGGCAGTAATACAGAACTGAAGCTGTGTTGGTGAAAAAAACAGGTACAGGTTATCTAAAAAAGCAGTGATGCTGGTATTTCAAGGCAGTACATTGATATATATATAATGTGTTTGAATGTAAATGACATGTCATTTCAGGACATGTCAAGGACACCATTGGGTCAAAATACTGGTGAAGACCTGCTTCAAATAATACAAAATCTGTCGTGCTTCTTCTTGAAGCCATTCAGAAAAGAACAGTTTGAGTCTCTTTGAGCACCTAGGCTTGAGCCCTCTTCTTCTCTGACTCACATCGGCTCTCTGCAGCCCCTTAGCAACTCCGGTGGCGGGGGAAGGCATGCGTTTCCTGGGTCCAGTGGCCTCACATTTCCTCCCCGTCCTCTGGAGGACAGAAGGCCAGAGCCCTGCTGAGCACACACACCAACAAATATAGGCAGACACACACACGCAGCGACACCTCCAGGCTTTGTCCGGGGGCTGTCGGCCGTAGTCTGGAGCCCAGCCTCCCTACTCTCTCTCTAGGCTGGGGCAGGAAGGGAAAGCCCCCGGGACATTCCGTGATGCTAGCCACCGCCACCACACCCCTACACACACACTCACACTGGTATCCAGGAAGAGAGTTAATGAGATTCTGCAGGTTCCCACACTGACTGAAAACTTCTTTTTAAAACTTCTAACGCTCGCTGTTCCCACAGTTTGTCTCCCATCAAGCCTCCCAGCATCCCCACTTTACTCCACACACTGCACCAAATTTCATAATCACACAGATTCTTCTATCAGGAGACGATGGGTTGAGTCAGAGTTTAATAGGTGACTTAAGTGTAGAAAGTGCCGTAATCACAGTTAAGATCCAAGAACTGTTGTAGGTCCAAGGGTGAAGAATGGAAAAGCAAAGAAAACAACTTTGTTTGCATGATTGTGTGCAGAAATGGTGGTTTGTGAGAGATCAACAAGAGGTCTGCAATAATTTTACTAATGTGACTCAAGTAGAAGAGGCACTGAAATTGTGATTCTATTTTCTAATCTGTGATGTTTTGAAGTGAAAGACCTAAAGAAGCAAGAGTTCCTGCTCAAAAAGCAGGTGCATAGAGGCCAAAGTGACAGATGAGTTGGGTTAACTCAACGTAAAGTGTTCCTTTATATACTCTGTCATTTTAACTTGGTTGGTTGCTTGAGGGTTGAACCTTGAACTTGTTAGAGTGCCTTTGAACGTGTAAGCATTGGATCACTGTCCATGTATAAAGAGATTTGTTTGAGGCCCATAGCATGTAGCTGACAGCTGATCACTCGAAGACACTCTGGTTGCATATTTTGTGCCCCATCATCTATCAATCAGCAACATCCTTCACTCATGCTGGCATTCACATCAGTCCTTTGCCTTGCTGACTAAAGACTTCTCAGTTATAAGTTGGTAGTCGATGAGCGTGCAAACCCAAACCAAACAACAGAAAGTCGAGGCTTCACTATGTTACTATGGTTATGGTTCAGTTCACTGTTGATATCAAAAACTACCTAACAAACAATAATCAAAATGAATCCAATCGAATCTAAACAACAGTCAAACCAAATTTAGATGAACGATTATTTGGGTGCCAGTAAAAAGTGAGTGAGGCAGTAGGAAGAGTTTTTAACCTCTACTCTTTCTCCATTTCCTGCAACCTCCCATCTCATCCCCTGAAGGATGTGTTGTTACTGGATGAGAATAGAGTAGAGGGGCAAGGGAGGAGGGGGGACAGCTCAATATCTCTTCCCCCAGGGCCGTTCTGCCCCCCCACACTCCCTGCTCTCTGTCCTCTCTCTGGACTAATCCCAGCAGGCTGAATGAGCTGCTGTTTACACGGAGGGATTAGAGCAGAGATTAGAGCGATCAGAGCTGTGGATTAGACAGATCAGCAGTTAATAATACTCGATTGGCGGACAATGCATCCACATCCCTTGGCCTTTTACCACGTCTGTCCCTCTGCCTCTCGCTGTGTCTTATTTTACACTCGAAGGAGGGTTTAAGGATCATTTAGGGGCAAAAAACGCTTGTTTAGTTGTTGTATTAAAGCTAAATTTACGTCCAAATCAAAAGCAAAAAAGTCTGTTTACAGCTTCGTTTCGGGCAGCAATATGACACTTCATGCTACAGCCATTAGATAGCTGTCAGTCCTTAAAGGTGTCTGTTTCTGTTTTCACCATCAGGGAGGAGCGTGAGCGCTGGATCCGGGCAAAGTACGAGCAGCGTCTCTTTCTGGCGTCGCTGCCCTGCACTGATCTCCCGCTGGGCCAGCAGCTGCTGAGGGCAACCGCTGAGGAGGATCTACGCGCCGTCGTCCTCCTGCTTGCTCACGGGTCCCGACAGCAGGTCAACGAGACCTGCGGAGAAGGAGATGGACGCAACGCGTTGCACCTGGCCAGCCACAAGGGCAACGTGGTCATCACGCAGCTCCTTATCTGGGTAAGAAAAAACAGTGCTGGTATTCCAGTAATTCTGGGCTTTAATGACAGGAGATGATTGATCACTATCCCTCTCTCTGATTCTTTCTGCAGTACGGCGTCGACCTGATGGCAAGGGACGCCCACGGCAACAGTGCAATGGCATATGCTCGCCAGGCCAGCTGTCAGGAGTGTGTGGACACACTGGCTCAGTATGGCTGCCCAGATGAACGCAACCCCCTAATGGCCACACCCAACCTTTCGCGGCGCAACACCAATCGCAACAACAGCTGCAGCAGCGCTGGCAGTGCCGCGCTCATATGACCAGACAGTTTCCTGCGATGACTCTGAGAAAAATAAACAAACTCCGATTTGGGAGTATCCTGAGCGTTTTATTTTGGGAACCACTACTTTAGCTTTGCCCACTTCACCTGACAACCACCAGTAAACTGATCACAGGTCAGTGGTTACGCTGCGGCCAGGCGTCTGTTTGGGAGAAGAAGTCTAAAGCATGCTGGGAAACATAGCCCATGATAATCAAAGCATTTTGGGAAATGGTCACACGACTTGTGCAGGTCAATGAGTTATATTGTACCTCATCGCACAGCCTCAGATTTCACACTACAAAGGCCAGTTCCCGCTCAGACTCAACAACAAAGTGAACTCAAAGCATATCATCTTCTGTCCACAACCTGAAACTGTGAGATCAAATCAACAAGAAGGAAACTGAAGTCTTCGTATCTTCTTTGAGGCAGCCACCCATCAACATAATCTTCATTGCAAATCTCTTGAGGACTCTTTACGACCTCTTCACCTCCTTTCAGCTGTCATTTTTTAAATTTTCTGCAAACCAACTGGCTTTACACATTTTTGTTCTTTTTTTTTAATGTGAAAAAAATCTTGATGTTAAAAAAAAATATCAGCTTAGAGGTAAAACATAAGTGTGATAGATCGCATGTCCTAGACACTTTTTCTACTTTAATTTAAGGCATTTTTCTCGACTGTGTATATTGTATCTCGATGTGCATTGCTGGACCAATGGTTAAAAATGCTAACAGGGGAAGGGTTTTTGTTTTTCCATTTTTTAAGCTATCGGGTGTATAAAGTCATTAAGTGTACAGAAGCTCTTGCCAGGCTCAGGGACTGGGGACTGTCGATCGTCAGCGCTCATTGTCTTTTTTCCCAGCGAGTTCTTTAGATGAAACAACCTGTTTTCACTTCACTTAGTTCAGACTACATTCAGATTTTTGTCAACACTCAAGTTGCTCAAAGTTGCTGGCTTCACTTAATTGGTTGGATGCCTAAGGCAGCTAACCAAGAGATTGATTGGTGGCCCTCTGGCAGCCACTGGTCACTGGTTAGCAACTGGTCGCTAGAGGTTGCTGGCAGTCACTAGGTGGTTGCAAAGAGGTGTACAGTGCTGTACTGAAAACCTTCTTGCAATTGCTTGGAAGACTCTCCTTGTCTGCAAACACTGACCAACTACTTGCCAAGCGATAGTAAAACAGCAAAGGGTGCGACAAAAAGCTGGAAATGGGGACCATTCGGCTTCAACGTAAAAGTTGCACTTTTTGAAACATGTTCGTTGCTTTATCCATTAATCACCATAAGAGCAAACTGGTCGATCGAGCGGTTGAACATTTTGCTGTATGTTGCCGATAGTTTGTGGCACAAGGTTTATAAATTTGGTTTGTAAATTTGGTTTGCCATCCAGATCCTGGCTCAGCTTGGAATTAACCTGCTGATGAGCATCTATATGTAGGATTTCAAACCTTTTCTTATGCTAAAGGTTTTATCGTCTGAACTGAGTGAACTGTAAGCATCTTAAACCCAAACCTGGTTTACATCCTGATGAAAAAGCATTTAATCTGAACTCTGTCCCTGAAGTTAATTTTATTAATGTAAAAAAAGTGGACAAGATACAGAAGCAGCTGTCGGAGCAAAAAAGGGAAATTATTGTCTTCAGGTGTTTCTATTTTTCTTTTTTCTTTTTTTAATGTTTGCTATCTGTCCAGACACAGTGATGGGGAGACGGTTGGTGGTCCCTGCCATCACCGCCACTTTTTTATCTATCCCGTCCAATCAGGCAGTCTCCCTGATCTGCTCAGCGAATCACTAAGAAGGGCTTCTTTTTCTTCTTCTCTGGTCTGAAAACGTCTTTGTTGTAAATAATCCTCCTCTCTTTCTCTGTCGCTTTCTCTCTTTCATTCGAAGCATCATGTAAATTAGAGAACACAGGAAGTACTTAGAGTATGTGAGGTTGCAGGGTGGAAGTGGTTTATTCTAATGTGTTGTAGTATGGTTTTGGCTCTGTGCTTAACCATTCCGGAAGGAAGGAAAACCTTTGCAGGTGTCTAAACCTGTGGTTCCCAACATGAGAATCTTTACAGACTAAAGGGTCAACGGATGGTTTACAGCAAAGGAAATCAGAAAATACAGATCCAAGTTGCTTTGTTAATGAGCAAGAACAAACCCAAAGGGAAGCTTATAAAAAGTCTACATCTTCTCAAATTTAGGTCTACCCTGACTTTAACAAATGTGGTAAAAAATTAAGTTAAGACACAGTATAAAAGTGTTGAGTTTACATTTGGGGGCATTTGGGGCCACAATAGCACTAGATGTGGTTGAGTTTGAGTCAGGCTCAAATCTGATTATTTAATGAGCTTAGAAAAAGTCTACATCTGGTGAAGTTTTGGTACATAATACTCACTAAACTTGAATACATTTGACTCAAGACCAAGTGTAAATGTGGTGGTCAGCACTACCACCAAGGTTTGAGTCATAATGCAGTCAAAATGTGGATAAATTAAACTCAAGATCAAGTTTAAAGGCTTGATCGTTGACCTTTGAGCTTAGACTGTTACCAAATATGATTAAATTGGGCAACATGTGATCAACATAGAGTCTGGACACAAGACTATAGTTTATAAGTATTCTAGTCATAATCAAATTGGGTTCACAGTATTAACCAAATCTTTACATTTCTCTAATGGGCTCAAAAAGTTTACCAAGACTGGGAAAGATGAAATCTGGTAAACTCTAGCTTAAGTCTAAAGCAGGTTGAATTTTGTTCCAGAAAAAGACCAAACAGGGTAAAGCTGAAGCCGAGTATAAATTTAGTCAGATTTTAGTCTACAATTTAGAGTTTAAATTTAAGGTCTACTAATGCTAAATTTAGGGCAATATTTTTACCACATGGGGTTATATTTCAAGACTGAGTCTAAATGTAGAGAATCTTTGGATCAAAACTGAGGCCAAGTTTCAATGTAGACCAGATCCAACGATATGAGAAAGTCATGGCCAAGCCCTAAAGAGTCTTACTATCATGCATGGAAAAAATGAACTGTCATAGAGCTAAAAGGAAAATATCATTACCTACACTTATGAAAGAACATTCAAAAAAGTTAATCTTCAGTATAAAATTCCACATTTCCCAACCCTTTACCACTTGACACTTCATTGATAATGAGAATATTTTAAAGACTCTGATACAAACACATGGACAAAGACAAACTGGACAGTGGACGGCATACATTAAGACTACCCTGAATGTTTACGCATGTGATTACATTTGTCCAATAGGTCTGCATGGCCATTAACTCTTAGACAAGATGAAGTTTACTTCATACTAGCCCTTATATTTTAAAATCAGCATGAGCTAGAAATGTTGGGAACCACTGGCACAAAGGTCCATTTGGATTTAATGATAGGGTTGCAGGTTAATTTCAGGTGTTTTAAAAACCCCTTTCTTAATCTTGGCGATATCGATTTTTCCGTTGGTTGTTGAAATGTGTATAATGAAGGCCTTCAGATGAAGATAGTTGGGGAACTAGTATCCCAAACTCAACATTTATGTGATGATTCAGACAGTATGCTGCTCCTCAGCTCGGATCTTCAACTTTCTCCTGTTTCGCCCTCTAATGTAAATGTTGCTGCAGCGGTTGAGTAGCAGCTCTCAACCCGACTGTGTATCCAAGCAATATTCATAAAAATCTTCACACTCACATCCTAACTTTGTATACTAACATTGCTTTAATATTCACATGAAAACACAAAAACACACTGTAGAAATGGAAGAAGGATCAAAAAGCAAGAAACAAATGTTTTTCTATCAACATGAACACATTTGTCCTCCTTTTGCCTTTTTTGTTTTTGCACGCCTGCCTTGATGTTCCTAATTTTTGTTGTTGCTATACGTGTCACGCTCCATTTTCCTTACCAGTCATCTTCAAGATGCCGTTTTATTTCCTCTAAATGACAAACCAAGAGTTAAACTATTATTTTTATTGGATGATTTTAGTTTGTTTTCATATCTGTCCCATCCCACAGCTGTCCAGAAACAGGACAGGGAAAAAAGACGTCCATTTATTTATGACAGAAATGCACTAATTTACTGATTTACTTCATCTATCTTAAACACAACTCTTTCTACCATCTTCCTTTATGTTCTGTCATTAACTGACATTGGCTTTTTCTAAGCGGTGGCGGCTTCAGGTTGTTTCCTTCAGAATAAAATTGTATTTATTTTATTTTAAAATCGTGTGAGCAGAAAAATTTTAAGTGTAATTAATAACAATGCTAACTGTAGATAGTAGTAAACAAACTAACAAGAGCATTGCGCTAGAGTTTCCGTTTACAAGCGCTTGTTAATGCAACTAGAGATCAGTTAGCTGGTGATAGCTAATAGAGAGGAGGTGAACATTAGTTGTCACTTTGCTGCAGATTTATGCTCATTCAGGTTTGAGACTCAAAGCTAAAATCGAAAAATTGCCGAGTCATCTGTCACCTAAGCTAACACCTAGCAGTGAGCAAGACAGCATTGTTTTAGGTTAACAGTGCATTTCCCCTTCTAAATATTAATGAAATAAATAGTGAAATAGGGATAGAGAAACAAAACATCGAGACTCATAAGCTGTAGATATGTTAACTGAACTAAGCTAAGTGAGGGGAAGAGGGGCATAAGCTAAACTTCCCACCATAAAAACGCAAACTGTGACAAACATTGTTTTAAAAAAGATTTTCCCAGCTTCCAAGTAAACAATATAAGTAGTCATTTGCTTTCCATTAGAAGCTTAGCAGAACATGAAAACAATATGTGGATAATAGAAACATGGTGTGAAGAGCAGCTAGCTAAACTCTGCTAGCAGAGCATATGGGGTGCTGTATCTCCTTGAATATGAAGACTTGACTCTTCACAGATGTTTCTGTTGTTCGCGTTCACATTTTCTTAGTCTCATAATTGAGGAGAAAACATGGAAAATATCTGTTTTTGTGTATATTTTGAAGCTAAAACATGCTGTGAAGCTCCAGCTAGCGGTCAGTTAGCTCAGTGGCCAGTAGCATGGCGCAATATGTTTCCTAGCTAGGATCTTTCGGCTGAAGCCGCCTGCGTGTAGATAAATTATGTTATGGTAACTACGTTAATATGTCTGCACTGCTCTCGCCACCACCGACACTTGTACATAGACATCAACAGAACGAAGAAATAATATGGTCAATGTCTAGTTGTGTTACCTCATGTAGCCTCCTTAACCCCACCCAACTGGGCTGTCCACTACATTATTTATAAATGCACCCCTCGAGGAAGACTCGGCCCCCTTAAACCTACATTTTTGTATAATTTTCTCCATCCACTTTTTATTATTGTTGTTCTGATTTATCATCCAGACACATTATTGTTCTTATTGTCACTGTTAATCTAATAATTATTATTATTGTTGTTGATGTTGTTGTTATTATTGTTATTGAATTTTTGTTTGATGTACAGTACTGTTGTATGAAAATTCTACCTAATACAGAGTCTTCTACTGTAATGTGTCTCTTTTCAATAAAGACAAGAATAATGCTTCTTATTATAACCTGAAGTGTGTGTGTGCGTGGTCAGTGTTTTTGAAGTGGATGTCTTCGATATTTAGGCATGTATTTCATATTCTGTTTTCATTTCCTGGTCACACCTGTGGGAATTTTACTTTGGTTGATGTTAGTTTTCTCTCTTTGTGGTGTAGGAAGTGGAGAACGAGCATTACCACAATGTAAAAGTATACATAAAACCACATAAACCACTCTGATGTGGTACTTTACAAAGTTCATTAGTTCTGGTTAGCTCACAAATCATTAAAATGATGAAACAAGTCAAAGTTTAAGAATTTTTCTTGGTCTGAGTATTTCATAAACTGCTAATCTAAAGAGATTTTGCCCCACAACCATCTCTGAGGTTTGCAGAGAATGGGCCAAAAGAGAGAAAATGTCTAGTGAGCGGTGGTTCTTTGGGAGAAAATATCTTTTCCCAGGTTAGAGGAGAATGGCCAGACTTCTTTGAAGGCAACAGCAACTAAAATAACCACTCATTGCAACCACAGTATGTAGAAGACATCACTGACCACACAACATGTAGAAGCAGCAGAAGACCACAGCGGCTCACAGTTCCAACTTGACAATAGAAGATAACAATAAATGTTACCTGGTCTGATGAGCCTCAGTTTCTGCTGTGACATTTAGATGGAAGGGTCAGAATGCAGTGTTAGATTTACACCAAAATGAGGCTTTACTTCTCACCACTAAGGCAGAAATTTTTCAGTTGTTGGATATGTACCTAATAGACTTTTTAGCAACTTTCGTCCATTGTTACAGGATCTTCATCAGCAGGTGACACTCAAGCAAAGTCTCTTTTTGTTTATTTTTACTCAAAAGTCAAGCATTGTTGAAACACGAAATTTATTTATTATTCTACAAAAACCTGACAATTTTTGAATGATTCAAATTTAAAATTAGTGATTTTTTTAACTGGAGTTTGTAAAGAGAGACTCAATCATGTTAAAAGTTTTAACTTCGAAAAGCTAAAGTAAACATTTTCCAGAGTGTTAAAGATTTAGAAATCTATATATTTGTTGTTTTGTCATTATTAGAAACTCACTTATTTGTTTTCGGTTATTGTGGGATGGAAATCTAACATGAGAGAAGGAATGGGGTTGTTTTTTTAAGTCCTAAAAAGAGTTTTTATTGAAAAAGAAAATCTAAAATTGGGGATTTTTTCAGTGGGAGTTTTTAATGAGAGAATCTGTCAGCTTTTCCAAGGGCTTCTGGGAATCGTTTAATTTTATTGTCGTGGCTGTGGACAACAGAGAGGTGACAGGAGGCTCAGGGATCTCCCTGTGGTGACCATCACAGAAGAAGAAGAAGGAGAAGATGCGTTTTGGCCTCTTTGACGTCAGGATTAATCAGCAGGAGCTGAGCTGCAGCCGGGCGAGTTGGTGTTAATTCAGGGAGGCGGGGGTAGCTGGGCTGAGGCCGATCCCCCCGGGTCTCATTTATCAGTCGCCTGCGACGGCTCGAGTTGATTACAATTTGCAAAAAAGAAAAAAAGTCATTAGAGTCGCAGGCAGCGCTGACTGTTCACACTGTGCAGGGTCCAGTCCGGATTTAGGTTTCTGTCGCGTTACTCTGAGCTCACATCTGGTTTTTATTGACACTTAGAGTCACATTAAATCAGAATTCCTCATCCACAGCTCTGACGTCACGACAATCTACACAATTCAGCAACGAGTGAAGACAGAGCCTTTACCTCCTCGCTTATAACCAGGGTCCATGTAGAAACTGTAGAATTTAAGCGGAAAGCTAACGTTAGAGCAGAAAGAAACTAGATTTAAAGATGCAGTCATTCATTTAGATTTTGCTAAATTGCTAATTGTGGGTGAGATGATGGATTTGATTTAGGCTGCTGCACATGAGAACATTTTTTCTGGTAAAGAGTGTGACGGTGCCAGTATTTTGAGGAGTAAAAGTGTCGTAAATGCCCCTTGAAATTTCCCGCATTTCTGTATAAAAACAGACTAAGTAAACGTTAAATTACTGTAATTTCACAAGTGAAAACAACCCGAAGAACACTTGTTATTTTCTTCATTAAGAGTCTGAAATGTGCAATAAATTTTCATTTTATCAATAAAATATAACTGAAAAGGCTTCAACATCAAAAAACATCACGGACATCTGTATCCACATGTTTCCTCTTCTTCAAGCCACCCTTAAAATATTCCCCTTCTCAGATCATGTTTATAGATATGGAGATTATTTTTTTAATGTGATAATAGGCCTAAACAGCGCATGCGTCAGTGCGCACAGGTGCATCTACATCCAAACTGACTCCTGAGTTTCACTCTGAGGATTTAATTTTGTTTAAGGTAAACTTCACAGCCAGTCAGGACGCAGTTTCTGAGACCAGGCGAGGACGTGAGGCCTCATGCCGACCCCCACCCCAGCCACCATCGCCGCCACGCAGGCACGTGCTGCTGGTGGGATGACGTCACGTTCAGGTGAATTTCTCCTCTTTTTTTTTGTTTAGCCGCTGATGTTTTAGGATAACAAAAATTTGTTTCCCGGAATAAAATGAACATGATGGAAACCCACGTGACCACCTGTGCTCTCGGTGGAGACGCCATGGCGCGCTCCCGTTTGCCTGAAACTTTGTTAATCAGCTATGAGAACGCGCAATTCAGTCCGCGCAACAGGCTGAAAACATAAACACACAAGTTTAACGACATTGTAATACTGTTTTCATTTTTTAACAATTAAAATTTAAAGTGCACTCAAACTGCAGTTTAAAGCTAATTATAAATAAATAAATCTTTATCCTAGTTTTTCTGACTCATTTCAGCTTTGTTGCGTTTCCTTCATGTCTGAAATCAGTTTTAAGGCCTTCAGAATAAATAATAATAATAATCCAGACATTTATTTTGTAAAAAATACAAACTTCCGGCCTTGCTGTCATTGATGATGTTGGTAAAAAAAAAATGTCCGTGTTATTTATTTATTTAGTTTAACTAAAGTGGCAGGAAGATGAAGATGATTCCCGGGCATGAATGGAGACACTGCAGCTGTTCAACATCTGGTCATCTTTTAATTCACACTTTAATTCATCTTTTTTTTTTTGTTTCTCGTCACAAGTTTTGTGTAAATAAATTAGCAGCTTCATTCAGTCCAAACAAACAGAAACACACGACTCATCTGCTTGGTCCCGGAAGTATGTACATGTGTGGGTAGGAGGGGAGGGGGTGTGGGTTGATCAACATGTTGCCGAAACAACCCGTCAGTCTGAGTCTTCCTCCTCCTGCCGCAATTTTCTCTCTGTCTCTTCTTTTGTTTTTCAGGTGTGCTTTTGTTTATTTATTTTTAACTTCCTGCAGAGAAGAAGAAGTCCGGAGTCAGCCTCTGCAGTCAGTCGGGTTCCTACTTTGTGGAGATGTCCTCAGTGTTTTATGATCAAACCAACTCCGTTCAGAAAAAGCGGAATTTTCTTGAATCGGTGCCGCAGTTTGAAAAAAAAGAAGAAAAAAAAATATCGCACCTCTTTAAACAGTGATGAATAATAATTATTTTCAGATTTAACTTTTTATTTTTCCTGATTTCTCACTTCAATGATGTAAAATTATTTTATAAAAATCAAATGAAATGTAATAAAAAAGATAATTATTATCGCAAAGATATCCCAAAGGTAAAAGCGCTGCAGTGAGAAGATTTTTACAGATTTTACTTCATGAAAAATATTCACGTGATTATTTTGAATTATCCTCCTTTATGTTTGAATTTGTCACATTTTCAGATCAGTTTTATTCACTTCATTTGATATTTTTTCTTTTCTCTAAGCTTCGATGAAAGAAATCTGTTAAAATAGAAACTATAAAAATAATAAACCCATCACATTAAACTCATTCACGTTTCTTTCTTTTCTTTTTTTCCTTTTTTTAATGAGTTCTGCGATTTTTGAAAATCTTGAATCCGGTATTTTCACAATAAAACAACACCTCCCCCCTTAAACGCGGCTCGCGGCCTCTCAGTTCGGCCTCGGTCCTCCCGCTTCTTCTTCTACGGTCTGGCCTGCTCCATCTGCTGGTGCTGACTCCTTATTGCGAAGCGGCTCACGTGCACGGGGATGGGCACCACTATTTTGGGGTTCCGGGACGGCTCCCCGGACTTGTTGTTCACGTTTCCAGCCTTCACGCGTTTCCACTTCGCGCGCCGGTTCTGAAACCAGATCTTCACCTGCACTTCGCTCAGTTTGAGCGCATGCGCGATCTGGGAGCGCTCGGTGAGGGACAGGTACTTCTTGCAGTGGAACTCCTTCTCCAGCTCCAGCAGCTGCTCGCTGGTGAACGCCGTCCTCCTCCGCCGGTTCTTCCCGCCGCCTCCGCCCCCCGCACCTCCTCCTCCCGTCCCGGAGCCGCCGGGGGCCCGTGCAGGTGCGGACCTTCATCCAGACCTCCCCCTCCTCCGTCTCCGTCCTCTTTGTGGCACATGGAGGTGAGGTTGTCGTCCGAGCTATAGTCCAGGTCGCTGTCCATGGAGAAGCTCTCGTCCTTCCGGCCGCACTCCTCCTCCTTGGAGTCTTCTTTGCTGTGTGCTCTGACTGTGAGGAAGAGGAGGGACACACAGCATCACCAGTGAGACCAGGACAAAACCAACGAACTTTATTAGTTTAAGGCAGAAACAAAAGTGACAAAAAGTCACCAAAAATATTTAAACGTGCTTCTTCCGTTTTCCCCTCTAATTTCACATTTTTTTCCTTTAAAAAAAATTTCAGATTATTTTATTCTGTATAATGAATTAAGCGACCCAATAAAATAATTTTCTCTCACAATCTGCACTTCTTATTCATCGCAAAGTTTAATTTACAGCTATTAAATGTAAGAAATGAGCAAAAATGCGCATTTAAGATTTCTTTAAATGCTCCGCGTGTTTGGAGGGAAATCGATTAACATGCAAAAGCCAAAAACTTTTATATTTTTCTAAATATGTTAAGAAGAAAAGTTCTGTGAGAGATATGTTAGGAGGAGGTGCTTTTAGAATAATTAAATATGAGGTTAGATTTACATTTTTAAGGCGAAACTGTGACGTGTGGGAGCTGAAGGGGTGAGGAGGGCGGTGGCTGGATGGGGGTGGAGGTATGTGCGTGGTGGGGTTAGGGGTGCAGTTGTCGTGTCTCGTGTCAGTATCCATCATGAGGTGAGTGCGGCTCCAACGAACGCGCTCTGCGGGGATTTTTTTATTTTCACGCGTAATTACGCACGGAGCGTCTCCGCGCGGCCTTTCCCCCTGCGCCTCCCTCTCAGCGTGACACTCTAAGGTGTCAGAGAACATCACAAATAAGGGACCCGAGAGGGAACAAATGTGTTTGTTTTATATGAGGAAGCAATAAAAGCGGTGGCGCAGGATTTTTTTCCTCCCCTGTCAGTAAACATTCAAATCAGGATGATTTATCGGCGAAGACAGAAATCAATCAGAATAATTTCAATAATTATTCAAGATTACCCACATGGATCCTACTTTTATAAGAATTGTGAAGTTTTTTTTTTAATTAATTAATTATTGTTGTTATTATTATTATCATTACTTTTAAGGCTTTAAAATGTTGATTTGCAGAAATTAAAAATGTGCGCTGGGCCTGCGAATAATTCCCGAATAATTTATTTTGAAAACGCAAATAAAAACGTTTAAAATCACTGAAGAAAATCAGATTTAAATCTCCCAGTTTCTTTTTGAAAATCCTCGTTAAGAAGCAGAAAAATATATATATATTTTTTTTAGTTAATTTCTTGCTACAATAATACAGATCAAACCTGGACGGTTTTTGTTTAAACACGTGAAACTCTGTAAACAATGAGGAAATATTCTTGCGTTTCAGCTTCATTTATTTCTCATCATAGCATCTCATCAAACGAACTAAAGTCTTTAAAATTAGGATTGTTTTCCTTCACTGAAATCAGATAAAATGATGAATTCTTCAGCGGGAAACGGGATGAGAAACCCGCCTACCTGTGGATGCCTGTACCGGCGTGTCCGTGTCGTGGAAAGCCGGCAGCGCCGCAGACTCCTTCCCCTGCAGGAAGCTCTTTCCGTCCTCCGCGTCCAGCCGCAGCTCCTGAGCTTTGTCGAAGACCGCATGCAGTGCCTGAGATCCGAACTTCCTGGCTGCCTCCTGGTGCTGCTGGGATGGGGAGAAGCCGCCGGGGAGCGAGGCCATGAGGGTGGAGGTGAGCGCCATGCCCTGCGTCAGGCCCTGCGTCAGGCTGGAACAGAAGCCGCTCTGCAGGCTCGGGATCTGGGGGTGCGGGTGATGTCCGGTGGGGAGCGCCTGTTGGAGGCCCGGGGGTGGCGGTGGGGGCGGCTGGAGCACCACCGACCGGTATGGCATGAACATCGGGTACCCGGTGTAGACGAAGTGTCCCGGGCTGGGCTGAGGAGGCCCCCCGATCAGAGAGTCGATGCTGAAGGCGGTGGTGCTTCCGAGTGGCCGCTGCATCACCATGAAGGACGGACTGAACGCTGCGCTCATATGAACGACCGCTGGAGCTCGGAGGAGACCGGAGAGGAGTCGCTGCGGGCGGAGGAGCCGCGGGGGTCACCGCCGTTGTGAGGAAAGCCCACAGAGGCTCAGAGGAGCGATAATCCCAGCAGAGAAGAGCATCCCATCAGTGCGGCGGAGGAGAGAGAGTCCCTAAGAGGAGCCGAGGGGAGAGAGAAACACTTCTTCCTCCTGATTTTAGTTTCCACACAAAAATCAAAAAAGAAAACGAGAGAATCCACTGTGCGTGTTTCCGCTCCTCGCACTGACTCACAGTGCGCACCTCAGGGTCCCGCGCCACTCCACTTCAACTTGACCGGACCCGGTGTCACAGCAGCGGGCTCTTCTCCCTCACTCATCCGCTGACACGGTGTGGGTTTGTGTGTGTCCTCGATGTATGTGTCTGTAAGCGTGTGTGTTTTTTCACCCACTCGGCGCGCGTCCAGCAGTGTTTTGGATTTAAATTGCGCTCCCCTCCGTTTAATTGCGCTGCCTTCTCCGAGAGGGCTCCGCCCCACTCCCCGCGCTCTACGCGCTGATTGGCTGGCTGAGATGACGTGACAGGGCGGCTTTGGTATTCTGGATGAATGGCAATTACACAGAGTGGAACCTCGGGCCATTTAGGCCCGAGAAAACACATCATTGTAAATAATAAGCTACAGATACAGATCATTTAAAAATCCGCATAAATCACCAGATAATAGTGATCCGGCCAATAATCGGAGCTCCTGAGCTGCAGGATTTATGTGCACAGTGATGTTTAGAGCCTTTTTGTAGACACAGAGGAAAGATGCTTTAGTTCAATTCATTTTTTTTCTTGGACATTCATCAGAGTGTTGTAGCTGCTTCATGTTCCTCCTTGAAGGCTGGACAGCAGGCTTCTCTGGCTGAGAGTTCAAAGCCTCTTTGATGGCTGACATTCACCTACATCTGTGATGACATCCATCCTTTCATAACCAAATCATATATGTTCGTTTTTAAACATTAGATGGCGGAAAATTTCCTTTTTTTCTGTGGAGGGTCAGATCAGACTGCTGGCATAAAGAAAGGTTTTCTGTAAAGTGTGCTAAGAATTCATTTTGTAATTTGTAGTTTCACCCGATGGCGGCAGTCTTGTCTTGCTGTTTCAGCACCTAAATCCAGACACTATGATACAGAGGTTTGTCTGTTTGTCTTGTTGTCATATCACACTGTAATGCTCCAGCACCTTATCACCAGGTTTAATGCAGAACAGCACACTGAAAGAATATTTAGGACTAAAATATTTTTTATTATATCTTTTAAGAGGTCATAAACTTTCATCATTTGCAGTACATATATTCAAGACTAAATAAGCTTAACGTGATGCATTGTATTCATAAAATGGATCATACAGTGTAGTGCTAATAATCCCAAAGAGTTTCGGATGCATTCAAAATTGAGGAAAACTGAATAACTATTAGGTCCACATCTTTTTAATTAAATTATCAGTTCTGCAAATAAAGATATACATAAGCCCCCTGATAAGGATGAACCATTTTTTAAACACCAGCTCATTTAAAAGTTAAACCATAGAATACAAATTGTTTTTAATTGTGCATGTTCCCACTTGGTGATTAGGTGAATATCAAGTTATATGCAGATGATGATGATTTAAATTACAATCCTGCATGTTTGCACACGTTTCAATAAATCAGAGTATCATCTGCATATAAACTGACATTTACCTTAATTCACACAGAAAGCCCCCACATAGAAAGCTGTACAATTTAAAAAACAAACAAAAATAGAGTCGTATATGGAGCTTTGTGGAAGACCACCACTTAGTAAAGTAAAAAATAACAGAATATAAATCTTAAATCCAACTAACTGCGATTTTTGATGCTGTGCTCCTTTAAATGAGTGTTGGCAGAAACTAATTTTCTTTCTTCTCCTCTCATCACAAACAGCTTCTTCCCCTGGACCATTCAGACTGTTAACAAACACTATTTCCCCCACACCCCACTACCCGCCCACTCATGTCACCAATCTGAGCCATGGTCTGAGTAACCCTCATCACTCATGTCACTCACGCACTACTACTACTAATTTTGTTTCATTTATTCAGGCCATAGCTGTGGGAACATGGCTCACGTAGGTGGTGCTGTGAGTGACCCAGTATGAGTTAAGTAGCACTCTCAGCACTCATATGAATAAGACCTGTATAAATGATAACTGCTCTAAGTTGTACATTTGTCCTTATATTATTGTGGTCTTTTTAAAAAAGATTAAATACTTTGTATAAACACAACTCTGAAAAATAACTGACAAAAGCTCAATTAAACTTTATTTATTAATTTTTAAAATGAGCAGCTTTTCATGATTCACCAGGTGGAAGCACCTCCCACAAACAGGACTTATATTCATACACATTTTCCATCTATTTGTATAGTTTCAGCAAAGTGATAAAAGAAATGCTGTATATACAAGTTTTAAGTGCAAGTACTTAAAATTATAGCTATGATATTATTATATTACATGTGTTGGAAACAAACGTCCATGCAAACAGAGACATTTCTGTATCATTGTTTAAGTGTTTGAACAGCGAGACAGCTCCGCCACCATCTGGTCAGACTGTGAATTATGACACTTCTAGTTATAATTTCTATTGAGCAGTTTATTAAAATTGACACTGTTACACATAATTTAGATATTTTTTTTTTTAAAGCAGAACAACATTAAAGACAAAAAGTTTGAAGAATAATTGGATTGATGGGTGAATTGTTAAAAGAAAATAAAAGAGCAGTCTCTTTGAAAGGTCCAAATAGCTTCACAGCCCCTTGGCATTGATTTTCCTAGTGATGAATGTGTTTTTCTAAATGTATTCCCACATTTAATGTTTTGTTTGTCTCACACTTTGTTCCAAAATCTCTCATAAGTGTTCATTGTCCTTATTTACTGCACCCTGGAAACAATTTTTTTTTTTTTTTTTTTTTACACATATTTAGCATAAAACAACATGAATTAATATCAGAGTGAGAAGTTTTCATTTCAGTGCATCTTTAAACTAAATGAAGACTGACTCAGGTTTGCTCTGCCTCCTGTCTGGCACCTCTGGTTTGAGCAGTCATTAGTTAATAATCAGAAAGGTCAGCTCCTGTTCAGACAACAGAGAGTTTCTTGTCATTTACCTTTATCTGAGAGAATGTATACCTAGTAAATCATCCAAAATGTTAATGATGCAGACACCTAAATAAATGCCATAAACCAGATGTTTCCAAACGTAAGAAAAACATGAATCACCCAAACCATTAGCCATAACTTAGACTGACACACACATTTTTCCTCCTTTGTGTTTTTGGCTTGTGTTTTATGATCTCTTGGTTTGCCGACTGATTTATAGCTTTGGGTGGGTAATGATGGTTAAGATTAAGCCTTTAGCTACCTCTACCAAGGCCCATTTAAATTCTCCTTAAAATCTTGGTTATAACTGACTAAATTGACATTTCTCTTGTGGCTTATGACTCCACAAGGTGCACAACTCTTCAGGAACCACTGCCTGTGCAAGTCCACTTGATACCTGCTGTTGTCACCTTTGCGAATGGTGGCATGGACCAAAAAATGACCTCACATCCACTGGTTTTGTTTCAGTGGGTCGTGCGTCTCTCAGGCTGAAGACAGGAGTGTGTGATTGTGTGGTTTTTAGCACCATTTCAGTGGTACTTCAGATTTATGAGGAGAGAAACGCTTCAACGGCTTGGAAAGATGAGACTTCTGTTTCCTCAGTACCAGCAGTGATGCAAAGATTTTTTCAGCTATCATTCAGAGATGGCGTTCTGGTGTGCCCCCGGTGCTTGCGTAAATGTTGATGTCAGTGTTTGCATATGGCACCATCAGTGGTTGAAACATTAAATATGCCCTTTAAAGATTCCTATCTAATCCCTTATTCACAGGGGTTTGCACTGTATTTTTAATCTGGCAGATTTTTACTCTGGATGCTTTTTCATGATGCAACCCTAAAGGGATTTGCATCTCCTACTGGCCTCAAACCAGGGATCGTTCACGTGTGAGGGAAATGTATGTAAAGCACTACATTATGAAGCCAATATTAATCTGCCCTTTAAAGTTAGTTTGGACCAGCTGAGGGCTTCCTACTGGTTAACACCAGTCTAACCAAACCTACCCAAGGCCCTTGCTGTTTGTTTAGCTGCTCAGTTACGAAAACTGAAGTCTGGTTATACAGACGTTAGTAGCTTATAAACAAATATGTGAAATTAGACGTTGTGTTAATTTAATCGAAGGATCTTCTAAAGCAGGCCTTCATTTAGCGCTTTCACATATCATCCTGAAATCTGGTAGTTTCATCATTCACACTGGTGCAGAGTCAGTGTAAAATAAATAAATAAATACAAAATGTATACATTTAATGAGACAAGTTTCTCATTCAGTTTAATCCATTAATGATGCTTCTGTGCTGTCTGCGTGAGAGGCTATTAAGCATTTAAATGACAGACATGTTAAAGCCTGTAAACACTGTAATACATGCACACTGGAATCCATATTTCTGTGTGTTAATCCTCTGAATCCTGCCATCAGCGCCTCTTCCATCTGCTTTAAGTTTGTTTTTTTCTGACTCGTCCTCTGGCTCGTGTTGTCGTGGCTCCTGATGAGGTCTGAAGTCGTTGGCGGAGCGATTATCCCGCGATCCATCTCCTCCAAAACACAGCTCTAAATCACAATATTTGCTCGTGCGCCGGCATCAAGCTCCCTTCTAATGAATCCTGTAATGGCTTCCTCATCAATTAATACGAAGCTCGTCGATGCCGCCGGCGAACACACGGGCCATCTTATGAATCCCGGTGACCCCTGACCTCCTGCGGATCTCCCAGTGGACCCTCCTCTCTTCTCCTAGGCTGAGTCAAGGGCACTCCCCCTCCTCCTCCTTCCTCCTTCCCTCCCCTTCCTCCTCCTCCTCCTCAGGGTCACTGGGACACGATCTCATTAAAGGCGGCCTGATCTGCAACTGCAATGCAGACATTAAATAGCAGTATTTTTCAATTAGGGCTGACAAATTCAATCAAAATTCCATAGATTAGGATGAAATGAGGCATGGGTCATTTACAAGGGAATTTAATTGCACGGCCATTAGACAAATAGTACAGCAGTCTCTGTCTCATTATCAATCACACGGGGGCATCAATAGTAAAAGGTTGGAAGGCAGGAAGGGAGGGGGGGGGCCGGGGAGCATAGGTGTAAGTGCCCGTGCACGGGGAGCGTGCACGTTACGGCTCTGCCACCACCGCAGAGCAGCTAATAAATACCCTCTTTTGTACTTATAAATTATCCAGTTTAATTAACAACATGGATTATGATTGGACTATGATTTAATTAAACCTCTCCTGCATGCAAGTCGAGCACCACGACCATCCATTATGGGCCTGAGGAGGAGGTGGTGGTGGTGGTGGAGGGGGTTGAAGGTGGAGGAGGCAGGGGTTTAGGGGGGAATGGGGGCACTGCAGTAAATGAAGCTTCCTCTAATAGGAGCTGCTTACCTGGTTGGATCATCAGTTGCTGCAACAAGCAGCGATAATAGACCTGCGAATGGCCGGCGAGCATTTACCGAGATAAACCAGTTTGATGTAGAAGAAGAAGAACAGCCGACCTCAGCCCCTCCACCCTTTGCACCCAACCATTGCCTCCCCCCAGCATTTAAATAGAAGCTAAATGGCACAATCTGAGAGAGGTTGCTGATATTAGCGCCACATGTTGTAAAGTGGAGGGGATGTGGCGGGAGAAGCAATTACAATGAGGAGCAGAGCAGAGGAGGAAGCAGATGCACAGATGAAGGGTGCAGGGGGACGCCGCCCAAAGCACCGCCCGACACCATTCAGTCAGAGTGGAGCAGTGTGGCCGTATCAACCTTTTTGTCAGACTCTAAATGCCAGGCCGGATTTCCTCACACGGCGGAGGAGCAAAGAGACGCCATCAGGAGTGAGAACTGCAGAGTGAAGACGAGGCGAAGGCCGTGTGAAGCCCTGAGTCTGCAAAACGCAGCTTTCAGGACCAGAAATGTGGAGTTTAGTAACATCTGAGATCCTCTAGAGTCTGTAGTGCCTTTTTTCTAAAGGATGGCTTTTATCATGACCAAATCTGACAATTTCTAGCCTGCTGTGGTACGGTGGTTAGGGTGGACGAGTTGGGTGAGACAAAGATCGAGTTGGATGTTGATTTCTCCTGATTTTCTCCTGTCACCAAGGTTAATTTGTCTAGGTGATCCCTTACAAAAATAGGTATCAAAGAGGAAAACCCGCCCAATTATTCATAGGCTTAATATTTCATTATGACCCTGCTATCGGATGGTTTCTGCAGGCTGAAGATCAGCAGCAACTTTAAGGTAACAGTACATAGACAAGAGGCTATCAAATACCTCAGAACAACAGCTGCCCAGCTTATTATAAACACTGCTGTAATAAATGCACTTCGGTTTCGAAGCTGACAACTGGTTGCTTGCAGACATTGCAGGCTATAGTTGCCAAGGTGACCCTCTAATGTATTTACTACCAGGTCACGTGTCAACCAATGATGATTTCAGTCGCTCACCTGGAAGTAGAGAACAGTTGATCTCTGGTCCTGCTCACCTCATGAATCACTTTCAGTGTGGATGTAGCTTTACTTCACTTTACTGTCTTCCTCCTATTAACCCCAACCAGTCGTGGCAGATGGTCGCAACCCTGAGCCTTGGTCTGCCAAAGGTTTCTCCCTGTTAAAAGGCAGTTTTTCCTTCCCACAAGTGCTTACTCATGGGGGGTTGTATGATTGTTGGTTTTTTTCTGTACTTCTGTAGGATCTTAAACTTACAATATAAAGCGTCTTGAAGCAGATGTTTGATTTGGCACCATGTAAAGAAAGTAAATTTGAACAGAACTTCAAATTGTCCACATGACTGAGCTGTCACTCAAAGATTAGGTTAACATTAATGGGGTAATTCAAGCTAATGGATCTTACTGGGTTCAACATTTAAATTTCAGTCATTTTGGACAGACAAAAACAAATTGTTGGTTCTTAGTTTAATTAGTGTATATTCTCTGCCCTCAGAAATCCAACTGAAGAACATTCACAGAGAATTAAGTTGATGATCAGGTTCAAGAGATTAGTAACTGTTTCTGTTTTCAGACTTTAAAAAAAAAAAAAAACTTTTACAAAGGGAGAACTCCCAGAATTTCTCAATGGTCTGCATCACAGCTAGAGTAAAATGCTTAAAGTTTAAGGGTGATCGACACCAACGGGCGGGAAAAAAAGCCTAATTTTTATTCTAAAAAGCACCAGAATCCCTCCTATGAGGTTCAAACTCGAGTCTGAGCTGCTCTGCTCCCAGATCAATTAACATTTAGGACACTGATTGGATTTTTGATTATCAGAGCTGAAAGGGGCTCGATTGATTGGTCGCCGAGGTCGCCCCTGCCCTGACGGCGGCTCATCCAATGAGGAGGAGGCCTGATGGGGATTGAGTTTCTTAAGTATCTTCTGGCAGCGAGCAGGGTCAGTATTGATCGTCACGCTGCAGAAAACCTCCAAACAAGTCGTTTGTTTAATATTCGCATCGAGCTCAGAGAGCAGAGGGAAAATCAGCTCTGTGATGCACAGGAAATCAACAAATACTCACAGGAAATGACCAAAAATGCTGCTGAATGATAATTTAACATCTCCACCAGGTATCTGTTGGTGAATTCTCTGAATTTATTAATTTATTTAGAAGAAGAAGAAGAGATGTGCTGTTCAGAGCTGTCAAACAGGATTTGGAGTTCTTGGAGGGCCAGTCTTTTGTGGTGGTTCATCAGTTTTCATGTGGATCGATTCGAACAGCAGCTCAGAAGAAACACAGACATTGTGTTTCTTGGGTGTACAACTGATTGTTTCTGTTGGTCGATCGGCTCAACACTATTATTCTTAACTCACTCCTCTTCCCATGATGCCCTCTGAATCTTCTCGACCTCGTTTTTAGTCTTCCTCAGTAAATTATCTTTGATGTGTGCATGCTTCCAGTTTGGAATAACCTCTATTTTTTATTTACTGTGTAATCATTCAGGAAAAGAAGTTGAAACCAAATTTATCCTTATGTGGAAATTATGTAACTTTTTTTGTTTTAGATGATTTTTTATAGCTGGTATATGAACAGTTTGTAACAAATTTGGTTGTCTTTGAAAACTTGTGGATTGATTTTAATGTGAAGTACTCAGGATGAATTTTACACCAAAACTGGGGTGTCTCTGGTTTCCAGCGTCAACTGTAAGCAACAACAGCTGACATTAGCTTAGAAATAGAGCTCAGTAATCCAAAACCATTATTAAAAATACAGTAAATCCCAACATTATTCAAGCTAGTGTCAGCTGAACTGTCGCACAGAATTCATGCTATAACAAAAAAAAGCAAGGTTCATGTGAAGCTAATTGAAAAAAAATAAAATAACCGAGGTGTCTGAATTTTCTTTGTTTCTTCCTACAGGAGTCGACAACTATACAGTTAAACATCCAGCTAAAATGCTGCCCTCTTGTGGTGAAAGCATTTCTTAATTTTGAATCTTTGAAAAATGTGGTACAAATAAGAGGCCAAATATCTTTGATTAGACTGAGTTTGTTGTGTTGTTGGTTTTTGGTATATCATCATCAGAGGCATCTCAGAGGTGGCAGAGCTGACATCATGATCACATGAAAAGTATCTTTCCATACGGGGACGCCGTGGCAATATCTGGCTTTATGGGGACATTCCCAACAGGAGTCTTTGATAATCTTTTTGATAATTATGTTCATGACTAAAAGCTCATAATCACTGTCTGGGAGAGTCCTGTTTCTTCTTGTTAAAAGGGAGTTTTTCCTTCCCACTGTCGCCAAAGCGCTTGCTCATAGGGGGTCATGTGATTATTGGGGTTTCCTCCGTTTTCTTTCTGTTATTGTAGGGTCTTTACCTTACAACATACAGCACCGTGAGGCAACTGTTGTTGTAATTTTGCACTGTATAAATAAAATTGAATTGAACTCCAACCTGAAAACACAGTGAGCCACCTTTATTAATTGTATGATGAAACACTTTGACAAAAATGGAAGAAAATCCACCAAATAAACTTAAACTGCTCCAATTGAAGTCTAATTAACCCACAGTGCCCCCTGTAGGATGACAGAGAGCTTGGAGAAATAGACGTAGACTTCTCTGCCTCTGTCTGAGGGCGGTTCCAGTTCGGTAATAGCTGTGGGAGTTTGGGAAACATCTTGCTGTCTCTTCGGGGCTTTGAGTGAGCTGGACCCGAAAATGCAGACAGATTAAATATGGAAGCCTGGAGGAGTCGAGCAGGGGGGTCGCAGACGGTTAAATACAGGTCTGGGAGTCTGGGAGTGCTGAAGTAGATCTTAGACTCTATCTTTCTGTTTTACTCTTTGATTGTGACAAAAAATCTAGAAAGGTTTGGAGCTTTGTATCTTTGTGATGACATATCTCTGCAAATAAGAGCTGTTTGGATTCTGAATTTTAGCTTTTAAAGAGGAAAAAACAATTTAATAAAAAACAGCCAAATGTCTTTTACCATAAATTAAGAACAAAATCGGAGCAGAAAGTTTCCAGATCAGCGGGCGTCTTGTTTCGACCTCAGTGCTCGTCCTCAGGCAGCAACAAACTGGCTTCGTTTTAAACTAATTACCCACAATGAGCCGTTTGACATGCAGAAAATATGAATAAAATGACTTCTTGAGGGAGTTTGAGAGAAACCAAAGCCTGAAATGAGTGACAGTGGTTCAAAGTGTAAACCACTCTCTGCTGCAGCGCCCCCTGCTGTAACAAAAACCTTAGAAATATCTGCATAGCACAAAGACAAATCTGAGGATAACTAGCAAGTTTTTGAAATATGTAAAATAAAGTAAAATATGTAAAAACGTCAAACTTGTAGCTGAACTCTTCACTAAATGTTTAGACATCCCCTGCCATAAACAATGACTGAAAGCACATCAGTGTTTATCTCCTACTCATAAAAACAAGTCTTTAGGAGCAGAAGTTAAACTGGCAGATAAATGAAGCTAGGGTTAGCTGGCTATGTGTTACACTGGCTGGGCTGATGCCAGAGTATAGAGACCAACTTTAAAACTCATCTCACTTTGCAGTTTTATGAATAACATGAAAAACAAAAAAAGAATTTAGAGGGTAAGTAACACCCAAGTGCTGCTAGCGTCCACAGTTTTTTTAGATATCAGT
Organism: Oreochromis niloticus; assembly: GCF_001858045.2. NCBI lineage: Eukaryota > Metazoa > Chordata > Actinopteri > Cichliformes > Cichlidae > Oreochromis > Oreochromis niloticus. Next base: position 24,875,370 of record NC_031986.2, read on the forward strand.
TTCAAATTTTGTGTGATGTAGATACCAATAACAGCTGGAGCTGATGAAAACTGGGCAAGGTGCTAGACCTTGGGGGACATGTGTACCTAGGGTTGCTAAGCACCTTAACCTACATTGTTAGCGCCAAAGTTAACCATGACAAAGAAACTTCAAGAAATCATACTGAGTAACATATCATATGAAAGGGCATGAAGAGAGCTGCACAACACACTTTTTATTTTTTCAATCCAATGCTGTATGATATCACAATGATGCCATAACAGGCTCCTGTCATCATGTTGTAACAAAAACATCATAAAACATCAAAGTTTTAGTGTAGCTGTGCCCTTTGGAGGGACTTTGTCTTAGATATGTTTTTGTCTCTCTTGAAAACAAGAGCTCACCCTCATTGAGACTACCTGTTTAAATTAAGGTTTTAGTCTGTATATATGTATTATGTACACTGCTCTATTAGGTGTTGCACAGCATATGTGACATATAATAGTGCATTGTAACTGTGGACAGGACAGCTAAGTGTGTGTCTCATTTTTTTGGTGGGAACGAGCAAATTTAAATTCAAGTAACCAGATGATTTTTGCGTGTTTATGTTTGAACATATTGTAGCTCACGTTGTTCTAGTTTTCAGGGTTATAAGAGCGTCAGCACGTCTTCAAAGGAGAGTGATGATCTACAGAAAAATGCATGTGGAGGTCTGTGACAGCTGCTGGTGGGAGTTTCGAGGAGACTCTGCTTAAGTTTTAAGTCAAACTTAAGCAACTTTCTAACCCTCACTGCAGCAGCATGGAGCAGGTGTGCCTGCACCCTCTAAAGACTGTCATTACCCACAGAAAGCAGCCGTCCCCCCTCTTTAAGCATGTGAAGGCACCCAGCCTGACCTTTCACCTCTGCCCAGACAAACACGCAGGTAAGTATACACTCCCAGAGAATCGGGGGCGACCGCAAACCATCCAGACGGTCAAGGAAGGAAAAAAACAACAGAGGCTTCAGACGAGCTAATTAGATCTGTCGAGATGTTCACCTCCTCTCCCACACTCGGGCTAAAAGAGACTTATTTAATTATTACAGCCTTAATTACTGCTGGTACAATCACCCAAATAGGATGCGAGGAGACGGCGGCTAAAATTGGGTTAGAGCTGCCTCTGGTTTCCTCTGGGTTCACCGTGTCGGCTTCCATTAGTGACATGAAGGAACGCCGCAAATCTGCCCGTCTGCTCTGCTGCGAGGGAAAGACGAGGGCGAGAGCACCGTGCGCCTTCTCATCATGAATGAACGCCTTGTCTCTGAAACGCCTCTCCTTTGGTTTTCTCACAAGAAACGTCTCATTTTAGCCTCCCCACAGCCCCGCAGGTTTAATGTCTTTATCGCCTGCGTGTGGTGTGTTTTCTCCTTGTTGGATTGTCCTCGTTTGTCTCATCAGGATGAACTCAGACATGATGAGAGGTCACTGATATGAATCCCAGAGTGCCTGTCAGCCTGTGCTCAGGGATTTCTGCGTCATCGTGAGAAAGACTGAGTTTAAGTGGTTTTAGTTATTTCCAGTATTTCTTATGTCCTGCAGTCATACATATGAATATCATCATTGCAGCAACTGAGGAAGAAACTACGATGGCTCGAGGATAAAAACAAATGGATAAAACATAAGAAAATAAAAAAATTAGCTTACACAGCGCCCCCTTATCATGGGTGGTTCAAAGGGGGTTAACAGTGTCCCTTATACAATTTAAACAACATTACGTTTGACGAACTCCCTCTGGGCAATTCATCAGACGATCCTCATATTTAGTTGGTCTTATTACCTCTTAACCTTTCACTGAAAGGCAGGTCTGTGGGGAATTTCAATGTTTTAAATTTTATGTTGTTATAATTGACATACAGCGCACAGCCAAGACGAAAATAAGCAAACAGGTAAGTCCTTCCATTAAATCATTATGGTGGTGATTGATATGTTTCTTCTCAGCAGGTTATTTGCAGTGAATGAGTGAGCTTCTGATTTCTTAAACTTGTATGTGTATCTGTTTCAGAAAGGTCGAATTGTCGACTTTTACCAAGCAAAGAAAACAACAGAGTCCTGAAACTACTAAAACTGGACTGAGAACTGTTCAGTGCATTATTAAAATGTGATAGTTGTCAACCATCATCTTGGAAGAAAAAATGTGTTTGTGGAAAAAAAAAAACCCTTCAATGATTGTGAACACTTAAAAGTTTAGTGAAATAAAATCATAAATATCAATATTAGAAGTCACGGCTACGTTTAATAGTGGAAGTAAGAACGTTTCCACACACACTATCTGTGAAGGCTACAGAAAACCACCTATCAATGAGGCTAATTAGAAAAAATGCCTCAGTTTGCCAGAGAGCATGCAGACTGGACTGTATGAATAAAGGTCATTTGGTCTGATGACTCCACTTGACGCTTTTCTAGAGCGATGAGTGCATCACCGTAAGAAAAGAGGTGGATGAAATGATGCATGCCTGCTCTACAAGCCTGTGGAGGCAGTGTTATGATCTGGGGTTACTTCGGTTGGTTCAGTCTAGTTTCAGCAGCATTACATGCCCATAAAAATGAGGTCAGCTGAGTATACTGAATACTCAGGTTTTTCCATCAGTGGATTTATTTTCTTCCCTAATGATTAGGCTAATTTCAAGATGACAATGCAAGGATTCATCAGGCATGAGACATAATTTTCACAAGTGATTTGGCCACCACGGAGCCCTGCCCTTAACCCCACTGACAATCTTTGGGATGTGCTGGAGAAGACTATATAAAGCTTTCTGTTTCTCCCATCATCAGTACAAGAGCTTGGTAAAAAAAAATATTAATGATAGAAATAAATGTGACATTGCATGAACTCGTGAAACAATGCCACAGCAAATGCACTCTGTCATATGTGTTCAGCTCCAGACTTTATATGAGACAAGAGTTCAGGACTTCACACATCTTCACACCAGTATTCAACGATAATACTTTGATTTACTTCCTGTAGCAGGTTTATCACATTTGTGCCACAGTTGTTGTGAAAGTTCTTCAGAACTTTATGATTCTTTAAATTTATATTGTGAAAATTGTGAGTTTTTACTGAAAGCCGTGTTCTGGTGCTGAATCGCTGTGAAACAGAAGGCTGATGTTTAGGTGCTGGTCGTGCTCATAAATACATGAAATAAGGCGCTCACATTAGATGTGGTGAAAATGGTGGTGCAGGAGAACAGCTTTCACTGCAGAGGCACTTGCACTACTTTTCATGTATGTACAAAAATGGGAGTCTGATGTAACATCCCCAGACGTAAAAAGAGTTGTATCCAAAACCAAACAGGAAGTCTGCCATTTTGAACTGACCTTGTAGTTCTCATGCGATTTTTGTATTTTCCAGGTAATGTACTTTTACACACTCCTCCTAGAGAATCATTCTATTATTTGCAAAGCTTTTGAGTTTTCACTGGAGGGTGTCTCTGTGGTAGATTGGTGAAATATCAGGCTACCAACCATAAACATTGTTTAAAAAATTGACTTTGGGATTAAAAAAGGATTTTCTGAAATTTTTTTTGAGAAATTGAGCTTCCCTTGAAAAAGCAGTTTGACTTGAAGCAAGTTTGAAAATAAAAGCATACATCGAGTAAATCTATAAAACCTCTGAGTATAAAAAAATTACAAATTCTTCTGGAAACATTAAAATCCTGATGTTTTATTTGTGAAATGTTTCTGTACACATCAACAGGTCAGGCTTGAAATGGTCACTGTGTGAATGAAATCAGCCTGGGCTCATTAGAAACCCTGGATTTCATCAAAAGCTAAATTCAAATCAGAGCTCCATTTTCTGCTCAGAGCGGTTGGATTGTTTAGGTGTAAAACATTTCCGGTTGAACTGGCTGCATGCTCGAGTCTCTGTGGTTTTCTTCTCTGAGCGGCGAGCTGAAAGAGCTGTGACAGATCGCTGGCTGAGCATCAGGCAGTGTTTAGTTCTGCTTCGTTGTGTCAGGTAAGAGCCTGTAATGAGAGTTGGGAAAGACAGAAGGCAGAGAACGACGTGGAAGCTCATGGAGACAGACACTTTTTTTCTAAGCACAGATTAAAGGATTAGTCCATCATTTAAGAAAAACATTAGCACCATCACTGTCAGATTCAGTACAGAAATAAGATAAGGAAGAGGTGATGAAGATTAAATTTGAGACTATATTTCTCTCACGTTCTTTTATTCCTGATTATAGATACAAATGATAGTAGTGAAGTTAAGTGTGTGAAAACAGATGCTGACCGAAGCACTGTACCACTGAAAGAGTAACATATTTAAAAGGAAAGGAACATAATATCAGAACTCTGCATGGTATTAACAGCAAAAACATCTACTGTTGCACAAAGAAGAGTTTTTTCTATAATTTAGGAGTAGCTCCTGCAAAGGCCTGACCTCCTGATATTTCTGTCTGGACATTGAGACAACTAGAAGCTTCTCCTCACTAGACCTGTGATCTTGTCTGAGTGTGCAAGGTTAAGATATCAGAGAAATAAGTATGTGCCAATTTAGATATTGCTAAATCCGTGCAGGGAGCCAGTGTGAGGAAGCTGAAGTGTGGTCTTCCTTGCATGTTGACCCTGATAGGACAGACTGGAAAGAATGTTCATGTTGTGTTTTTGTCTTTGAGTCTGTTAAATCTTCACCTTCACATGCACCCAAAATAGAAAAAACTTAGGTTTGACAACAACAGTTATTTGTGTCGTCTTATTTTTGGCAACTCCCTCTGCAGTTCCCACAGTGGATCATCTGCCTCCATTCAGGCCTTTTCCAATCCAGTGTGGAATTATTATGATCCACGTATTGTGATTTGGCGAAGATTTTATCCTTCCTAACTTTCGAACTTTTCCCTTGCTGATGTAACTTTCCTTTACTGTCCACTGGTGTGTAGTACTAATGGCTGGTTAACAGCATTTATTTGTGTATCCAAGGAAAAGGTGATATCAGTGATCACTGCCACTATCTACTGTGGCCACTTTGATCCATTAGACAAGCCTAACTCTGAACAACACTGGTTTTATTAAACTGTATGGTGTATGAGGTCTTTCTGTATCCCATGCACTGCACAGTTATTTGAACATTTGGTCAAGTGTTAATAAAATAAGAATAATGTGTCTATTTGTGAAGCATTTCTTCATTCCTTACACTGTCCTGTACACAGTTACAGGAACACGGGTATTTAGCTGTGCACTGTCTGGGACATATAAATGCCCCAGACAGTGCACATTCACAGGAACGTGGGAACGTTTAAACAACAGTCCCTGAACCTGATCACTGACATGGCATTATTAATCACTGTAGTCTTGATGACATGTTATTAGCTAATACTTTATACTGGAAACAACATTAATTTGGTCACAACGTGACCAAATTAAGGATTTAAAGTTACACAGTCATGTCTTGAGTCTTTGCCCTTGTTTGTCTGAGAGTGTTCTCAAACTTAGAACGATTATATTATTAAAAATTATTAAAATAAGACAACTATAATGGAACTATATTAAGTTAAATGCAAAAATTTAAATTGAATAATGTTGTCTAGATTTACAGTGCAGGAGAGTGAGTTCTTTGGACCAGTTAGTTCTTAAGGGTATCTCTATGAATTTTCCTTTTTGTATCAGGTTGTACTACTGTAGATCTTTTGTAAATTGTGCATCATGCCTGCACTGCATTTTGTCTTGAGAAAATCACATTTTCAACAAATCTAAAGAAGCAGCCGAGGTTTTAGAGGTTTTGTTTCTTGGATTAACCTGTTGCTGGGTTGTGTGGTGTCCTTAGCTTCTGTAGTTGTGTGACTGATGGTCTGAATGTGTACATATCCTGTTAATGAGGTGGCGTTGGTGGTTTGGATTCAGAGAAGAGACGCTGCAGAGGTAGACAGAGAGAAGTCAACAGCCGCGTTAACCCCTGGATGTTTGATGAAGCGGTGAGCGCTAGCTTCCCTTCGCCGTGGATCCAACATCATTAGCCCGGAGAGAGACAGTATGTTTCGGCCCGCACTGCCGGTAATGAGCCCTCGCCGATCATCCCTCACGGCGTAATTAGCGGCGGGCCCGGCACTCGGGTCCCCTGCTCGCCGCTAATGGAGTGAACAAGGCAGAAAACGAGCGCTATTAAAGGCTGGACATGAATTCTAGCTCACCACGTGAAACTCTTGAAACATAATCATCATTCAGCGCAGAGACTCGGGCCTCCTCTGGATCGCTGCCTCGTCTGCCATCTCCAATCAAAGCGGGATGGATTGGGACACGCACGGTGAGACCCCCGATTCCTGTCTCCAGGTGTGAGACTTCAAATCTGAGTCCGAGTCTCTTTAATCTTCACGGACAGGAAACATGATGGAGTCATGTGGCTGTATGATGAGTAGAAAAGGAAAGGTTTTTTCTGTTATCTTTGTTGTAGTTTGAGTTTTATAGGATTTAGTTTTTATTGTGCCGGCTGTTTGGAGTCATGTGGTTAAAGCTCAGGAATCATCTTTAATTGAGTTTTGGGATTCTTGATTGACCTTTATTCTCAGAACACAAGCAAAACAATAAAAATACTCATATTAGGGTGCATTTTAACAACTGCTCAGCATTGTGTATGAAGAAAACTGACGGCTCCACATTTCCTTAGTCTCATTGTCTGTTGCATATGAAGCTTTGTTTTTTCTAACTATTATGTTTCTTTTTGTAAGATTCAATCACACTAAAACAGTCTGATATGCAGATTGAGTGAAAATAATCAAGTTAATTCTTTGTTTCCATAATTACAGTGACCAGCTGTTATCGGGCTGGTGAGGTTCATTAAGGAAACAAAACAAAATGAGATTTTTTTTTTGTGTCTAAGATGAGCAAATATCACATGAATGTTTTGTCCCCCAGATGATCCTCAGAAAAGTCAAAGGTCAAAGCCACAGCACCTCGATTTTGTGTGTTAAATATGACACAGCAATGCTGTCAGTGTGTTTGATGTGCTCATGGATGTCACCTGAGTGACAGGGGGGCGGAGACATGTAGTGGTCGCAGCTGGCAAGATCAGGGAGGCTATCGGTCGCCTTATCAAGCAGGCAGGAGAAGGAAGGCAGGGTCAAGGCCAGAGCTGATGACAGGAGGCAGGACCAGGCCTCCATAACAGCTTATCCTTTAGTAACAGTAATATGAATAGGAATAATAGAATATCTACTAGATTTAATTAGTCGTTTCTCCTATAAAATCATAATCAATGAAATACTGAATTGACTGGATAGAATTTGAGTAAATTCAGGCATTAAAGACATTTCTCACAACTTGTTGAGAACTTATGGACTTCAAAAAATGCACCTATATTACTGTCATTTATTAAATGCATATTCTGTAATGTAAACAATCTAAAAATCCTTCATTTATATTTTAGTAGTACAGGATACATTAAGGATGAGTTTGGTGTATGTGTTTCTCGCTGCATATATGCTTTTATTTGTATTTTCTGTATACATATAACTTGTGTTTTTACGGTATAGTCCTTTAAACACAGTAACACACACACACACACACACACACACACACACACACACACACACACACACACACACACACACCTTCATTCTGGATCAATTAGCGTTCGGGGGAGCAGAGAACAATTAGCCAGCTGGCTTTTATGAAACAAAGCAATTAATGTTACGCTAATAAGTCAGATTTCCAGCAATTCCAGATCATTCGCTAATCATTCGCTAATTACGTTGACGACTCTTTAGTGCATCGGGTAATGAGTGATTAATCGGACAGATTTGGAGCTTTAACAAACTCCTCTGAGCTGCTGCTGCTACTGCTGCTGCTGAGACATCAACATCTGGACTACATGTAATTCAGTTTAATGACACTGTAGCCTATTATAGGACGTGCGATAATGCAGAAATTAGGGATTTGTATTCATTGGGTGTAAATATGAGCTGTTAACCTGCTGGCTGATAGAGGAGGGAAAAGCTGAATATATTGATAAACAGTAAATGTAATCATGCTAGCAGTCAAAGAAACATTAACATGTCATGTTGCAGGATTTTCTTCTTTTTTTTGTGAAGATATCAAATCCAATGTATTAAAAACAACATTTGTCCCACAGTAGCTGCAACTAAACATCAACAGACATATTTGTATTTTAAGCCATAATGTCTTTAATGTAAACCACTGTATCTTTATTATTGTCGACTTAGGTTACTGTCCCAGTAAATGTGCTAATGTTGCTCCCCTCTGGGGATTAGTTGAACTTGGTGTTGAAATTTAGATGAGGAGTACTCCTTCTCTTGCAACCTCCCCCTAAAGGACATGGTGATCTGACAGGTGAAGCTCCTGCAGGGGTGGATCCTCCTCCTCCTCCATCCCACTCCTCATCAAACCAGGAAGAGATGCTGTTGGCAGCTCCAGAATCACAGTGGTGCTTTGAGAGGATATGGATATGAAAAGATAAAAGCTGGTTTAAAAATTTGAAAATCAACATTTAAAAACACGTTACTATGTAAAAAAAAAAGTAAATATTTAATGACAGAGGTCCTAGGATGGAGCCTTGGGGAACTCCACACCTCATGTTTGTCTCTTTGGATGCTTTAGAATTTTTTTTGTAATTTTACTTATAAATGGAAGGTTTGCAGTTGTTTAATTTAAAACACATAAAAGCATAAATTTTATGTCACGTGTCAGAAGGACTGACAATCTTATTAATTGGTATCTATACCTCAGTCCTTCCACAATTCACAACAATTGGTATAGCTTTTGTAGTACTGGTCAGATTATAGTGAAACTAGATTTTTCCTGGCTATGACTGTTTGCAAGCCACCTTGACTTATCAATGGACTTTTAATTCTCAGACAAAAAATGTTAATAAATTCTTTCCATAGTTCATAAAATTCCAATAATCTGGCTTAAAGTATTCACTTTAGAATATCCTGCTGTGTTTCTGCCAGGCTTCTTCTAACTGTAGTCTGAATTAAAACTCTGGACCATGTTTGGGGTGTTGGTCTCTTTTTTTTTTAATGCAATTTTGCAGTAAGTAGTTTGGATTGCTGTGTGTAAAAAGACCGTGGTGCCATGTTTTGTTGAGTTCTAGGAATTTTACATATGAGTGGTTGAGAGATATGTGTCTTTGTGATGCATCTGTATACTTTATGGACGAATCAGCATGGTGCTCTTCAAAATGTGGAGTCCAAAAGCAATTGTCAAATGACAACTTTAGGATGAAAATAATGTAGTAGATAGTAGTAAACCTTACAAGTCTAACTCTTTTTTACCCAGTTGGTGCCAATGAGAAAAATACTGAATTTTCAGAATCACTAGCATTGGTGTTGAGAAAGCATAAAAGCTAGAAAATACCCTTTGCTTCAGATGAAACTAGTCTGCAGAACCAATCCTGCTGAAAACAGGTGAAGGTGCCATTAAAAGGCAGCTGTTGCCCCCTCAATTACAGCGTGGAGCATTTGAGGTAATTGGTGTCCCAGCGAGCGAAGGTCAGGGCAGCTGGGGGCTAATCACAGACCTCAGTGGGCAGAGGAAGGTTTGAGATTTTAAGTTGACAACATGTGCATTTATGGCCTTCACTAAAAACAGAAGCCCATGTCATTGCTCACATAGCTGCCTTCACGCGCACAAACAGGACTTGACAGCCCACAGCCAGCCTTTATTCATATCTTTATCTGAGATCCAGGAAATGTAACTGAGGCTGATAACAAAGAGAATAGATTTCATAAATCTGTGGGTCTTAAATCTTATTCTTTTGTGTGTTTTGTTTGAGTTGTGGTACTACAAAGAAATTCGAGTCTATCAGGACATTTGTAGCCATTCAGGTTAGTCCAATTTTGTTCAGACTAAAATATAACTTGATGACCCACTATTCCTCTGTGGTGCCACAAGATTTATGGTTGTGGTTTTGTTGAGTGAAATATTTTAATAATTATTATTTAGATTTTTGATTATATTTGACATGTGGTGACCTAAGAAATAAACTGGAGCGCCAATGATATAAAATCATGTAAATATAAAATCTTTAATGTGGTGCCAGTGCCCATTCTAGAACTGGTTTCATGGATTCCATACCATAATTACACTTTATGGACAAAGGTATTGGCCTTAAACTCAAACTGGCCATGTTGCCTTTACAACATTTGTGAAAGAATGGGTTGTTTTAAAGACCTCACTGAATTTGAGTGTGGGACTTTAGGATGCCTCCGTTCCAACAAGTCAGTTTATGAAATTTATTCCCTCCCAGATATTCTAAGGTAAACTCTTAGTGGTGTTATTACAAATTGGAAGAATTTAAGAACCACAAAATTTAAAGTGGGGCCACCAAGTGCAGAGAGACATAGTGCGTGAAACCTTCTCTGGCATTAACTTTAACACAATAACTGTGTGCCAGGCATGGTTTTCCATGGCAGAGCAGTAATATGTTGGTGGCTGAGTACTTTTATCCATACTTTTATCCATTTTCTCACTTAATACTCAGTTCTCAAATTTCGAAATCTAGTCCAGTTCTCAAAAGCTGCAAAGGCAGAACTGGCTCCACACTGGCTCAGTGCTTTTTTTTTTTTTAATTAAAAAAAAAAAAAGAAGCATTGAGGCCCTGGGATTTAGCTGTGGGGAACTCCACATCTCAATTTGGTCTCTATGGACCAAATTTACTTTGGTTCTTTGGTTATTTTACTAACAGCTGGGAAGATTTTGGGGGTTTGGAGTTAGTAATCACTGATACGATACATCAAAATTTCTGAAGACAGTTTATGAAGTTCATCACATTTTATTGCAAGAGAAATTCTTAACAAACCCCCAAAATTTAGCAAGAGACAAAAATAACTTTTCTTCAGTTCAATGAGATCGATTAGAATTCATATTAATGATTCTGTCCATTAGCATAAAACTCTCTTTAAAAATCAAATTAAAATGTAAATAGTAAATGAAAGAGACTTCATGATGGCGTATTTCATCAGTTTTAGCCGATATGGAGTACAAGCATGAGCTGCGTGGAAACACAGTCAGCAGAATGATCACTGTAGTTCAGTTTTCTTGGGTAACATAAAGCTCCTTTTAAGTCAAAATAGATACTTTTTTAGACTTTTTAGGGGTACACAGAAACCCTGTTTGCTATCAAAGACAACGTCAGAAACAGAAGCTGATAGTTCTGCTGATGATGGAACCATGGTCTGACTAAAGGTGAATGAATCCAGACCAAAAACGGACCCAAGAAGGAAATGACTCTCCTGCTGTCTGTCAGAGCCTCTTCAAGCTGGTTATGATGCAGTGGGAGGGAATGCCCCTGAACTGAAGGCCGCTGTGTGTCATGGTTTCTACACACCCGATCAATCTATGTTCCCCAGCTTACATTTACAGTAAATGAGGAGAAACCCAGATGCAATTCACAAGACATTTACAGCAGGTCTCCTCCTTATAGCTGCATGTTTATGAGGGAATATTTAACATGTCACTGTGTTCAGTGTGACTGTAAAAGAGCAGGAAATCCCTCAGAGCATTTATCCTGGAATTTGATGTCACTGTGAGCCCCCCGGGTGGACCAAGAAGACCCTCACTTTGTAAATGAGGTTGTCAGAGACTAAGATGAGGGCAGAGGCGTTGCACCAACATACAATTCCAACAAACCCCCACAGACTGTGAGATAAAGACAATAAAGGAGTCCAAAGGCAACAAGGCTGAATGTATAATCAGAGTATTAATGCAGATTTTGTGCGCACCTACTAATGAGGCCACACTTGTGATGTTGTTGTGAAAGCCAAGCAAATTTTAGCCAAAATGTGAGAACTGTTCATCCAAACAAATTAAATTTGACAGAGCCTTTCCTCAGGTTTCTAGTGATACACCTGATAAATGAAAAATGGAGTGGATGAATAGTTTTCAGGAAGAAAAGCAAGGAACATGCATCCATTTCCTCTTCTTCATCTGAAGCTGACTGATGGTGGCAGCAGGTTCTGAATCTTTGGGCTGATGCCCGGTCAAACAAACTGGATAAGAGACTTAAAAAGTAAAAACTGTGAATCTTTGTCTGCCAGCACGATGCTCAGTGTGTGTTCTGACCTCTTAATAAAGGAACTAGAGTTCGTCTTCAGGGCTCAATAAAGCTTTATTTGAATATGACACACATACATACATGTATGCTGAGGCCAGTGGAGAAAACAAAGAGTTCAGAGGGCTGTGAACTGATGAGCGACCTTGATGTGTCTGCAGTCACTGATTATCGCTTCATATGGATAAATGTGTGTGTGTGCGTGTGTGTGTGTGTGTGGTCTCCTGTGGGACCAAAACTGGAGCAAACAGCGCGGCGTCTTCCTGCTCGTGGCGTCTTTCTTAGGTGAGGAAGGCGGTGGTCCGGACACTTTGTAGATAATTGGATTAACAGCGAGAAGCAGAAAAGGTGATGGAGTTTATTCCGCTCAGTGAGCCCACCTGGAAACAGAGGCAACAAATCTTATTCTGACAAATCAGTGTCGTGGAGAACAAGGAACCAAATGCAAAAACCTGCACTGCACTTCATTTCCCCACTTCATTGCTTTTATGAAGCTTAAGTGTCAAAAGCCAAATGTTTGGAGCTTCAGTGGAGTCTCACTGTGATCATTTTAAGACATGATAAAGACCTCAGTTTGAGTTAGGAAACAGCAGCACTTCTTTTTATTGTCATTATAATAGAATGCATATTTAATGAATTTCATGAATTTTTCATTTAATGAATTTGTTGTAGTTGAAGTGTTTTACATATGTGAATAAATATGCTGACATTATCTTTCTGTTGTTGTTGTTGCTGCTTTTTTAAAATGTAAATCAGTCCTGAGGTTTGCCTTTGAGATGAGCCTCGTTTTTAAACTGTGATGATTTAAGGTTCTGCTGTGGTATTTTGGCTTTAGCTTTAAATCTTATAAACTATATATATAGAAGTATGGCTTCACTTGAAATTAGACTTTGTGAAGTGCATTTAAACTGTGGTTAGTTCACTTACAGTTGGTTATGTTGTGATGCCTTTGAGTGCTGATTGGTTTGCATGCCTTACTTTTTGCTGTAGTGTACTGCATGCAGTATACAGATACTATGTCCGTCTTGCTCTACTGGTGCACACACTTTTATTTTGAAAGTTTAAGTGCTCCTAACTGATACTTACCCAGTTCTTTCCCATTTGGGGCAGGTGGGGAGTATCCTATCCTTCAAAGTAAAAATTTAGTCATGATAATCCTAAAAGCAGGAATGAGCTTCCTTCTCAGAGACAGGGTGAGGAGCTCAGTCATTCATGGGGAGATGACAGTAAAGCCTCGTCTCCTGACCAAGATGCCTCCGAGGTGAGGTATTTTCGGCATTTCCAACTGAGAGGAGGCTGCAGGATGGAACCAGGACAAGCCGGAGAGATTATTCCTCTCAGCTGGTTTGAGAATGCCTCGTTGTTAGAGAGAGGTGTGGGTCTCTCTGCTGAGACTGCTCCCCCCATGACCCAGACATGGACAAGCAGCAGATAATGGATAGATGGATGGATGGAGTGAATGAACTTTAATCATGCAAATATAGCTCTTAATCTTGATTAAAGGATCTGTTCATATAAACGTATGTTTTTCTTGCAATCACAGAGGATTTTATCACAGCAGCGTAATGTTCAGATATCACCTGAGTGTTTAACAGTCTAACTTTCAAAACAAATCAGTGGGTTTTGCAATGAAATGGAAAATGCACTAATAGTTCACATTTACATGGTCTTCCATGGTCACAAGGAAATGAAAAGGCCAGTGTCACTGTGAATTATGTGATGGAATTATGTCCTTTCCTTTCAAAGAAGCTCCAGTGTTTTCTCTGCTAAGGGGGATAATAAAGGAAACATTGAAGCCACCTCAGCTTCCTAAGCAAAACTAGTCCTTCAACCCTAAGATTCAATATGAGGCTGAGAGATGTGATCATGTGGCCTGATGGACACGCCCACTACTTTGTGGTTTTGTGTGTGTATGTGTGTGTGCGCGTGTTTGTGAATGTGTGTTAGTCCTTTGGGACCTCCTTTTGGGAAGTGGGTCAACCGCTTGGCAAGGCATGCTGGCTCGTTAGCATTGAATGTAAACACACACACACACACACACACACACACACACACACACAGAGCCCCTCTGGCTGTAATTGGCAACAATGAAAATTACACACAGGCTAATTAGCAGCTCCTTGACACAGGCAGGAAGCTCGGTGTGTATGGATGAACGCACACTCATCACTAACTGCAGCATAGTTTAGAGACAACAAGGATTTGCAGACACTCAGCAACACCTGCTGACAGCGAGGAGGTCCAAACACCTAAAATCAAATTCATCATGAGCCAGAAAACAAGCTAATTTTATTTAACTTTGATAAATGTGTCACCACGTCACATCACTCATAGATTCATTCATTTTAATACATCTCTGTGTGGTTTACTTAAAATGCACACTAGGATGTGCACATGTTTGAGTGTCCCCTGTGTGCCCTCTGAAATCTACACATATGCATATCGGTGTGTTCGTGTTTTAGGAGGAGTTTAAGGAAATCTGAAAAACAGCTTCATGTCATCAGATGTGTGAAGTGTACTTTCAGCATCTTTATGAAACAACTGTTATATCTGTTCTAGTCATACTCAAATGAGCTAATGAGGTCTTCCTCCAGTTTATCTGCTGTGTTAGAGCACCCTCCAGTGGCTACTGACAGCTCAAAAAGTTTTGAATGAATTCTGATAAAACTTTGGAGACTGGGGTGGTGTTAACAATCCATTAAAATTTGGTTTACATCCACCGAGGTCTTCAAGGTCAGCTTAGTGAGTTATTGTTTGAGAATTAACAAAAAAGCCTCATAACGCAGAACCTATGATTCTTACAAGTGTGGTGTGAAATGTCACCTTATAGAAAGTCCCATAGAAAGATTTAAAATATCATGCAACATTTGACCTCTGACCTCTTTTTCAAGGTCAATGATTGAGCTGAAGGTCAATAATCCTATATACAACTATTTAAAACAGTTTCTTACTGCAGGCTTGTAACAACATTAAAGCATATAGGGAATCATATGTGCAGATTCTAAATATCATGTCATTTTTTACCTCTGCCCTCAGTTTTACATTTCACATAAGCCCTTCTTTTAAGACCCCAAAAAGCATTATATCTTTAAAGAAAGTATTATCGATAGAGAGAACGAGCTAGTTAGTTATAAAGATACTGTAATATAACATATAATAAGCTCATGATAGCAATGTCAAGTAATTCTAATGGTGACTGAGCTATTAGTCCCATTTTTTTGTTAGGGCTAGCCTTAAATCTGCTCCTCAGTCCTTCCACTTAATGTCAAATTCTAAAAATTCTTCTGGGACTGAATTAACAACCTCCAAACCTACATCACCTTGGACCATTGCGCTATCCCACTGCAGGACTTGAACTAAGAACAGTTTGAATCTTCAGTGGTACAAAACTTACATTTTGAAGACAGATTGACAAAGATTGCAGAATGAGCATTTCATCATTTTTATGAGACGCCTCAAAAATTCTAAATTTGTCAGATTGTTTCAGTCGAGATGCAACGTTAAACTTTCAACCTTTCATTATATATTAAAAGCCAAAGACAAACAAAAAATCTAAAGTGTTGTGAGAAGCTCTGTAAAAACTTGGTCCAGTAAGTACTCCTTTTGTTTCTGCTCTTCTGAGCTTCAGTGTTCTCATTGGCATTAGGAAGTCAATTTATTATCAGTTTATTTTCCACAAATAAATAAGCAACAGAAATGAATGACATTTGTTCTGATCTTATTCAGCTTTACAGATGAAAACCACACAGTGACATTAAAAGTAATGTATTCATTAGAAATTATAACCACCTTGATAGTCCTTTTCATAATCAAAGTCTTCCTCTTCATGGAAACATATAATCCAACCTTGTCATTTGTGTTTCCACATCCATTGTTCATAATATCCAGTCATCACATTTCCAGTAAAGAGCAGACTCCTGATCGTTTGTATTGTTCTAAGTCTCTGAGTTCTTATTATCAGAACTTTCACTTCTTTAGGAGTTTTAGGAGTACCATTCAGTCTTATCATTACTTTGCAGTTCCTCAGTCATGGTGCTTGTATCTTGTTTTGTTTTCTCAGGCTGCGTGCCTGTCTTGCAATTTCAGCAGTTTTTTTCATTAAATGTTCGTTGGAAATACACACCAGTCCTATTTAGCTTCTTCAAAACGGGCTTTGTTTTACTATCTATGCGGAGCGTGTGACATGTTGTGATATGATGACTCTGAATACTCACATTCTTCATTTGGAGGAATTTATCACTTGCTGTTCAAGTGTTTGCAGCTCCTCTGCTGGGGCATCTTCACGTCTCTACCTCTGCCAGCTGTTGTTCTGGTGTAGGTTCAGTGTTACATCTCTAGTCCACTTATGATTAAATATTCATTCTTGTGTATTGTTCAAGGCCCTCGATTCGCTGTTCCAAGCCGTCTATTTTCTTGTCCTTCTCCTTTATCAGGTTTTTTTAGTTGTTTTATCTCATTTGTTAGGACATGCAGTATACCTTGTTGTTTAGCCACTTTGCTCAGTTCGTCCAAAATGAAATTTGGCGATTTCCTGATCTCCTCCAACTCCTCTTCAACTCATGAGTTTGCTTTTTTGGTGGCATTTTCAGATCAGTGAGATTGCTATTACCTTCATCAGCGCTGCAATAAAATATCAGTGCATGGGCTCAGGAACACTTCCAGAAACCAGCATCTGTGAGCAGCTCACTGTATTAGTTGTTTTAAGAAACAACTAAAAACTCATCATCTTAGACTTGCTTTTGTTAAGTCTTTTTTTTAGTGCTCCGTTTCTTTTATTTTATTGTGAAGCACTTCGTTATCCTTGTCTTGAAAGGTGCCATATGAATAAAATGTTGCTTACTCCTCAGCTACGACCGTCCCCCATGTGGAAGTAAGCTGGAGGCTACGCACCCAATCAGACATCAGGCTGAAGCCTGGCTGCTCACTAAACTTGTGAATGTCTGAGTATTTTCTAAATTCTTCTTCTGTGCGTCTCTAAGAGGGGAAGATTCTTATCAAACGCCACACAGACTCACAGAGGCCCCAAACAAGACTCTGAATCCAGGATAAAGAGGTTCAGTGAATGTTGTGCTGAAAGTGTGGAGGTGGATCAGAGTTTCAGAGGAGACTCTGTAGAAGGACAGAGTGCCAGAAGGACAGTCCACATACACTGCTACTCTGTTAGAGGCAGAGGAGGAGGAGGAGATGGATGTTTGTCTGTTGTTGTGTCTGACAGAATGAGGACCATCATCTGTACAATACAAACTCCAGGACTGATCATTCCATCCAAACAAACAATGTTTAGCATTTTCTTTCCTTCTGATTCTTCTGTAACTCACTGATATATAAACGTCTCCTCTCCACTCGACCTCCCAGTAACAGCGACCAGTCAGACCATTTATACACAATAGCTGAGGATGGAAGTCAAATCTGTCTGGATGATCAGGATATGACTGATCCTCCTCCACACGTGTCACCTTCCTGTTGTTGTCAGACAGTTTCAGTTTTGTGTTCACTGTGTTTGTGTCGAATGTGAGTTGACAGGAATCTGATGGAGAGAACAAACACAATCCAGCTGCAGTTATTGATCCATCATCTGTTCATTGATTGACACTTTGATGATGACTCCTGACATCAGAGATGTGAATGAGTGATGTGACTGTTTGAAGATGGTTGAATGTGTGCTGCTTTGTTTTCATGAATCACATTAAAAACACACTTACACTTCCTCAGACCTGGTCTCAACCATCGGACTCCAGCAGGCTCCACCCTGAAAGGAGGAGGGGGGTCAGACCAGCACAGTCTCTTTCAGCATGCACACATGGACATTACATCGCTCTCATACACATACTGTTAGACACTGATGAAGTCTGTATGACAGAAAGTGAAAGCTTACATTGAAAGCTCAGGACACTGGATGAGAGACCCTGAGTTAGATCAGTCTGGAAAGATAATTAAAGCCTCATTATACTGACTAATACCAAATTTAAAAAGTTCCTGATCAAAACCTCCAAAAGTTGATTTTGTTCATCTGGATGTAGCGTTTTCAGTGGGAGAAATGTTTCAACATTTTCAAACCCCAAAACACGATGCACCAAAAATATGCAAATTATATGTTGCATGGTTGGATCTTAAGAAGAAAAATTTTTTGATCATGCAATTTATTGAAAACAACAATTGCTGCATATTTCAGAGTGGCATTTTATTGTGGGCAGTCTAAGGCACACCTATGCAATATTCATGCTTTCTAATCAGCACCTTGACATGCCACACCTGTGAGGTGGGATGGATTATCTCGGCAAATGAGAAGTTCTCACTAACACAGATTTAGACAGATTTGTGAACAATATTTGATAATAACGGGTCCTTTGTGTATGTAGAAAATGTTTCAGATCTTTAAGTTCAGCTCATGAAAAATGGGAGCAAAAACAAAAGTGTTGCGTTTATATTTTTGTTTAGTGTATGTTGTGTAATAAGATTATCATTTGGTTGCCTTAAGTTTAGTTATGTTTCACGTAGGTTTTCTTTATTAGTCTGTCATGTTTCTTGTCCATGTTGTCATGTCTGCGTTCCATGCCGTTTCCTGTTTTATTGTGAAAGTCCCTGTCCTATGTGCAGTGTGTCTAGTTTTGCTTCCCCTTGTCTTGTTAGGTCTGATTTGTTCCAGCTGTGTTCCCACCTGTTCCCCATCCCCCCATTATCTGATTGTGTACTAGCCCTCTGTCCTCCTTTGTTCAATGTCAGGCCATCTTTTGTCTTTTGCGCCATGTTTCTGTGTTCCAGGTATCTTTGTATCCATGCCAAGTTTCATGTTTTTGTTTTTTATGTTTATCTTTAGTTTCCTCAGTTTAGGTTATTGTTTATTCTTGTCTTTGTTTGCCTTATATATTACTTTGTATTTCTTCATCAGCCACATTAAACGGCTCGCTTTTTGTTAATACTCAAGTTTTGGTTCCACATTCCTCTGTGTCTGGGTTTTGGGTCCACTCTTCACAAATTCAAACAGTCTGCTTCGGCTCACTGTGACAAATGAATTATAAATATTATATCGATATTGGTCTACTTAGTCATAAAGTAATAGAAAAATATATATTGCCAGTATAAAAAAAGCTACACAGAGAACTTTCAATCCTTGTTTGTGCAAAACAATCAAATAAAAATCCTAATGTGATATTAAATAAACCATTCTAGCCTCATGCACAGCAGTGTGTGGTACTAAAAGTAAAAAAAACAAAACAAACAAACAAACCAGTGTTCATTTATTTAACATTCACACTAATATAAGACTTGTTTTTCTTTTATGTGGCTTGGAGCAAAATTTAAAAAAAAAAAAAAAGCTCCTTGATGTGTGAAGAAATTTTTCCTATTTCCTCGAGTGTCTCTTTCTCCATTGCCAGAAACTTTCACTGCCAAAGGCCACTTCATACCTGAGTGTGTCCAGTTGGAGCAGCTTCAGCTGCTTCACCCCTGCCTCTCCTGGATCATTGTAGCTCAGGTCCAGCTCTCTCAGGGTGGAATGGTTGGAGTTCAGCGCTGAGATAAGAACAGTACAACCTTCTTCTGTGATCAAGCAGCCTGACAATCTGCAGACAGCACATGTGACAGATACTATAAGAGAACAGTGACGCAGTCAAATAGCGAGAAACAACACCTCCACAAAACAAATATGTGATCGACTGAAGCGCAGAGTTTGCTTTAACAGAGATATTTTGAGCTAAACGTTTATTTGTTCAATTAATGAAACTATTAAAGTAAGAATTAGGATAAGCCCTACACAAAGTAGAACTGATGCTCATATGAGTGTCATTAGTTTTGTAGGGATTTAAGCACTACTTAAAAAGTTGACCAGATAATTACTCTCATTAAAAAAGCCTGGTGTAAATTACTGTAGTTGATTCTGAGGAAAATGTGAACATCTGTAATAAGTTACATCAAATTAAAAACAACAACAAATCGAGGCTACACAGTCTGTGTGAAAAGAAATCCTCTTATTAGATAAAGTTTTAATAATATAGCATAATATAGCAGAATAAATCAACAATAGCCCTGGTTAGCCATGGTTAGCATTGAATATGATTTAAATGGAGTTTATATGCAAAGTTTGAAGAATCCTGACCTGAATATTTCCAGTTTACAGTATGGACTCTCTAGTCCACCACACAGTGTTTTCACTCCCGAGTCCTTCAGGTCATTATCATTCAGGTCCAGCTCTCTCAGACTAGAGGAGTGGGAGCTGAGAACTGAGGATAGAGTGTCACAGATTCTGTCCGAGAGGTTACAACCACTTAGTCTGTTGAGACAACAAGAGGTAAAAAAAACCCAAACAAACACACAAACCAAAATAAACAAACAAACAAAAAAACTTTAAAATGTGCAGTCTATACTGATTATTAACTGTGCACATGCTAAATCCTTGCTGGTCTATTCCAAATTCCAAATACCCTAACCCTAACCCTTATTTATACACTTTGTGCATTATTTGCACATAATAAAAATTATATTTTTTAACATCTGACTAAATCGCAGTGACGTATTTATGGTCATTTTGTACTTTATACTTCATTTTTATTACAATAATATTAGCCCTCTGGGGTCCAGGGTATAATTGGCCGTTGTTGACTACTTTTGATTTTACCTCTATATTTCACCTTTAAAAACTGTTTATCTTGCCTTGGTTGGTATCATTATTTTCAGCACAACCTCAAATATTTGAAATTTGAGTTATTTTTTACTATATTAGCACAATTGATCTAAATTCAGACAAAAAATTCAAAATCTGAGTAGAAAAAAGTTATATTTTTTACTGTAAAACCCACAAACATGTTTAACGAATCATTTTCATAA
The DNA here is from genome assembly GCF_001858045.2 of Oreochromis niloticus. Classification (NCBI taxonomy): domain Eukaryota; kingdom Metazoa; phylum Chordata; class Actinopteri; order Cichliformes; family Cichlidae; genus Oreochromis; species Oreochromis niloticus. The sequence goes on from NC_031986.2 coordinate 24,896,213, forward strand.
CTTGAAATGCAAATAGAAATTGTACATTTCTAAAAATTATGCACAAGTTTTGCAAACAAAGTTATATGGTACTTTTTACCTAAAAATGCAGCCAAGGCCTCAGGCGTTTTTTATATAACCATTTAAATCTATTTACAAAACAATCATGTGTGCTGCATCAAATAAGAAGGCACACAAATTATTTGTGCCAGTCCAAAAAACTAGTTTGTGTTCAGTATAAGACAGAGGAGAATACCACAGGCCTAAACCCTGCAGGTCTGACAGCAGGAGGTGTATCAGCCCTGTTTTCCATGTGGGAACAGCGTTTACACTGGAATCTGCCTTTGATGGCTTTTTTGGAGCAAATGTGACATTCAGCAGTATAACTGACACAATACAAAACAATAACTACACAACACACTAACTACAGCCTCCAAACACGCTAAACGTCACTAATGTCTCACATATGAAAACTCGCTCTCTCTCTTTCTTTCGCTCGCCCGCTTTCCGTCGCGGGTGTCACTCCTAAAACTTCCCCTTCTCCCTAAACAACCAAGTGCCGCATGGTAAACTCTAACACCAATAGGGAAGGGGTGTTTTTTCCTTTTTTTTCACTCGCAAGTGGCGAGTGTTTGCTAGCGCTGTCTGTAGAAAACGCCGTTTTTACCGTTCTTCCTGCTGTAAACACCACTGTTTTGTTCAGAAAAAACAGCACGGTGGCACGGTGGTTAGCACTGTTGCCGCACAGCAAGAAGGTCCTGAGTTCAATTCCACCATCAGGCCGGGGTCTTTCTGTGTGGAGTTTGCATGTTCTCCCCGTGTTTGCGTGGGTTCCCTCCGGGTACTCCGGCTTCCTCCCACCGTCCAAAGACATGCAGCTTGTGGGGATAGGTTAATTGGATAATCCAAATTGTCACTAGGTGTGAATGTGAGTGTGAATGGTTGTCTGTCCTTGTGTGTTGGCCCTGCGACAGACTGCTGACCTGGCCTGGGTGTACCCTGCCTCTCGCCCTATGCCAGCTGGGATAGGCTCCAGCGCCCCCCGCGACCCTGAAAAGGATAAGCGGAAGCGAATGGATGGATGGATGGATTTATTTATTTATTTATTTACCCATGAATAAGTTTACTAATAATGTTGGCTGAAGCTAACAGAAGCAGTCAACAGAAACAAATAATAGCGCTGTTTTAACGTCACCCTCCTTCAGCTGTCAGCAAATGCACCCTCCTTAGTGTGCTGGAGCGGTTTACTCAAATAACAGAAAGAAAGAACGGCAGTAGCCTATGTTCAGAAAAAACAAAAGCATTTTATCAAATAAAAAACCCCACAATGGTGGGGAGGGAAACAAAGAGAAACTGGCTTATTTTTTCCACTATAACCATGTTTACAGGCAGTTCCAGTGTTTATCTGTCTTACACACTCGACCAAACAACTCCTCACTGAGGTAACAGTCTATTTCTATCTGTGCCTTCTCGTCCAGTGTGCAAATTTGGCAATTACTTTGTCCATATTTGGACTACTTCTGTGTTCTAAACGCGCAAATCAGTATGTGCATCATTACATTGCTCCGCCCATCAAAAAGTCTGCGCATACGTGAATATATCGCCTGCATCGGTTGGAAATTTTTTTACATATCACCCAACCTAAGCATGTTCTTTGGAAATAGTGGTTCAAAGTAATGCAGTCCACTTTCAATCCTCCTTGTCCATATCATTAAAAGCAGCCAAATATAGTAATAAAACATTGGCAGCTTAGTCATTTGTAAAGTAGTAAACCAGTAAAAAAAACAACAACAAAAAAACAAAACAAACCCCTTCCAAAACACTTGGCATGGCTTGTTATCTAGAGGTAGTGGGGAAAATATGAATCCTCAAAAACATACCCTCTGCTTATTCGGTTCACATTTATATTCATATTCATATGGACAAATGGGCTGCATGAGACTACGAAGCTACAGATTCACAAACCCTTCACTTATTTCTTGTTCACATTCAAGCAGAATTCCTATAACGAGCTAAATGAAAAAGGCTACTTTATGTGTGACTGTAAGAAAAACTTTCAAAAATCATCTTCCTCTATCAGACACTTTGGCTGCAAACAGCCTCTGCACACCTGAGAGTGTCCAGTCGGAGCTGCTTCAGCATCTTCACCCCTGCTTCTCCTGGATTATTGTAGCTCAGGTCGAGCTCTCTCAGGTGGTAATGCTTGGAGTTCAGTGCTGATGTCAGAGCAGTACAACCTTCTTCTGTGACTGAGCAACTTGACAATCTGCAGACATGACAGAAACTATTAAACTATTAGAAAAAAGTTGAACTGGTGCTCATGTGGTAAATGGTAAATGTACTGGTTCTTAGATAGCGCTTGTCTACTCTACCTGAGCACTCAAAGTGCTTCATGAGTGTCATTTCTTTAATTAAAGAGAAAAAAAGATCCTAAACAGACCACATGAAAAGAAAGTAGTGAGAAAGTCCTGATAATTTAATATGTAATATCTAGGATCTCAACTAGAACAATTTTACACTTGTCATGAAAAATTTGAAGAATTGTAACCTAAGTTTTTCCAGTTTAGAGTGTGGACTCTCAAGTCCCCCAGACAGTACTTTCACTCCAGAGTCTTTCAGGTTGTTGTTACTCAGGTCCAGCTCTCTCAGACAAGAGGAACGGGAGCTGAGTAGTGAGGATAGAGTTTCACAGATTCTGTCTGAGAGGTTACATCCACCAAGTCTGAGGAGACAACAATGGACAAGAAAATAATAATATGTGAACTGTACAGCATGAACTTTTGATTATACATGGACTATATAAATCATCAACTTAGCACATGCTAAATCGTTGCCAGTTTACCCTAAGAAACCCGATGACATAATGAGCTTATACATTAAGTGCAGCTTCTAATTGGCACATAAATCTTACATCAAACTAGACAGCACAGAACTGTGCTAAACAGAAAAACAAAAACAGTGTGTTTAAATCATGAAAACTTTATGACTTACAGTGCTATGCTGGAGCATTTAATCACTGGCAGGAGCCTTAGGAAAGCCTTCTCTGAAGCAGAGTATTTCTTCAGGTCAAACACATCCAGATCTTTTTCTGCTGATAATAAGATAAAGACCAGAGCTGACCACTGAGCAGGAGACAGTTTATCAGCAGCAAGACTTCCTGATCTCAGGGACTGTTGGATCTCCTCCAATATAGAATGTTCATTTAGTTCATTAAGACAGTGAAACAGGTTGATGCTTTTCTCTGCAGATAGATTTCCACTGAGCCTCTCCTTTATGTGTTGAACTGTTTCCAGATTGGTCTGTGAGCTACATCCTGTCTGTGCCAGCAGCCCGTGTAAAAGACTTTGATTGGTCTGAAGTGAAAGACCCAGGAGGAAGCGGAGTAACAAGTCCAGGTGTCCATTTGAACTCTGTAAAGCCTTATTCACAGCACTTTTGTACAAGCAAGTCTCTGCAGATTCTTCTTCTTGCAAATTCTGGGTGGTTTCCTGTTGCTTTTCCAGTAAATTCACTCCAGAGTTGATGAAAGTCAGATGAACATGAAGAGCAGCCAGAAACTCCTGAACACTCAGATGGATAAAGCAGAACACCTTGTCCTGGTACAGTCCTCTCTCCTCTTTAAAGATCTGTGTGAACACTCCTGAGTACACTGAGGCTGCTGTGATATCAATGCCACACTCTGTCAGGTCTGATTCATAGAAGATCAGGTTGTCTCCCTGCAGCTGCTCAAAAGCCAGTTTTCCCAGAGACCCAACCATCTGTTTGCTCTCTGGACTCCAGGGTGGATCTGTCTCCATTCCTCCATCATACTTGACCTTCTTCACTTTTGCCTGAACCACCAAGAAGTGGATGTACATCTCAGTTAGGGTTGTAGGTAGTGCTGTCCTTGTTTCCTCTCTTCTCTTTTTCCCCACATCCTCCAGAACTGTAGCAGTGATCCAGCAGAAGACTGGGATGTGACACATGATGTGGAGGCTTTGTGATGTCTTGATGTGGGAGATGATCCTGCTGGCTTGCTCCTCATCTCTGAATCTCTTCCTGAAGTACTCCTCCTTCTGTTGGTCAGTGAACCCCCTCACCTCTGTTACCATGTCAACATACCCAGGTGGGATTTGATTGGCTGCTGCAGGTCGTGTGGTTATCCAGAGGTGAGCAGAGGGAAGCAGGTTCCCTCTGATGAGGTTAGTTAGCAGCACATCTACTGAGGTGGACTTAGTGGGGTCTGTCAGGATTTTAGTTTTGTGGAAGTCCAGAGGAAGTCGACACTCATCGAGGCCATCAAAAATAAAGACAACCTGGAAGTCTTCAAAGCTGCAGATTCCTACTTCTTTAGTTTTGGTAAAGAAGTGATGAACAAGTTCCACCAGGCTAAAGTTTTTCTCTTTCAGCACATTCAGCTCTCTGAAAGTGAATGGAAATATGAACTTGATGTCCTGGTTAGTTTTGCTTTCAGCCCAATCCAGAGTGAACTTCTGTGTTAGGACTGTTTTCCCAATGCCAGCCACTCCCTTTGTCAACACTGTTCTGATTGGTTCATCTCTTCCAGGTGAGGCTTTAAAGATGTCTTCTTGTCTGATTGTTGTTTCTGGTCCATCTGGTTTTCGTCTCCTGGATGTTGTTTCAATCTGTCTGACCTCATGCTCATCATTGACTTCTGCAGTCCCTTCTGTGATGTAGAGCTCTGTGTAGATCTGATTCAGAATGGTTGGATTTCCTGCTTTAGCGATCCCCTCAAACAGACACTGGAACTTCTTCTTCAGTTGAGATTTAAGATTATGTTGACAAACTGGAGCAAATCTGCCTGAAAACAGACAATTTGTTACCTGATTAAGTTATATATTAAATATCCCACCATTTAATTCTTCTAAAGAATGAGTGTTTACACATGTGCTGGTGTAATCCTTCAGACATTAGTAAATGTCTTAGTATAACCAGCAGCTTATATGTTTAGAAAAATCCTCTTACTGCTCAGCAGACGGTCAGCCAGCTCATACTGCTTCATTCCTCTCAGAAACTGCAGTGTGATCTTTATAAATGCCTCTCTGTTGCTACTCCTTTGCTCTTCATCCTCACACTCCAAAATCTCCTCATCCTCCGTCTGGCAGTTTAAGCATTCTACATAATCTGGATACAGAACCGTCTGGATCTTCTTTAACTCATTCTTCACAAAAGTGATTATTTTCTCCTCCAGGAGCTGGAACAGAAATTTATATGAATGACTCAATAAATCTGAAATCATAGATACAAACATCAGAACCATGTTGAAAACAATTACAATCCAGCTGGAATTAAAATCTGTTTTATTTATACATCATTCTAGGGCTTCATGTGGTGTCAGTTTGCTGTTTTTAGATCCCGCTTAAAAGCTGAATAAATTAACTTTAGACCTTGGTGATGGAGGAAAATGTCTCAGGGAATGTTAAGATTCCTGCTGAGCACTGCAGGTCTGCATACACCATTTCTTTTGTTTTGCACTCAATGCTGCATTCATGTGGGCATTCACACCCATCAATCTGGGAAGAGTTTTAAAGCAAGTTAAAAACAATTTGAAGGCCATCATCCTAAAGATTATTCACAAGTGGAAAATAATCAAGTCGGCTGCTAATCTTCCAAGGTGTGGATGTCACGGCAAACCTGGTTAGACTGTACAATTCTCAAAGAAACAGCAAAAAACCACAAGAGCTAAAGAGTTGAAGTTTATGACAGTACATTTACAAGAAGGAGAAACAAATATGGCTAGTTTAGAAGGATTGTCAGGAGAAAGCTCTTCTTTCTGAGAAGAAAACAGAACATCTTAGGTTTGTAAAGCTGCATCCAAACAAACCACAAGACTCTGAATGGATGACACCAAAGTGGAGACCTTTGGTCATACCACACAATTTTGTGAAAACCAAGCACAGGATCAGCACTAAGGAGCCGAACCCCAACCCTGAAAAACAACCAACTCCCATAATCCAACCTCCACTAAACTTTACACTTGGCACAGTGCAGTCAGACTTTCATTCCCAGTTGCTTCCACTTTATTATAATACAACTTTCTGTAACGATTTAAAAGTATTTTTTAAATAAAACTAACAAGTGGTTTAGAAATATTAGAGCTTGAAATACAATTTTAAATAAAAACAATGTAAATACCATACAGTTATATTTTTGCTGCTGCACCATCTGAATTTTGAAGCCATTTTCAAAAATAGTCACGCTTTTTACTTCGGTGTTTGGTTGTAAGAACATGCATAAAATTTTTAAGAAATGACCGTGAACAGATGTAAAGTACTGTTTGTATATTTACAGACCATAAATATGGAGTCCAGGTGTGTTTGATGCTGCTGGGGAGGCTGATCACTGGGAACCTCTGAGGTCTTCTGGTTCTCTCTGTAGAAAAATCATGAAGATGAATAAATAAGAGAGAAAAAAAGACTTCTCAGAAAAACTATTTTACAATCCCACCTTCCTAATTAAGAGGAAAGGAAAACCATGTAATCATGCTTTACCAGTGTTAGAAATTTTTACAGTGATGATTTGAATTTGTTTTAGCTTGATTACCAGCAGCTAAGACAGATGTTCATATGAGACAGAATCACGGCACTGATGGACTTCTTTGAGACATTAATAATTGATTTGTGGCTACTAGGTGCAAAATACACCAAACTGACTGTAACTTTCCCCAAAATCTCTAAAATAACCTGTGGGATGCACCAGGGACCAATTTTAAACACTGCATCTTCTTGGATCTACCTCTTACCTCTTGGAGACATCATGAGGAGATGTGTCTATAGTTATGGCACATCTTTCTGTGGCTGTCTCTCCTGATGACACACAATCAACCTATTCCTTTTTAACTGTAGTTTAGTATCAATGCTTGGACGTCACAAAACTTTTTATTACTCATCTGAGATTACATTCGAATCATAGGTTTGGACGTTTAGAGAAAGAAAATTAAAGCAAGTCTCTTGGACTTTACCTAAGCCATCAAGAAAGAAACCTATAAGTGATTTGTGGCTTAGATTTTAACTTCAAAGGCTGCCAGTAAAATGGCAAAAGCCCCATAGCCCTTTGTTCTGTGCCTAAATGGTGGGGCAATTAGGAGCAGCTGGTTAAAAAAAAGGAGTCTCCATTGACATCCAATTCTTAATAGCAGTAAGGGCTGCCTCCACTTAGCAAGACCTGATGCCACTTGAGTGGTTGCTACCAACATCGTTTCTGAGCCAAAGTACAAAGTTTACACCTGCTGGACCAGCTTTCTGACAGAAAAGCCTCTTACATCAGTGGTTAGGTTTTTGAAAGTTTACTGAAAAAATAAACATATATACAGATATAGATTACCTTTCCACAGCAGAGTATTGTCCTTTAAAATTAGCACCAATACTCTTTGACCAGTCACTCTTTAAGGACACACAGCTGGGTTCAGGTCCAGGTTGGTTCCTGTGAATAATGATGGAGCAGCGATGTGAGTGCTGAGCTGTGTGAGAACAGATTATCGTATTATCGCAGTAGTAGGGATTTAGTTGTTGAACCATGGTAAAGCATTATATTCATTATTCATTTAAGTAGGTCATAGGTCAAGTTACTAAACATTCACACAAAGAGCACACACATAGAATTGGAAGAATAGGTCAGAGATGTATGTGAGAAGCAGGAGCGACAGAAAGCTGCCTTTAGTGGGATAAGGAGTTGGTAAGCCAAACCCAGGAGAATATAGTGTGCGAAGAAGTGGGCAGCAAGGACACAAGATAGGGAGGCAGGAGATAGAGAGGGATCACAAGGTTGTTGATGTCTGTGTATAAATGTGTGCTGCTGGGACGGCCCCAGCGGATTTTGATGTTGGATGCTGAGCTGTGAAAATCCCCATGTACATGTAATAAAATTAATTGATTGTTTATCTTGAGAAAAGACAGGAATGGAATATTACACTGTTTCATGATACCTTATATTGCTGATTTATAAAGAAAAACTGTTTGCATAGAATCATGGCCCACTTTGTCTGATTAGGGAGAACAAAACATGCTGTACAGAAAGCCAAGGTCAGAACTGAAGCTCACTGAGGCTACGTCCACACTAGCCCGGAGATATTCGAAAACGCTCCCCGTCCACACTAGTGTTTTCAGTCGTTTTCACAAAGTTGCGCGTCCATATTGAAATGGCCGAAAACGCTTATGTTCCAGTACTGCGCATGTGTGAAACGCAAGAAGATTTGACCTGCCTCATTTCTGTCTGCCGCTTATTTACTTCCCGACTCATAGAAACGCCGCGGCAAAATGTTGAGGAAAAGCACCAAGTTTTTTAAATGGACTAACAATGAGGTGGAGTTGTTGCTGTGAATAACACAAAAGTACAAAGTTGCAAAAACGAGTTAGAATTAAAGAATTTGAAGAAAAGCTATCTGGAGAATGTACAAACTGATATTAATCTTTAATAGGACTGTCAAAATTCAGCGCAAACAAAACAACTGCTGTATAATGCCGTCCACTATCTGATCTTAATTGGTCACATGACTAACATGCGTCATCGTTTTAGAAAGTCTGCGTTTTCGAGTGTCCACACTGTGACGCGAAAGCATCATTTTGAAATGTATGCGTTTCTGAGAGCGTTTTGAAAACGCTGCACTTTCCATCAGCGAAAACGCCGTCTCAGTGTGGACGGGAGGCCAAAACGGAGAGAAAACGATGGACATAGCCTGAGAGGGAAAGAAAGAATGTGAATGTTTAGGTTTTATGACTCAGGTGGGGGTTGAGGCTATAAGAGTGTGTGTAACTGTCAGATACTTCAAGATCTGCAGGACCCCCTCCTCTGCACATCTCCCGTCCGG